>NW_006408695.1:255655-275326 GCF_000296735.1 Chrysochloris asiatica | reverse complement strand
GGTTGTACCTCAATGTAAAGAAAGCAAAAATCCTTACCATTAGACCAATAAATAACATCAAGATAAGTGGAGAAAAGATTGAAGTTGTCAAAGACCAAAGTCTTCACTTTGATAAGATCAACCATCAACACTCATGGTAGAAGAATTGATGCATTTAAGATATGATGTTGGAGGAGAATACTAAAAGTACCATGGACTTCCAAAATAACAAACATATCCATGTTGGAAGAAGTACAGCCCGAATGCTCTTTAGCTCCCAGGATGGCCTGATTTTATCTCTCATTCTTGGGACATGTTATCAGGAGGGAACAGTCCTTGAAAAAGGCCATCATGCTTTGGAATGTAGAGGGTCAACGAAAAAGAGGTCACTCCCATAAGTTGGATTCCCACAGTTTCAGCAACAATTGGTTCAACCGTAGCAATATTTGTGAGATTGTTGCAGTGTTTCATTCTGTTTTTTTCATAAGGTTGTTATGATCAAAAGACAATGATACTGAAGGGCTCCAAGCTGCACTGAAGGTAAAGAGCAAGGATCTGGAAATTGATGAAATGCAAATTGAAATGTTGGCTCAACCGTAGCAATATTTGAGGACTTGGCAGTATTTTGTTCTGTTTTGCATGAAGTTGTTATGAGTTGGTACAGACTCAATGTCAGCTAACAACAATGAACAACTATTAGAACATCTGCCAAATGTCAAATCATTAACTAACCACTGAGATAGTAAATGGTTTCAAAGAGAGGTGACCCATAAAAAAATGGAAATCACCAAAAAATATCATTAATATCACATATAAGTAAACTTTTCCTGAAGATAATTAAAAATTGACAGCAAGAGTAGATTACATTGACAGGAAACTGCCAGAAATTCTAGCTTGATTGAGAAGAGTCCATGGAATTAGGGATATCATTGCTCATGTCAAATGAATCTTATCTGAAAGCAGAGAATACCAGAAATATATTTATTTGTGCTTTATCGACTAACCAAAGGCTTTTGACTGAGTAGAACATGACAAGCTTTGGACAAGATTGTGAAGTGTGGATATTTCAAAACACTTAATTGTGTTCATGAGGAATCAGTACATAGACCAAGAAGCAGTTGTTAGAACAGAACATCGGGATACTGATGGGTTTCAAATCTGGAAAGGTGCTTTCCAGGGTTGTATTCTTTCACCATATTTATTCAATCTTTAAGGATCTCTGATAGTGTAGTGGTTAAAAATTGGGCTACTAACCTCAAAGTCAGCAGTTCAAAACTACCAGCTGTTCTAAAGGATAAAGATGAGGGCTTCTACTCCTATAAAGATTTAGAACCTTGGAAGCCCACTTAAGGGTTGCTATGAGTCAGAACTGACTTCACAGCCCATAATCACCACCACCACCATTCAATCTATATACTGCACATATAATCTGAGAAGATGGATTATATACAGAAGAACATGGCATTAGGATTGGAGGAAGACTATTAACAACTTGTGATATACAAATAGTACAACCTTCCTTGATGGAAGCAAACAGGGCTTAAAATACTTAAAGATGAAGATCAAAGTTCATAGCTTTCAGTATGCATTGCAACTCAATGTAAAGAAAACAAAAATCCTAACAACTGGACTGGTAAATAATGTCATGATAAATTGAGAAACATTTGAATTTATGAAAGACTTCATTTTGCTTGGCTCCACAATCAACACTCATGGAAGCAGCAACCAAGAAATCAAATGACATGTTGCATTAGGCACAGAACCTCTTTACATTGTTTAAGAGCAAAAATATAAGTTTGAGGAGTAAGGTGTACCTGACTCAAGTCATGGTATTTTCAGTAGCCTCATATATATGTGAAAGTAGGATAACGATTAAAGAAGACCATAGAATAATTGATGCATTTTAACTATGATGTTGAATAAAAATATTGAAAGTACTTCAACAACCAGAAGAACAAACTAATCTGTGTTGGAAGAAGTATAGCCAGAATGCTCTTTAGAAACCAGGATAGTGAGACTTCAGTTCTCATACTTTGGACATGTTATCAGAAGGGACCAGTTTCAGGAAGACATCATACTTGGTAGAGTGGAGTGTCGGCAAAAAAGAGGAAGACTCTGAGATGAATTGGCACAGTGGCAGCAGCAGTGGGCTCAAGTGTAATAACATTTGTGAGGATGGTGCAGGACTGGTTAATGTTTAATTTTATTATGCATAAAGCCACCATGAGTCAGAAATGTCTTAACTAAACCTAACAACAACAACAAGGAGCTAAAAAGGGCCAAAAATTAGTTGTCATGCAGAACAAAAAAAAATCATACTTTTTAGAAATAATTTAGAAAATCACTACACAAACAACATCAGCAACAAAACTGAAACTTGATGGGAAAGAACATGATTTCCAGAGTCCATTGCTGCCAAGTTGATTCCAACATATGGTGATCCAAGGTTATAGAGTAGAACTCTGCTCCATCTGGCTTATTTGGCTGTAATCTTTATATAAACACAACTGCACATTATAGTAACTAAAATACCCAGTTTTCAATTAAAAAGCAAGTAAAAATAATATATGACTGATATACCACACACACAAACCTCACCCACTGCCATTGAGTTGCTTTTAACTCATAACAACCCTATGTAGAGTTTCATATACTGTAATTCTTTATGGGAGTAAACAGCCTCAGTTTTATCTCAGAGTGGATGGAGGATATGAACCATTGACTTTGTGACCAGCAGCTCAATGCCTAACCCATGATACCAACAGGGCTCCTTGATTGGTATATGGGTATGGGTGTGGAGGGAATTCTTTAATAGAGTGCCAAGGGAAGTAAAAATATTGATCTTAGTAGATAAAAATGTCAGATTAGTTAATATAAACATGTTCAAACAGATAAAAGTCCATGTCTAAAAATTTAAAGAAATTTATTAGAATGATGTGTCATCAAATTAATTTTATCGATAAAAATAGAGATGATAAAAAAGAACCAAATAGGACTTCTGGCAAGATAGTGGACTAGGAACATGTACTACAGGAATGAAGATACTGGAGATACTAGATACCAAACTCAGATGACAACCTGGAACCCTGAACTTCAGAGGAAAGGTTAGAGAAATGGATTGAGTGCTTTCTGGGATGAGAAGCTGAGCAGGGCCTGTGAGTGAGGGAGACTGACTGGTGAATAGCCGACCAAATGTGATGTGACCATCTTGAACTTTTGTGAGCAGCCTTTTTGACAGAAAGTACCTGGTAGAACAGAGTCACATAGGTGACAGGAAAAGTTTGATTTCTTCTTTCTCTCCACTGTCCCTTGGTGACCAGATGTGTGGAAAGCCCCCACCCTCATCCAACCCTATTGCATACTCTGCTCTCTGGGAGTTCAGAACCCTATGGTTGAGAGCCATGCTAGTGTGAGACTGGGACTGATGGTGCCATTTCTACAGAAGCCACAAAGCCATCAGACTAGCATTAGTCTAGCAGAAACTCTCATAACCAGGCACCCTGCTCCCACCTGTCCTGTGGTCCTAACAGACACTGAGGTCCATCAATGGCTTTTATGAACTCTTTCAGGATTGAGTGTCCTGAACATAGATAACGCCTAGACCTGTAGAAGCTCCATTTAAACCAGGAACCCCACTGTGACATTAGCACACATCTCATGAGCTCCTGAGCTGGCAGGAGCCCCCCAGAATATTCTTTTCTCTAGGTCCAACAACTGGCCTGGCTGTTTTGTTTTTGTTTTTTCCTTTTGTTGTTTCATGTTTTTGTTTGTTTATCCATTCATTCTTAATATTTTCTCTCCATTTCCTTGAATACAGCTATTGGACCTGAAAGTAGAAGTGTACACTGTAACGCAGTAAAATTTTTAGATAGAAAGTACAGTATAGTACAGACGTAAGCTAGTAACTATAGACATTTATTATGACTTGTTAATTGCCGTCAAATTGGTCCTGACTCATAGTGACGCTGTATAAGGTTTCCAAGGAGCAGGTGGTGGGTTACTGCCAGCCTTGCAGTTAGCAGTTCAGTGTTTATCCTACAGCACCATACCAGGACTCCTTATTATGACTATCCTCCCAAATGAATAAACTCATTACTGTCACATTGATTAGGACAGAGTAGAACTGCCTCATAGGGTTTCCAAAGCTGTAGTATTTATGGAAGCAAACTGTCACACTTTCTTCTGTAGAGTGGCTAGTGTGTTTGAACCGCTGATCTGTCAGTTAACAACCCAGTGTTTAACCACTGTGCCACTGGGAATCCTATGACAACTATCAAGACATATATATTAAAAGTTATCTGTGTTGTAGATCAGGAATAATAGCTCTGCATTGTTTTCTGTTTCTTGGGGATCAGGGTTATTTGTTGCTTGATGATCAATATGGTGAAAATTCTTCTTTCAACTTTAATAATTAGCATTGGGGTGATGTCTGACCTATTCCTCTCACAAGAGAGGAGACTCAAATTCACTATTAGTGTAAGGGCAAGATTTATGAGGCTGAGATTAGACATGCCTCTACCCTCCAACCTTCTTACCAACTCTAATATCTGCTGCCCCTCCACCGCACTCTCTACTTCTTCTCAGGTGAGTCTGATACTTCGTTGCTATGACTACACAGATCACAATCATGGTTATGGGGTTTATTAGGGAAGTCAACAGGGTACAATTCAATATCAGAAAATGTTCAGGATATGGAGTATTGATAAGGACAACCTCTTATCTGCCTCTCTCTAGTCCCCAGTCCCTTGACCTGGCCTCTGTCCTTCTGTTACGATGTTACAAAACTCTTTAAGGGCTATTGAGAAATGCCCAAAAGGTACTCAATCCCACTTCACTATAAACACCTCAGCCATGGCTGTAGCTTTTTTCTGTTATTAAGATAATTTATTCTTTTTTTTTTCAGATAATGTAATTTTTATTTAGTTATTTTCCATTTCTCTACTGATATTTTCTATCTTTCCATTATTTCAAGTGTGTTTTCCTTTATCTCGTGAAGCATAGATTTAATAGGTACTTTTAAGTTTGAGAACTCCAATATCTTGGTCACTTTGCAGTTGGTGTCTGTTGATTGAATGTCTTTTGTGACATTTACTTGGCTTTTTATATGTTGTTGTTGTTAAGTGCCGTCGAATAGATTCTGACCCAAAGCGACCCTGTATAGGGTTTCCGAGGAGCAGCTGGTGAGCTTGAACCACTGACCTTTATATGTTAATCTTTGGTTTATTCTCGTGTTGCACGTATTTGTTGTATAAACAATAGATGCTGTTAGGGTCCTTGGGAGAAGACTGGTTTTATTTTGGCCAATAACTTTAAGGCAAATAACTGAAAGCAACCTTCTGTTGACTGTGGTGTAATTGTCAGTTTATTTGCTTTTCTAGATTCAGAGTGTCCCATACATGTTTGGCATAGGAGTTATGATTGTTGTGAAGGTTGATTCACAGGTTTTTCTCACCATATATTTCATAGGAACTTCTTCCCCTGGCAAGGAATTTGACAAATTTATACATGCATTTTAGCTTGCAGTGCCACTGTACTTCTTTGTCACCGTGGCCCAACCTCTAGTCAAATCCATGAGAGAACAATAAAACAAATAAAAAAACCCAGGAAATTCATCCTCATGTTGTTGTTGTTTGTGAAGTGCTGTTGAGTTGATTCCCACCTGTAGTGACGCTGTCTAGGGTTTCCAAGGAGCATCTGGTGAGCTTGAACCACCGACCTTGCAGTTCAAATGACTTTGCAGTCTGACGCATTAGCCCACAGAGCCAGGTCACTTCATATTGTGTCTTTGCTCTTCAGTAAATCTGAGTTTTTTACATCACACCCCTGATGATTTATTTCTGGTGTGGCGCTGTGGGTTAATGCACCAGACTGTAAAGCCATTTGAACTACAAGGTCAGTGGTTCAAGCTCACCAGTCACTCCTTGGAAACCCTATACAGGGTCACTATGGGTCGGAACCGACTTGATGGCACTTAACAACAACAACAGCAACAGTGATTTATTTCTGTATATTTTTTCTAGAGTTTATAAGTGTTATCATTACAGATGAGCTGTGAGGAGTTTACTTGGCCATATTGTTGTTAAGTTCCTTCAAGATGGTTCTGAATCATAGTGACTCTGTATAGGGTTTCCGAGGAACAGCTGGTGAGCTTGAACCACTGACCTTGCGGTCTAGTGCATTAACTCACAGCGCCATACTAGGGCTCCATGTTGCTGTTGTCAAGTGCTGTCTAGCCGATTCTAACCCATAGTGACCCTGTATAGGGTTTCCAAGGAGTGTCTGGTGAGCTTGAACCACTGACTTTATGGTTCAAAGGACTTTGCAGTCCAGAGCAATAGCGCACAGTGCACATTCTAGGAATGGATTAATAAATATCATGAGCAAGATTGCTTTGTGAATAAAAAGTGACTTTTCATTTTTTCAGTATATTGCATTGAATTATCCCACCCCCAAATATGTTGGAAACCTTATCGTTACACCTGTCGATATAATCCTATCTGGAAATAAGGTTTTTCCTTGTTACGTTAATGAGGTGATATCAGGTTAGGATATGTCCTAAACTTAATCACTGCTGAGACATAATAAAAACAGAGTAGCCACAGGTACAAGCACAAACAGGGTAAGACAGCTGTTATGTAAAGGTTGCCAAGGAATCAAGGGATGACAGCACAATGGTTCAATCCTTAGCTGTTAACCAAAAGCCTGGCAGCTCCAACCCACCAGCAACTCTAAGGGAAATTGTTCCTACAGAAATCATAGTCTAGGGAAGCCTATGGGGAAGTGAGCCACATGGGGTCACTGTGAACCAAAATCAACTGGATAAAATCATGACAACCTATACAAAGAGTGGCTGGTGGGTTTGAACCACTGACCTTGTGGTTAGCTGTCCAGTGCTTATCCTGTGAGGAATAAGAATTCATTATTCATAACTTGGGTGGCATAAAAAGTTGTTTCTTTTATCATTTTTCAGTTTGTACATAAAATTTATGCACCTTTTTAAATGTATATTTTAAGGACATACTAAACTTATGTTGACCATATTTTCTATATATTCATTAACTATTTTGACTGAGAAGACAAAAATAAGAGTTAAAAATAACTTTTGTGTATAATTAAATGACTCCTCTAAGTACTACAGTGTTTTTCAATTATGAAGCACATTTACAACTATTGAAAGTTTTCAATTAGTCACTGTGATTGTCTAAAATGGAGCTAGAACAGAGATCATTATCACCATTTTATAGATGAGCAGACATGATCAGAGAGTTTAATTCACTTTCAGAATTGTATAATGGTTTCATTAAGCCAATAAAAAAGATAGTGTAGGAAACCAATTTTGTTTCCCTGTAATAAATCCAATTTGGTCATATTATGTTAAATTTTTTTATAAATTATTGGAATCAATTTGCTAATTTTTGAAAATATGTTATTTCCCTGCTCATGAATAAAATTTCCCAAGTGTGTGAAGTTATTCTAGTTTTGTTTATGCAATTGATTTTTCTTAATTGCATTGTAGTCAGATAATATGACTAAAATCTACAATGTATAATATTTATT
Source organism: Chrysochloris asiatica (assembly GCF_000296735.1). Lineage (NCBI taxonomy): Eukaryota > Metazoa > Chordata > Mammalia > Afrosoricida > Chrysochloridae > Chrysochloris > Chrysochloris asiatica. The sequence continues at coordinate 267,790 of NW_006408695.1, read as the reverse complement.
GACTAATGTATGATCAATTTTTATTATGCTTAATTTAAACTTGAAAAGATTGCATTATTTATAATTTGGTATACTATTTGGTATAATATGTGTCGATTACATAAATATTTTTAATTGTCTTTGCTGCACTATTCTCTTTGTAGCAGTTGTTGTTAAGTGCTTTTGAATAGTTCCAGCTCTTAGCGACCCTATATAGGGTTTCCAAGGAGCTGCTGGTGGGTTGGAACTGACAACTTTGTGGTTTGAAGTTCAGTACTGATACTACAGTGTGACACCAAAATTGCTATGCTCAAATTCATTTCTCAGTATACTCAGTATAGTCTATAAATAATTGGCACATATACATATATATATACACATATATACATATATATACATACATATACATACATATATACATATATAAATACATATATATAAATACATATATATACATATATATATATACATATGTATATATATATATATTTTATACAGAGTTCTGGTGTGGCACTGCAGAGTAATGCACTAGATTGTAAGGCCAGTTTGAACCCCAAGGTCAGCAGTTCAAACCCACCGACTGCTCCTTGGCAACCCTCCCTATACAGGGTCACTATGGTTTGGAACCGACTTGACGGCACTTAATAATAACAACAACTTATTTGATATCTGTGTATTTTTCAGTCCATATCATTGTTGTTGTTATTAAGTGCCATCAATTCGATACTCATAGCAACTCTGTGGGCTTTCCGAGGTTGTAAATCTTTCCTAGAGCAAAAAATCTTGGTGTGCTTGAACTGACAGTCTTGTGGTTATCAGTCCAGTGCTTATTCTATAGAAACACAGCTATTATAAATTTATTGTATTTTTCTGATTGATTGAAGTTTGTATCATTCTAGAATTATCTGCTGTGCTCCTAGCAATGTCTTTTCCTTTATAGTCTGTTACGTTAGAAATTATCCAGACTACTTACTCCATCTTTCTTTTGATTAGTATTGATGTGGTATATCTTTTTTAATATTAAGTTTCTATTTCATTGTATTCCTAAAGAATGCAGTATGGTGCTGTGATTAAGTGTGTACAGCCCTTAGAACAGGGCTGGAACATAATTAAGTGATCACTAAATGGTGAGATGCATGCATAAGGGGTAAGAGCTCAGGATCCGGAATTGCATACCCTGTTTTAAAAAGTCTTGCAGCTGCAACCTATGAGCCAAGTGATCTTAAGCAAATAAAGTAACTCCTTTGTTCCTTAGTTTCCTCTTTTGTAAAATGGGATGGTAATACATCTACGCATAATGTGTTGTGTGGATTGACCAAGTATACATATATAGAACAGTGTGTAGGACATAAAGTGTCCTATTAAAGTCAGTTTTCTGTAAATCTTTTATACATAGTATAAAGTAGGAGTTTGCTTTTCCTAATTTAGTGTTAGGTTGTTGTTGTTGCTGTTAAGTGCTGTCGAGTTTATTTCGACCCATAAGACTCTGTCTGCATGGGGTTTCCGAGGCTGTAAATCTTTACGGAAGCAGAAAGCCTCATCTCTCTCCCATGGAACCACTGGTAGTTTTGAACTGCTGAGCTTGAGATTAGCAGCCTGATTCTTAACCACTCCGCTACTAGAGCATCTTAATCTAGTATTATAATCTCTGCATAATAACTGTAGTGTTTAACCCTATTGTTGTGATATTAATCACCCCAAAATTTAATGGCTTAAAATATCAATTATTGTATTATCTTCTATATTTCTTAGTCTCTTCTGGGCTCATTTTGGCAACTTTTCAGCCCCATTTGATGTTGATTCCACCACAGTCACCAAGGGAATACACTGGGGTGGAACATCCAAGGTGGCTCACTCACATAATGCCAGGGGCCAGGGAACTAGGACTATTAAGTAAATTGCTATACTGACCCTCCCCACTGCTTGAGCTTTTCACACCAGTGACTTGGCTCTGCACAGGAGCCTTATGATTGTGAGTGCTGTAAGGAGGAGGGAGTGAAAAGTGACAGTCTTCTGAAAGGCTAACCTCCTTGCAGTGTCACTTCTGCTGAATTCTATTGTTTAAGCAGCCCTAGAGTCAGCCTGATTGCACAGTGGCTATGCATTCTGCTGCTAACTGTATTCGCCAGCTGCTCTGTGGGAGAAAAATATGTCAGTCTACTTCTGAGATGATTTACAGTCTTGGAAACCCTATAGGTGGTTCTCTGTCCTTTAGAGTCCCTCTGAATTGGAATCAACTCCACAACAATGGGTTACTCTTTATGAAGGCTGACTGCCATATCTTTCTCCCTCAAGGAGCCTGATGGGTTCAGTTAGCAGCTGAGCATCTTAACCACTGCATCACCATGGTTTCTTCATAAAGATTACTGCCCTAAGAACCCTATCTTATAGGGTTAATATGAATTGGAATCTACTTGGTTGCAATAAGTTTAATAGTAGAGCCAGGCCAAATTCAACTGGAGGGAAATAGATTTTGTTTTTAATAGGATAATGATAATAAACTGGCAACTATATTTGTATTCAGTTTACTGGCAGCTTGTTCACATGTACAATGATTCTTCTATATCTCAGTTGATTTCTACAAAATTTCCTTTTGATATTCTCTGAAGCTTTAATTTTTTTCTCTCTTCTTTACTCTCTTCCATGAAATGTTTGAATTCTTCCTCTTTATTCTTGAAACTTATTTTCTCATTGCCTAATATTTAGAAGGAGTCCTGGTATGGCACTGTGGGTTAATAAAGTTCTGGACTGCAAGGTCAGTTTGAACCGCAAGGTCGGCAGTTCAAACTCACTAGATGTTTCTCAGAAACCTTATACAGGGTCGCTATCAAGTGAACAGGACTTAAAATATTTACTGATGAAGATCAAAGAGCACAGCCTTTGGTATGGATTGCATCCCAGTGTAAAGAAAACAAAAAATCCTCACCATTGGACCAATAAATAGCATTCTTATCAACGGAGAAAAGATTTAAGTTGTCAAGGACTTCATTCTTCTTGGATCAACTATCAACACTCATGGAAGAGCAGTCAAGAAATCAAACAACATATTGAATTAGGCAAATCTGGTTAACAAGATTTTTGAAGTGTTGAAGAGCAAAGATGTCAGCTTGAGGACTAAGGCGCACCTGACCCAAGCCATGGTGTTTTCAGTAACCTCATATGGATACAAAAGCGACTTAGGAAGACCATAGAAGAATTGATGCATTTGAGTTATGGTGTTGGAGAAGAATATTGAAAGTGCCACGGGTTGCCAAAAGAACCAATAGATTTGTTTTGGAAGAAGTGCAGCCAGAGTGCTCCTGGGAGGCCAAGATAGCCAAACTTCATCACTCACACTTCGGACATATTGTTAGAAGGGAACAGTCGCTGGTGAAGGATATCATGTTTGGTAAGGTGGAGGGTCAGAGAAAATAAGAAGCGCCCTAATGAGATGGATTGGCCAAGTGGCAGCATCGATGGACTCAAGCGTGGCAACAGTTGTGAAGTTAGCCCAGGATCAGGCAGTGTTTCATTCTGCTATGCATAAGGTCGCTATGAGTTGGTACAGACTTGATGGCACCTAACAACAACAATCAGTCAGAATTGACTCCACCATGCTTAACAACAACAACTAATATTTTAGATATAACCTCAATGCCTACACAGTCTACTAAATTTAATAAAATCTAACACCAATTCCCTTAAACAACTTAACTGCCTAAGGATACTTTAAATCTGATAACACTTTTTCAAATTATGTTGTTGTTGTTGTTGTGAAATGCAGTTGTCTGGGTTCCAACTCTTAGTGATCCTTCAGAGGAGCAACTGGTTAGTTTGAAACACCAACCTTGAGGTACAAACTTACATATGATTGAGTGCTTATCCTACAGCACCACACCATGACTACTTTCAAATCTATGTTGCTGTTGTTGTTGTTAAGTGCCATCAAGTCAGTTCTGACTCATAATGACCCTGCATAGGGTTTCCAAAGAGTGGCTGATGAGTTTGAACCACTGACTTTGCAGTTCAAACCAACCTTGAGGTCAAGTGCTTATCCAACAGCACTATAACCTACTAGTATTCAGACTTTCAGTTATAGCCTGCTTTTCCTCAAAATTAAATAATATAACTATTACTTGATACATAATATCTTAAAGATAGAATCACTTACTATTATATGTCCCTATTTCTTTCTATTTTACTTCACCACACCTAAAAGTGAATTATTTTCTATTCATCTTGCTTGACTTTCTTAAATTCATGAACTGATATTTTTCATTAAGAGAGAATTATCAGCCATAAATTGTTTAAATCCACCATTCATAGTTCACCATTCTTAGTAACTTGCATGTTGCTATGAAGCAGGAGAAAAGATTGAAGTTTTCAAGGACTTCATTCTTCTAAGATCAACTATCAACACTCATGGAAGCAGCAGTCAAGAAATCAAATGATGTATTGCGTTAGGCAAATCTGTTGCACAAGACCTTTTTAAAGTGTTGAAGAACAGAGATGTCATCTTGAGGACTAAGGTGCTCCTGACCCAAGCCATGGTAGTTTCAACAACCTCATATGCGTGTGAAAGTTGGACAGTAAATAAGGAAGACCGTAGAAGAATTGATGCTTTTGAGTTAAGGTGCTGGAGGAGAATATTGAAAGTGCCATGGGCTGCCGAAAGAACCAGCAGATCAGTGTTGGAAGAAGTGCGGCCAGAGTGCAACTTAGAGGCCAAGATGGCCAAACTTTGTCTCTCATACTTCGGACATATTGTCAGGAGGGACCAGTCGTTGGAGAAGGATATCCTTTTTGGTAACTGGAGGGTCAGAGAAAAAGAGGAAGACCCCCAGCCAGATGGATTGGTAAAATGGCAACATCAGTTGGCTCAAGCGTGGCAATTATAGTGAGGTTGGCCCAGGATCAGGCAGTGTTTTGTTCTGCTGTGCATAAGGTCGCTATGCGTCGGCACCAACTCTATGGCACCTAACAACAACAACAATGAAGCTTGAAGCTATGCCACTGGTAGTTAAAATAACAACAGAGCCAATGACGGTGTATGGTTTCAGCAGAGCTTCCAGACTAAAACAGACTTGGAAGAAGGGGAGACAAACTACTTCTGAATGTTTAGCCACTGAAAAACCTTATAAATAGCAACAGAACATTGCCAGATATTGTGCCAAAGATGAAAACATTATTTATAGCTGCAGAATATTGTCAGAAGTGCCAAAAGTTGAATTCTAAAAATGACAGTGAAAGGAAGAGCTGCCTCTTCAAATTAGAACTGATCATGATGATGTGAATGGAGCAAAGCTTTTAGGACATCCATTTGCTGATCAGACACAATTCAAAATGAGGATAAACAACTGCAGATGTTCATTTAATAATTGGAACATGGGATGTAGGAAGTATGAATTTGGAATTTTTCAAAACTTAAATGGAATGCATACAAATCAATATCCTAGGCAGTAGTGAGCTGAAATGGACTTAAATTTGTCTGCTATGCTGGAAACAACAAATTCAACAGAAATATTGTCACATTCATCTTCAGAACAAATATTTCAAGATCTATGTTGACGTGTAATGCTGCCGGTGATAGTATAATATCCTATGGCCCCAAAGAAGACCAGTTAATATGACTTTTATTCAAAATTTACATACTAATCACTAAAGCTGGTGGTTATGAAATTGATTCCTACCTTCTTCTTTATCTGAATTTGATCAAACATGTAATCAAGATGCAATAATAATAATGGAATTAATTGGATTGGAATGCAAAAGTTAGAAATAAAGAGAGAGGAAAGATTAGTAGTTGGAATAGAAATGTTAGAAATTATGGTGAAGATCACATATCAGAATTTTATAATTTTATTCACTGCCAATACCTTTTTAAAACAATATAAAGGTGACTGTACACATGGACCTCATCAGTGGAATACACAGGAATCAAACTGACTACTTCTGTGGGAAGAGACAATGGATAAGTTAACACATCAGGCAAAACAAGTCTAGGGCAGATTGCTTATATGCAAGTTCAGGCTGAAGCAGAAGAAAATTAAAACAAGCCAATGCGAGCCAAAATATGACCTTGAATCTATCCCACCTGAATTTAGATATCATCTCAAGAACAGATTTGATGCATTAGACACTAATGATTGAAGACCAGAAGAACTGTGAGTAGACATTGTGAACAAACTCAAGAAGAAAACAAAAGTCATTAAAAATTCAGGAAAGTAAGAAAAGACCTAAGTGAATGTCAGAAGAGATTCTGAAACTTGATGTTGAGCATATAGAAGCTAAAGTAAATGGACATAATGTGCAAGTAAAAGAGTTGAACAGACAATTTCAAAGGGTAGCTCAGGAAGATATCAGATGGGTCTTGACTGAAATCAGAGAATACCAGAAAGATATTTACTTGTGTTTTATTGCCTATTGTATTTTATTGTAATTCTTTCAACTGGATGGATCATGGCAAACTGTAGATAATATTGTAAAGAATGGGTATCCCAGAACACTTAGTTGTGCTTATGAGGAATCTGTACACAGACCAAGAGGCAATCGTTAGAATAGAACAAGGGGACACTGAATGGTCTAAAATCAAGAATGATTTATGCTAGGGTTGTGCCTATTCATCATACTTAGTCAGTTGTGATGCTGGGCAAATAATCTGCTAAACTAGATTATGTGAAGAAGAATGTGGCTTCAGGACTGGAGGAAGAAGACTCATTCAAAACCTGTAATATGCATATGATTTAACCTTGCTTGTTGAAAATGAACTTGATTTAAAATGCTTACTAATTAAGTTCAATAACTACAACCTTCCATTTGGATTACATCTCAAAGTAAATAAAACAGAAATCCTCACCACTAGACCAATGAATAGCATCATGATAAATGAGAAAAGATGGAAGTTGTTAAAGACTTCATTTTGCTTCGCTCCGCAGTCAACACTCATGGAAGCAGTGGTCAAGATATCTAATGACATATTGCACTAGGCAAATTTACTTCAAAAGACCTCTTAAAGTATTCAAGAGCAAAAAATATCAGTTTGAGGACTAAGGTTCATCTGATCTAAACCATATACTCTTCAATCATCTCAGGTACATGTGAAAGTTAGACAAAGAGTAAGGAAGACTGTAGAAAAAACGATGCACTTGAGTTACTGTGTTGGAGTACAATATTGAAAGGGCCATGGACTTCCAGGAGAGCAAACAAATCTGTGTTGGAAGAACTACAGCCAGAATGGCCCCTAGAAGTCAAATGTCTAAACTCCTCTTGTACTTCAGACATGTTATCAGGAGCTGCCCTAGATTTTACATCTTAATTCTTACTCTCAGGATGAATTATATATCTTGTCTTTTAGTTGACTAATTTAATGTTAATCTGTGTTTAATATTCTAGTCAGTTTGCCCAGAAGATTTTACTTAAATTTATTATATACTTAATTTCTAGAAATGCTAAATGTTTTTTCAAATCATATTTTTCTTGCTCGTATTTTAAAATGTTTCTTTTACGTCTTCTGTCATGTAATCTATAGTTGTTCTATATTCTGTATGAAAAACTATAGTGTCTAAAGATTCTTGTAATGCTGCAGGTTAATGTGCCAGACTACAAGGTCACTTTGAACTGTGAGGTTGGCAGTTCAAGCTCATTAGCCACTCCTCAGAAACCTTATACAGAGTCCCTATGAGTTGGGACCAACTCGACAACACTTAACAACAACAATAACAACGATTCTTTGGGTTTATTTTAATTATTTTAATTTCCATTTTTCACTTATGGTGGCTTGTTTCTTTGTGTTTTGTTTTGTGATTCTTAACATTTGAGCTGTTTATTTTCAATGAAATTTTCTTTTAGGAAAAATTTGAGATTTGCTTTGGAGTTGCAATATTCCTGGTAAGAACTGCATTTGTATCTGCCAGTTGCTAGGTGAGGAGGGGTGATATAATTTAAATCCTGGAACCACTTAAAATTGCCTTTCTGATGTTTCTTTATTTGTGTTAGGTGCCCTGGTGGTACAGTGGTAAGAGCACTTGTCTGCTAATGAAAAAGTCAGTCATTTGAGTTCACTAGCCACTATACAGGGAAAAGACGTGATGGCTTCCTTCTGTAACAGTTTATAGCTTTGAAAATTCTATATGACAATTCTACTCTGTCCTATGAGTCAGGGCTGCTATGAGTCAGAATCAACTGGATGGCAGTTGGTTTGGTTTTGGAGTTATTCATATTAGGAACTGATTTCACACCTCAGTAGTATTTGATGGTTGACACTGTCAATTTTCAGGAAAGTTCTTTATTTGTTTTAATGATAGCATTAGGGTTTCTTTTTGTGCTTTGCCATGCAGCATTTCTTGTTTCTCATTTCTCATTTGCTGTGTAATTTTCCTTAGTTTTGTTGTCTGATGTAATTATCCTATATATTGTAATTCTTAATCTCTCTGATGTTATTGAAGCAGGATTAGGGGCAGTAATGTTAAAGATGTAGAATATACTTTGCAGGATTAGGTTTTATCTTTTGTTAATCTCTTCTGAGATGTAAAAGAGATGAAATAAACCAGCAGAGATTGGAGAGACATGAGTACCTACAAGAAAGAAGAGCCAGGAACAGAGCGCATCATTTGGATCCAGCCTTTCTGTGCTGAGCACCTCCTAGATCCAGGGGAAAATGAATACAAAACATATGAGGATCTCTAAGGGACATGGGCCCAACAAATGTTGAAAGGAGGCGAAGAACTCCCCACAAACCTGACACAGAAAGAAAGCATGCCCTACAACCAGTCCTCCGAATTCAGACTTCTAGCTTACTAAATTGTGAGCCAATAAATTTCTGTTTGTGAAAGACATCCACTTGTGGTCATTCTTTTATAGTTGATGTTGTGAAGTGCCTTTGAGTCAGTTCCAATCCATAGTGACCCTGCACACTGTTTCCAAGGAGTGGCTGTTGAGCTTGAACCGCTGATATTGTGGCTCAAATGACCTTGCAATCCAGCGCATTACCCCACAGTACCACATAAGGACGCCTCTGTTATAGTAGCACTAGATAAGTAAGACACCAGAATTTGTTGTTGTTAAATGCCATTGAGTCAGTTCTGACTCATAATAATCCTATGTAGCATTTCCAAGGAGCAACTGGTAGGTTTGAACTGCCAACCTTAAGGCTAGCAGCCTAGTGCTTATCCTACAGCACCACACAAAGACACCAGTTTGGTTTGCTTAAAACTACAAAGGCTACTAGTGAGTCGGCTACTGTTTTATTTTTGTTTCTGAGTGGTGGTTTTTGTCTCTGCTTTTATATTGTTTCTTTCTTTGGTCCTTTTGGTCTCACTTTTCTTCCTGGTGGTGGGCGCTTTCTCTCCCTGATGGTGGGCGCTTTCTCTCCCTATATTATTACCCAAGAAGAGATAGCAATTGTGGCCATGTAGCCAAGCTGCAAGCATATCCCATAATATCCCATCATCTGGACAGGAGCCAATACCAGCTGCTAGGATTACACATGAAAACAGAAATCTATCTCCAGATCACATCCACCAGGAGACACCCAGTAAGCTTAACAGCACAGCAACATACATTCATTTAATCATTGAAAATGCAGCTAACTACTGAAAAATGTCCAAGAAAAAAACAACAAAAGATCTCAGCACATGTCCAAAACCAGAAAAGATTAACTGAGACAAATGAGCTGGAGGCAGACATAGACTTCCCAGTAGAAGCAAAGCAGGCTTTGGATCTGCCTGAGAAGGAATTCAGACGAATGATATGGAAACAAATCCAAATACTCCAAAAAAGGGTGGAGGGAAATAAGGAAGAAGTCAGGGAAGTACTACAGGAGCAATCAAACAAGATAAATATAGCATTGGAAACAACTCAAAACCTGCAAAAAGAGGCCCAGATGATTAATAATAAAATATCAGATATGGACAATACACTGAAAGGGCAAAGGACTAGAATTGAAGAGGTGGAAGCCAGAACTAGCGAGCTGGAAGACAAATCTCTCAATACTGCTAAGATAGAAGAGCAAGCAGAAAAAAGGATGAAAAAAAAATTTTAAAAGAGAGTCTCAGATTCATGCTGGATGAAGAGGAGTAACTTAACAATTATTGGCATTCTGGAACCGGAAGACTAAACACAAGTTCACAGAGGAGATAGTTGATTTTCTGGAAGAAAATTTCCCTACCATCTTGAAGGATGAAAAGATAAGCATTCAAGAAGCTGAATGATCCCCAGAAAGGATAGACCCCAAAAGAAAATCACCCAGACATATACTAATCAAGCTCTCCAATATCAAAGATAAGGAGAGAATCCGAAAAACAGCCAGGGAAAAGAGAAGTGTTACTTACAAAGGCAAGCAAATCAGATTAAGCTCTTAATTCTCAGCAGAAACCATGCAGGCAAGAAGGCAATGGGGAGACATATATAAAACCGTAAAAGAAAAAAAAAAAAACTGCCAACCAAAAATCATCTACCCAGCAAAATTTTCAATCAAATATGATGGTGCAATCAAAACATTTCAGTATAAACAGAATCTGAGAGATTTTGTCAAAGCCAATGTAACGCTTCAAAATATCCTAAAGGGAGTTCTTTGTACTGAAAACCAACAAGAACAGACAGCAACCACAGAATGACAGATGTGGCAACAGCACCCAGAACTCAGTTAACAGCAGAGTTCAGAAAAGAACAAAATTAAAACAATGATTTCAGAGGAACTGTGAGGCCAATCAAAGATCAAAATAATAACAATGTCAAAGAAGAGGAAAATGTAGGAAGAGAGGTCCAGGTGGTGAGGCGGTCAGGCAGATTGCAGGATACAATACAATGTCTTAAATGGAGGGAAAGCTTAATAGACTACAGGGTAATCTCAAAGAAAGTAAATACTTCACAACTTATCATGAAAATGAAGATCCAAGTAAAACAAGGAAACATTAAACTAAGAAGAAACTGACAAGAAATAGCACAAAAAAACATGAACTCAGCATAAGAAGACATGCAGAACAAAGGAACAAATGGCACCACAAAAATTAACATAATTTCAGCAATTAATTCATACCTAGGTCAGCGGGTCAAGCTCACTAGCTGCTCCTTGGAAACTCTATATAGGGTTGCTATGGGTTGGAACCAACACAACAACACTTAACAACAACAACAACAAAATCGATAATTACATTGACTGCCAATGGATTAAATGTACCAGTGAAGAAACAGTGTCAGAATGGATAAGAAAACAAGACCCTTCAATATGTTGCCTGCAAGAGACAAAAACAAACTAAAAGTCCAAAGATGGGAAAAAATGTACCACGCTAATTGCAATAAAAAGTAAGCAGGAGTGGCAATATTAATCTCTGATTAAAAACAAAAACAAAAAACTTTAAGGCAAAAACCAGCATAAGAGACGAAAAAGAACTTTATCTCATGATTAAAGGGTCAATTGAGCAAGATGACATAACCATAATAAATATCTACACTCCCAGTAAAATAGCACCAAAATATGTAAAGCAAACCCTACTAGAATTGAGGAGTCCTCATGTGGCTCTGTAGACTAATGCATCAGACTGAAAAGTCATTTGAACTGCAAGGTCGGTGGTTCAAGCTCACCAGCTGCTCCTTGGAAACCCTATACAAGGTTGCAATTGGTCAGAATCAACTCGATGGTACTTAACAACAACAACAACTAGAAGTGAAGAAAGAAATAGACATATCTACAATTGTAGTGAAAGATTTTAATACACCACTTTTGAAAAAGGATAGAACAACCAGAAAGAAGCTCGGCAAAGATACAGAGGAACTAAACAGCACAATCGCACAACTTGACTTCATAGATGTGTACAGAGCATTCAATGCAACAACAGCACAATATATATTCTTTTCCAGTTCCCATGGAACATTCTCCAGAATTGACCTTGTGTTAGGTCACAAAGCAAGCTGCCATAAATTTACAAACATCAAAATACTACAAAGCATCTTTTCAGACTACAATGCTATAAAACTAGAAATCAACAACAAGAAGAGCAAGGAAATAAAGTTGAATACATGGAACTTTAACACCCTATTGAAAAGTGACTGGATAAAAGAATAAATTAAATGTGAATTCACAAAGTTCCTAGAAACAAACAAGAACGAAAACACAACATACCAAAATCTTTCGGACAGGCAAAAGCGGTCCTGAGAGGACAACTTATTGCAATAAATGCA
>NW_006408695.1:252182-254063 GCF_000296735.1 Chrysochloris asiatica | reverse complement strand
TGATCTGTGGTAGAAAGATCAAGCTGTGTGTTCCCGAAAATATTTACAGTCTCAGGAGCCCTATATAGGGTCACTATGGGTTGGAATCTACTCGTCAGCACTGAGTTTTTGTTTGTTTTGGATTCTTCTCTGAAGTCCAGATTAAAATGTAATTTTTACTGTGCATTGTAATCAATAAATTATAAAACACACACACACACATACATTCAAACTATCTAATGTGCCACTTGGCTGTTGGTATATTAGATAATCCTTGTGAACTTCCTGATTTGTGTGGTCTTAGAATATAAGGGTTCCTTTAAATAAGATCCATCTTACTTACGCAAATTGCACAGCCTATAAATACCTGGAATCCTGGTGTGGCGCTGCAGGATAATGCACTGGACCTCAAAGTTGGTTTGAATCACAAGGTTGGCGGTTCGAGTGCAACAGTCACTCCTTGGAAATCCTAGTGGTTATGAGTTGGAAGTGACTCAATGGTAGTTAACAACAACAACATAATAAAGTACCTACAAAGTCCTCCCCCATAGGGTTATAAATACTGCTATTTCAATCCAGTGCATCCTTTTAGAGATATAGTGTCTGTTAGAAGAAAATAAAATCATCCTAATAAAAAAGTAGCAATGCTTAGAAACTGTCATGAGCATTGACCTTATTACTGAGTAATAAGTTGAAAGAGCTGCAGTTAACTTATTGAGGAAGCAAATGATGAGAATCATATTTTTAAAAGCCCACTGTGTTACACTAATTCCTTTGTCTTTCCACATCTGTGCAAGGGAAATTCCTTTGCAGATTTCAGCAAATTAGTTCTTTTAGGTTTTGCTGTTATTTCTGAGCAGAAATTACTAAAGATTGCTCTTAAGAAGACCCAGGGTTTCCCCCTTGCAGGTTACTGTGGTCGCTGAGACTGCATTGTGCATCCTCTGACTCTGTGGTATGGGATGCCTTTCCCTGGAGTGCAACCTATTCTGGGTAGCCACCCACATCCTCATGAATATTTAAAATCTGGCTCTTGCACTGCTGCCTGCTCTGTGTCCTACTCTGGGAAACAATGCATAATGGATCACTGCTTTGCCTCCCTCCCTATCCCCGCCATAAACAAACAGGATGCCTCTCTGATTTATTTCTAGAATGCACACAAGTAACGGGTAGCACTGTAGACTGCATTGTACAGCAATTCCCTTGGATTCCAGAATCACATTTTAGTCATTTTTTTTCTTACTAAATACCATGACATGTTGACCTAACTGATCTTCTTAAAGTAAAGGCGAGATAATTGCAGTTTAATGTTGGTGGTTGGGGTCTAAAATTATCAAGTTAGAGCTTCCCATTTCTGGTTCTGCTTGGAGGAGGAAGAGAGGTTAACATTATTCTCCAAACTATGTATTAATTTCCTTATATGTAAATTTGAGGGAAGATAATAGGGCTTTTTTTTTTTTTTAACTAGAATTGTGTGGGTTTTGGAAAATCATTATCATATTTATATACATATGAAAGTAAGTTAGTAACTATGGCAGAATCATTAAGCGTTAAGAGGTAGGCTTTGGAGAACTATCTAAATGTTGTTGCTGTAAAGTGCTATAGTCAGTTCTGACTCATAACAAGCTTGCATAGGGTTTCCTAGGAGCAGCTGGTGGGTTTGAACCATTGATCTTGCAGTTAGCCCCTGCTCTGTCCTGCATCCAAGTTGATTTTGACTCATATCAACATGGTATAGGTTTTTTAACGTTGTAAATCATAACAGGAGCAGAAAATCTCATCTTTCTCCCATGGAGCGCCTAGTGGATTCGAATGACTGACTTTGGGTTACCAATTGAAAGCATAACCCATACATTACCAGGGCTCCAGAACAGTGCTTATCCTATCATGTATCTTATCTTA
>NW_006408695.1:231102-251326 GCF_000296735.1 Chrysochloris asiatica | reverse complement strand
TTGAAGACTATGGTCTTTGATCTTCATCAGTGAGTATTTGATCTTTTCTTTCAGCAAGAAAGATTGTATCATCTGCATATTACAGGTTGTGATGCCACATTTTTCTTCATCTAATCCAGTTTCTCAGATTATTTCCTCATCATACAGATTGTATCTAAGTAGACGCAGATAATTTACCTTTCTGAGATTTTTTTTTTATTAAGTGCTTTTGAGTCCGTTTTGACTCATAGCGACCCTGTATAGAATTTCCAAGGATGAGCTAGGTGTTTGAACCACCAACTTTGTGTTAGTGGTCTGGTGCTTATCCTATAGCACCACATGCATCCTCAAATATGGGGAAAATAATTTTCTTGCATATTAGGGTACTTTTAGAACAAAATGGATTAATATGTATGTAATGGGATGAAAAGTGTCCATTTATAGTAAGTTCTCTCTAGTAGTTCTTACTAGTGAAACGTACAAACATTCACTTTTATAATGATTTCAGGACTTCCAATGGGTTATAAAGATGTAAACTTCTGTATGACAAAGATGTTTCTATACAAGGCAAAGAACATTTTGACAGTGGGAACATGAAAGCTCCCAAGCTTAAAATGGAATTTTAAGCTTAAAGGATAATATATGACCCATATTTCTTCCTCATCTCAGCAAACTTATTTTTGTTCTCTCAGGAAAGCCCTCTATGATTAGTCTTTGATGATCAGTCTGTGTTTCTGCCTGCAGCCTTGTGACTTGCATTCTTTTGGTGGTTTCTCTAACAAAGTAGCTTAGTAACTACTGTCATTTTTTTTTAACTTTTTCAGAACTTCTGAATAAGTTCATTTAACTCTGTACATCAAAACTTTTGATGTACAGAAAATATTCAACACAAATAACAGTTTTAATCGTGTAGACGGTATATAGAGAGTGATGATGCACAATAATCTTGGGTTGTGCATCTATTCAACTAACCCATCATTGTTGTTAAGTGCCATCGAGTCAGTTCTGACTCATAACAACCTTATGAACAACACTGCCCTGTCCTGTGTAATCCTCACAATTGTTTCACTTGAGCACATTGTTGCTGCCACTGTGCCAATCCATCTCATTGGAGGTCTTCTTCATTATCACTGATCCTCTGCTTTCCCAAGGATGATATTCTTCTCTAGGGATTGGTCTACCCTGATAACAGGTACAAACCATAAAAGATTAGTCTTGTCATCCTGGCTTCTAAGGAGCATTCTGACTACTTTTTCCAACTGAGATTTTTTTGTTCTGGCAGTCCATGGTACTTTTAATGTTCTTCTCTAATACCACAGTCTAAATATTTTAAGTCGTCTACAGTCATCATTAAGGAGCTCTGGTAACATAGTGGTTACAAATCGGGCTGCAAACCTTAAGGCCAGCAGTTCGAAACTATCAGCCACTCCGCGGGAGAAAGATGAGGCTTTCTACTCCCTAAGGATTTACACCCTCGGAAACCCTGTACAGGGTCGCTATGGGTGGGAACCGACTCTAAGGCACTTAACAACAACAACAACAGTCATCATTATTCATTGTCCAATTGTCACGTGCATGTGAAGCTGTTGAAAATATCATGGTTTAGGTCAAATACACTATAATTCTCAAACTGATATCTGTGATCTTGAATACTTCAAAGTGATCATCTGCAATAGATTTGCCTAATGCAATACGCCATTTATTTCCTTGACTGCTGCTTCCATGAGTGTTGATTGTGGATCCAAGAAAAATGAAGTTTTTTTATAACTTCAATCTCTTCACTTATATATATAATGATGTTATTTATTGGTCCAGTTGTGAGGATTTGTGTTTGGTTGACATTGAGCTGCAATTAATATTGAAGGTTGTGGTCTTTGATCCTTCATCAGTAAGTATTCTGAATCTTCTTTGCTTTCAGAAGCAATGTTCCATCATCTGCATATTGCAGATTGGAGTCTTCTTCCAATCCTAATTCCACACTCTTCATATAACTCAGTTTCTCAGAAAATTTGCTCAGCATACAGATTATATAAGTAGGGAGAAAGAATCCAGCTCTGGTGAGCAGCATTCCTGATTTTAAATTCTGTATCACCTAGTTCTGTTCGAACTACTGCCTCTTGATCTGTGTTCAGGCTCTTCATGATCACATTCAAATGTTCCAGAATGCCCATTCTATGTAATTGTGTACATATCCTGTCATGATTCACACAGTTGGAAGCCTTTGCATAGTCAACAAAGCACAAGTAAACATCTCACTGGTATTCACTTCTTTCAGCCGTGATTCATTTGACATCAGCAATGATATCCCTATTTTCAAGTCTTCTTCTGAATGTGGCTTGAGTTTCTGGCAGTTTCCTGTCAAAATACAGCTGTTTTAAAATTATCTTCAGCAAGATTTTACTTGCATGTGATATTAATGATATTGTTCGATAATTTCTTTATTCCACTGGGTCACTACCCTTTGGAATGCTCACAAGTATGAATCTCTTCCAGTAGGTTGGCCAAGTAGCTGTCTTCTAAATTTCTTGGCATAGATGAGTGAGCGCCTCCAGTGCTACATCAGTTTATTCAAAGATTTCAATTTGTATTCCATCAATTTCTGGAGGCTTGATTTTTGCCAATGCCTCATTATGATACCACATGAAATGGTTGATCATTTCTGTTTGGTACATCTTCTTTTGATGATTTCTACATCATTTGATATTTGGCAAAGGAATCAATATTATTATCATTCAATAAAATATCCAAGGTTGATGCTTGGATATTTTCTTTAGCTCATTTAACTTGAAAAATGTTGAGTGTGTTCATCCCATTTAATTTCTAACTCCAGATCTTTGCAAATTTCTTCATAATACTTGATTTTGTCTTCATGACTATCATCAGTAATTACCAACACATCTTAATTACATGTTTGATCAATTTCTCAGTGAAGAAATTGGTAGAATTCTTCCATTTTGTCATCTCTGACTTTAGTGGTTGGTGCATATATTTGAATAATAGTGTTATTAACTGGTATTTCTTGAATGTATATTACAGACAGCATTGTGCTTCAAGATAGATTGTGAAATGTTCTTTTTGATGATTAAGTTGATGCCATTCCTCTTGAATTTGTTGTTCCTTTGTAGTAAACCATACACTTGTTTGATTAAAAAAGTCCAGTACCAGTTCATTTCAGCTCACTAATACCTAGGAAATCAATCATTATGCATTCCATTTCCTTTTTGACAATGTCCGATTTACCTAGATTTTTACTTCATACATTCCTTGTTCTAATTATTAATGCATGTGTGTTGCTATTTCTCCTCATTTTCAGTTGTGCTCCATCAGAAGATGAAGGTCCTGAAAACTTTACTCTGTTTGTGTTACCAATGTCAACTCTACTTTGAAGAAGCACCTCTCCTCAAGTTGTGTTTTGAGTACTTTCCAATCTGAAGGTCTCATTTCTGACACTGTATCTGACAATATTCTGGTACTATTCATCAAGTTTACATTTTCCTACAATAGAATTGACAATGTTCTGCAAATATTCATAAGGTTTTCAGTGACTAAACTTTCAGAAGTTGTCTGCCTATCCTTCTTCTCAGTCTTTCTTTACCTATATACTCAGCTGAAACCTTTCTACCATGGGTGTCACTGGTGGTATTTAAAAAATACTGGTGCATAGCTTCCAGCGTCACTGCTACACACAAGCCACCACAATATGACAAACTGACAGTTTAGTGGTGGATCCCATAGTACTGCCATTTTATTTCTTTTTTCTGTATTGCACATAGTTTTGGGATACACTAGGTTCAGGATTGTGGCACTGTGCATAGTCTACAAGTTGCAGTGTCACTTGTGAAGAAGTAGGAGTTTCAGCTCTATTTCAGTGAAATTATCACCCTGCTTTGCCTTTGTGTTTTCCTGTACTCTTACAGAATTACTTAGCCCCTTGTGAAAAGCCACTGTTGCTGTTGTTCCTGTTAAGTGAACAACAGAATGAACCACTGCCCATCCTCACAATTATGTTTGAACCCATTGCTGCTGGCAATGTGTCAATCTATCTCATTGGGGGTCTTTCTCTTTTTCATGGACCCTCCATTTTACCAAGCATGATGTACTTCTTCAAGGTTTGGTCCCTCCTGATAGCATGTCCAAAGTATGAGAGATGAAGTCTCACTATACTAAATTCTAAGTAGCATTTTGGCTGCACTTCTACCAAGATAGATTTGTTTGTTCTTCTGGCTGTCATGGTACTTTTAATATTCTTCTCCAGCACCACAATTCAAATGCATTGATTCTCCTTTGGTCTTCCTTACTCATTGTCCAACTTTCTCATGCATATGAGGCTACTGAAAATACCACTATGACTTGGGTCCAGCCCACCATAGTCCTTAAAGTGATAATTTTGCTCTTGAACACTTGAAAAATGTCTTGTGCAGAAGATTTACCTAATGCAATACATCATTTGATTTCTTGACTCCTGTTTCCTTGAGTGTTGATTGTGGATCAAATCCAATGTTGAGCATGTTCTTCCCTTTTGTTTTCTAACACATTCCTTTGCACATCTCTTTATAATACTTGACTTTGTCTTCTCCAGTTGCCCTTTGAAATTTTCAGTTCAGCGCTTTTACTTTCTCATTTCTTCTAGTTCATTTAGCTTCTCTGTATTCCAGTATAAGTTTCACTGTCTATTCTGACAGTCTTTTTAATGACATTTTGTTTTTTTTCTGCATAATGTTTTTGATGTCATCCCAGAGCTCTTCTTGTCTTTGGTTTATAAGTGTCTAATGCTTCAAATCTTACAGTATGTAAATTTATGTGCAGTATATTCAAGAGTCCTGTTTTGACTCTTATGGGCTTGTTTTAATTTAAATTTTAAAAAATTATTTTAACTTCAGTCCAGTCTTGCATATGAACAATTGATGTTTTGTTTTGTTTTTTAATCGCAGTCTTTGTGGCATTCATTTGGCTGGTAATATTGAGCTTCTCCATTGTCTCTCCCTGCAGATGTAGTAATTTGATTCATGTGTATTCCATCTGATGAGGTCCATGAGTATGTTGTTTGCCCTTTATGTTGTTTACAAAAGGTATTTTCAATGAATAAGTTGTTGGTCTTACAAGATTCTGTCATGCGATTGATAGCATCATTTCTATCACCTATGCCATATTTTCCAAGTACTGAACTTTCCTATTTGTTTCCAATTTTGTGCAATACTAGTCCATTTCAGCTCACTAATGCCTAGGATATTGATCTGTATGTGTTTCATTTAATTTTTGACAACTTCTAATTTTCATCCTGGTGTGGCACTGCAGGATAAACATTGGACTGCTAATCACAAGGTCAGAACTTCAAACCCAGCAGCTGCTCCTCGGAAACCCTATACATAGTCACAGAGTTAGAACTGACTCAACAGCACTGGACAGATCAAATTATCGTAGATTCATACTTCATTCTTTATATGTTCTGATTATTAAGGAATTTGAACTTTAGTCCCCTAATCTTGAGTTGTGTTCCATCAGCCAGTCAGGTCCCAATATATCTGATCCATTCACAATGTTATAGTCATCTCTACTTTAGGGAGATAGCTCTTCTCTAATCATATTCAGAGTGCTTTCTGACATGATGGGCTCATTTTTCTGGGACTATATCTGACAATTTACCACTGCAATTAATAATGTTTTCATTTATTTGTTTATTTATTTATTTTTCATTTCATTATTCTGGGACTATATCTGTCAATGTTCTCTTGCTCTTCATAAGATTTTCAGTGGCTAACCATTCAGAAATATTCTATTTCCTTCTTCCTAGTCTGTCTTATTCTGAAAGCTCCACTTAAGTGTCCACCATGGGTGACCCAGCTGGACTGATAGCATGGCGTCCTCTATCACAGCAATAAGCAAGCTACCACAGTAAGACAAATTGACAGATGAGTGGTGGGAAGAGTCATTAGTCATCAGAAAATACTATTTTCCCATGCTCATTCATAATATATTAAGAATGACTTAATGGAATGGATACCAGTTATCTTAGGATGGTAAGTCTTTCACCAGCAACTGCCATCCTGATGTGGTCCTTTATTCTTCTTTCTGCTCTCCCCCAATCCTTGCTCAAACCTGCTTCTCAAGCTCACTTATCTTCCTTGGGTCTGACTTTCACTTGGCCTCGCTAACATTTATATTCCATATCTATTACATTGATAATAAAAACAGGAATAAAATATAATCAGCAAGTTGTCTGTCAGTAAAAATAAAACAGATAAACAATAACAAGTAATTCATAATTATGAAATAGAAGAGCAGGCTGCCACGTTACAGAGTTCATTTACAGAATGAGTGGGATTGGAAATGGCATTGCCATTCATATGATTTATCCTTTTATATAAATATTAAACACATAAAATAACAGAGACAAATAAAACCTCATGGTTATCTATTTCAGCTGCCTTGTTGTTATTATTAGGTGCTATTGAGTCACTTCTGACTCATAGAGACCCAATGCACATCACAAGGAAACACTGTCTAGTCCTGTACCATCCTCACAATTGTTAAACAAGCCCATTGCTGCTGCCACTGTGCCTATCCATTTTGTTGGGGTCTTCCTCTTTTTGTTTATTCTTCAGTTTACCAAGAATGATGTTCTTCTCCAAGGACTGGTCCTTCTGCTAACTGGTCCCTCTTGCTTTCCAGGCACCTAACAACAATAACAACAACAACAACAAGGAGCATTCTGGCTGTACTTCTTTCAAGTAAGATTTGTTTGCTCTTCTGGCAATCCATTGTACTTTCAATATTCTTCTCCAACTCCATTGTTCAAATTCATCAATTATTCTGTGTTCTTCCCTATTCTTTGTCCAGCTTTCACATGCATATGGGGCTATTGAAAATACAATGACCCACCTTAGTCCTCAAACTGCTATCTTTGCTCTTGAAAACATTAAAGAGGGCTTTTGCAGCAAATTTGCCTAATGTAATCCACTGTTAGATTTCTTGACTACTACTTCCATGAGTGTTGATTGTGAATTCAAGCAAAATGAAGTTTTTAGCAACTTTAATATTTTCTCTGTTTATCATGATGTTATTTATTGGTCCAGTTATAAGGATTTTTGTTTTCTTTACATTGAGGTGCAATCCATACTGAAAGCTGTAGTCTTTGATCTTTATCAGTAAGTATTGTATGGCCTCTTAATTTCCAACTATGGAGATTGTATCTTCTGCATATTACTGGTTGTTAGTGAATCTTCCTTCAATCCTGATGCCATGTTCTTCTTCATATAATCCAGCTTCTGTGATTATTTGGTTAGCATACATTTGGAATAACTATGATGAAAAGATAAAATGTTGGCCCATACCTTTCCTGATTTTAAACTATTGAGCATGCCCTAAAGGCACCCTGGTAGCATTGTGGTTACACATTGGGCTGATAACCACAAGGTCAGAAGTTCAATTCTACCAGCGACTCAGTGAGAGAAAGATGAGGCTTTCAGCTCCCATAAAGTTTTATAGCTTCGGAAACCCTATACAGGATTGCTTTGAGCCAGAACCAACTCAATGGCACATCAACATCACCATGACCAGTATCCCCTTGGGTTCTAACAACTGCCTCTTGATGTACATACAGGTTCCTCATGAGCACAATTCTGGAATTCCTTTTCTTAGCAATGCTATCCATAGTTTGCCATGATTCACAGAATCAAAAGTCTTTGCATAGTCAATAAAGCATAAGAAAACATCTTTCTGGAATTCTCTGCTTTCAGCTGAGATCCATCTGATATCAGTAATGATGTCTATAGTTACCCATGTCCTTTTTTGAATCTGGCTTGAATTTCAGGCAGTTCCCTAGTGATCTATTGTTGGAGCCATATTTGAATAGTCTTCATCAACATTTTACTTGCATGTTATATTAATTATATTGTTGGCTGATTGCCACATTCCATTGGGTCACCTCTTTTTGGAATGGGCAAAACTATGGAGCTCTTCCAATTGGTTGGCCAGATAGCTGTCTTCAAAATATCTTCGAGTAAACGAGTAAGTGCCTCCAGTGCTGCATCGGGTTGTTGAGAGATTTCAACTTGTATTCTGTCAATTCTTAGAGCCTTGTTTTTTGCCACTGACTTCAGTGCAGGCTGGATTTCTTCCTTCAGTACCATTTGTTCTTGATCATCTGCTCTTGTAATGGTTGAACATTAACCTTTTCTTTTTGCTACAGTCACTGTGTATTTCTTCCATCTTCTCTTTATACTTTCTGCATCATTCAATATTTTGCCCATAGAATCCTTCAATATTGCAAGTTGAAGCTTGATTTTTTTATTTTTCTTCAGTTCTTGCAGCTGGAGGAATTCTGAGTGTGTTCTTCCCTTTTTGGTGTTCAGTCTCCAGGCCTTTACATATTTTATTGCAATACTTTTATTTGTCTTCTTGAGATATCCTTTCAACTTTTCTGCTCAGTTCTTTTAAAACTACCTCATTTTTTCCATTTGTTTTAGCATCTCTATGCTGGAAGGCAAGTTTCAGATTCTCTTCTAACATGCACTTTGGTATTTTCTTTTTTTAACTGTCTTTTTAATAGTATTTTACTTTCTTCCTGTATAATGTTCTTGGTATCATCCCACATACCTTTTTGTATTCAGTAATTAGTACTAGTGCATAAATCTGTTCTTGAGATGATTTCTAAATTCAGATGGGATATACTCAAGGTCATATTTTGGCTCTTGTGTACTTTAAAAAATATTCTTCAGCTTCAGCTTGAATTTGTATATGACCAGTTTATGGTCTCTTACACAATTGGCCCCTGGTCTTGTTTTGGATAATGATATTGAACTTTTCCACTGTCTTCATACCACAGATGTAGTCAATTTGATTCTTGTGTACCCCATCTGGTGAGGTCTATGATATAGTTGCCTTTTGTTGTTTTTAAAAAAGGCATTTGCAATTTAAATAATTAGCTTTGCAAAAATTCTATCATGCACTCCTCAATATTGTTTCTATTAGCAAGGCCATATTTTCAAACTACTGATCCTTCCTTTTTGTTTCCAACCCTTGCATTTAAATCACCAGTAATGATAAGTGTATCTTGATTTCATGTTTGATTAAATTCAGACTGGAGAAGTTGGTAGAATCTCTAATTTCATCATCACTATCTTTAGTGGTTGGTGTGTAAACTTGAATAATAGTGCTATTAACTGGTATTCCTGTAAGCCTCTGAATTTTATCCTGTAACACACAGCATTGTACTTCAAGATAGACCTTGAAAGGTTCTTTTTGATGAATGCTACACCAGTCTTCCTGAATTTGTCTTTCCTGGTATAGTAAACTGTATGAGTGTAAGATTCAAAATGATTCATACCAATCCATTTCAGTTCAGTCACGCTTAGGCTATCTATATGTATCCCATTTCATTTTTGACAACTTCCATTATCATAGGTTCATACTTTGTACATTCCATGTTCCAATTATTAATGGGTGGTTATAGATGTTTACCCTCATTTTGAGATGTGCCCCCACAACAAATGAAGGTCCTGGAAGTCGATTTAATCCATTCACCTCATCATAATCTACTATAGTTTGAAGAGTCAGCTCTTCCTCAGCTGTATTTTGACTGCTTTCTAACCTTCTGGCACTATACATGACAATGTTCTGGTGCTATTCAGTATGTTTTCATCTTCTGGCACTATATCCAACAATGTTCTGCTGTTACTCATAAGGTTTTCAGTGGCTAAACATTCAGAAGTTGTTTGACTATCATTTTTTCTTGTCAGTCTGGAAACTCAGCTGAAAGCTGTCCACCATGGATCACCTTGCTGATATTTGAAATACCAGTAGCATAGCTTCCAGCATCAGAAGATGCAAGCCACGACAAAGTGAGTCAAGTGGTGGCTTGTTTTTATTTATAATACGTTATTTATTTATAATAAATATGTGTTTATTTTTTAACAGGAAATACATACATATTTGCAATTTAGGTTCCTTAGTGGGTAGTGTTTTTAGCACTGGAATATGGTAGTGAATAAGGGTGAGAGAGGTCTAAGTCTCAAACAGATTGTACTTTTTGAGTAGAGAGGGAAGCAAAATAGATAAAAATATTTTCACTTTATGTTTAAGAATGGAAAAGTAGTTATAATAAGGTAAAGAAAATTCTCTCTAATAAGAGATGTTTGAGTTAACACCAAAAAGGTAAGATGACAGCCATTTTTTTTCAACTAAGGAGAAAAAAATGTCTGAAATGGAATGAGCTAAAGAAGAAGAACAATAAGGCCATTGTGGCAGGAATGCAATGAAAAAGTGTAGAGCAGGAAGTCTGGAGGATGAAGAAGTGAAGGAGGAACTTGATCAACTAGAAACTCCATTTACATGGTAAATGGAGATGGTTCTGTTACCTACTGAGAAGAGGAAGGTTTGATTGGAACAAATATGTTGAAGTGTCTCTGGGATTGGGTGAGGGGAATCAATATATTGTTGCACAGAGATTTTCAAATGGAGGTGATTCCCATAACATTATGTTAATGAAACAGGACTAGAACCCAGGCACCCTGACTTTCAGTTCTATGTTATTCCTAGGAAAATCCCATTTATGGGCTACTTACAAATGACTATATTTTGTCACATCTCTCTATTGTGTTTTTGCCCTTTTTGCTGTTTTGACTCACTGATAATATTTCTGCTTAGAAATACATAAATAAGTGTTCTGGTTTACTATCTACACTGCCCTAAATGAATTTTCAGTATTGTTCACAATGGCAATACTTCCTTTCTTTCCAACTTATAGGATCTTCACTAAAAACTAGGCAACAGCGTATGTACAGAGGGAAGTCGTATTGCAATTCAGGTGTGAAACTGTCCTCTTGGAAGGGCATAAGCCTTTCAATTGTTATCTCAAAGTTTTTTCCACAGTTAAGCCAAAGTGATACGGTGGAAATAATTATACATTTGTGTGACTAAAATTATTCAAGATTTTAAAAATAATCTCTTTTTACCAATTGATATGGAGCAGTGTTAAATACAGGGCAAAATCCTAAAAATTGCTGCAGTATGGAGCTCTTCTAAAATGTTCCATTAAAAACAATTAAGAGGCCATTAGCTCTTGCACACAAAAATAATGCAACAATTAATCTTCATGCCTAAGTACTGAAAGTTAAAAGAAAATGATTGCAACCACAAAGATTGGTGTCTAAAAGAAGGCAAAACAAAATTAATGCACTTTAAAACACAGTTTATGCTGAAAAATTTTATGTGCATTGCACACTTTCCCTCAAATATTTTAGAATTATAAAAGATAGCAAGTAAAAATTAAATAATGATTTTTATTTATTTATTTATTTATTTTTTAACACATGAAGTTCCTAAGATCCAAAAATGAGAAGGACTTGTCAAGGTCACATAGCAGGTATGTCAGGATAGGAACCAACTCTGACTTTACTTATAAGGCTCCATTTTCTAGATTCCTCCTTTTCTTCCTTAGAAACTCAGTATTTTCTGCAGAAATCTCATTTCCGAAAACCATACTGTATATATCAATAGAGAAAGAGATGCTTACAAATCTCCCATAGAAGCAAATACTACTTAAAAATATATTAGTTATTCCATAGATGTTGAATTTTATCCTTTGAGATATCAAGAACAGCAAGATCTTTACATAAAAACTAGTAAGGTAAGCAACTAGCTCCTGACCATCTCTGTGCAATTTATCCTGATTAGAGAAATATATTGTAGGTTCCTCTGGGGCTTTCCTTCCAGGTGCTCCTCCCAATTGTCTGGGTTTATTTATAGTTACTGTTTCATGTTGTATATACTGAATCATTAGGCATTTTCTTGGCCTAAGCCTGAAGAAGAAATAGTCTTTTGTTGTTGTTGTTTTTTTCTTGTCAAAGAAATCCTCTTTGAGCTAAAAACTACCTGACACATTAGCACTCACTGTACAGCAGCAGGATGAGTAAAACATGAGTGCAGATGTTATTGTTAGGTGTCGGCTATTGAGTTCAGACTCACAGCAACCCTAAATACAACATAAGGAAACCCTGGCAGGTCCTGTACCATCCTCACAATCAGTGCTGTATTTGAGCCCTTTCTTGCAGCTGTAATTTTATTCCATCTCTTTTAGGGTCTTGCTCTTTTTCCCTGACTCTCTACATTACCAAGCATGGTGTTCTCTCGGTGCTGTTCCCTCCTGATAACATGTCCAAAGTATGTGAGAGGATGTCTTGCCATCCTGGTTTCTAAGGAACAGGACAGATTATGAGTGCAGATAAATGGAATATAACCATTTTACAATTACCTTTGGGTATGAGCAATTAGAAAGGAACGTCATGAATCCAGTTTTGTTATGAGGTGCTTTTTTAGTTAGTTTGTTTTTTAAATGGCTAAACAGGGGGTGAAATATGCTAATAAAACAACCATTAATAGCTTGTAGTATTTCCTACAAGATAACAATTGATTATATTTTGATCGTGTCTCAGAAGTATATAAAGTTCTTTCAGATAATCACTTTATTTGATCCTTTCAATAACCCTGTGAGATAGATAAAGAAAGGATTATTTTCCCCATTATTATTGTTATTAACTGCAATCTAGTTGGTTCCGACACACAGGAACCCTGTATAGGGTTTCTAAGGAGCAGGTGATAGATTTGAATCATCGATCTTTTGGTTCAAACTGACATTTTGGTCTAGTTCTTATCCTAGAGTGCCACACCAGACTCCTTCCCAATTTTACAGATGAAGAAATTAAAACGTCAAATGATAAACTGATTGGCTGTAAAATGGAGAAGCTGTGGTTTTTGGCTAGACCTTAGGTCATTTCAACATAGCAAACCATCACTTTCTTTCTCTTGGGAATCCTGGTGACTAAAGCTTTAAGCCTAAAGCCCTAAGAATTTCAGCACATTAGATCCCTATTCCCAACTAAGGACCTTACTTGGACAAAGTTTGTTGTTGTTATTGTTAAGTGCCACCGAGTCAGTTCTAACTCATAGCGATCCTGTATAAGGTTTCCAAGAAGAAGCTGATGAGTTTGAACCATTCATCTTGTGGCCCAAACCAATCTTGTGATCCAGTGCATTAATCCACAATGCCACACCAGGACAAAGCAGCACAATATAAATGAAATAGTATCAGATAAGAAAATCTTGCTTCTATTCCAGTTTATCTTGGAGAAATCACCAAATTCTATTGGTCAGTGATTCCTCATTCATTAGTGAAGTCCATCAGGAGATTCTTAGTAATCCTTATGCCAAAGAGTTGGGTTGCTTCTCATGGACTGTGTTTTTGTGAAAGGACCAACAGATTCTTATGAAAGCAGACCACAAGACAGCTCAGTTAAATCTCCCATCTGCCTGGTGGGTGATAGGCTCTTTCTGAAGATAATGTTATAAACTTCTGTGACTGAAAAGGATCCTGGTGTGATGCTGTAGGATAAGCACTGGACCCAAGGTCTGTCTGAGCAGCACAATGGGTGGTTCAAACAAACCAGCCGCTCCTCAGAAAGCCTATATAGGGTTGCTATGAGTTAGAACTACTTCAATGGCACGTAACAACAAAAATACGATTGAGAAGACGATGTCTACCCAGGATAACTGGAGCTCTCAGGGCTTGTTGTTAAGCGCCGTCAAGTCAGTTCCAACTCATAGCGACCCTGTATAGGGTTTCCAAAGAGCAGCTGGTGAGTTTGAGCTGCCGACCTTGTGGTTTAAGCCAGTGCAAAGCACCACAGTGTCACCCTTTATAGACAGGAGTACTTATAGAAGGGGAATAAAATATTCCATCATTCTGCCAAAGGCTCACCATTGGTGACCCTGTGCATTGATAACCCATATAGATTTCTCCTGCCTTTCTGCCATATTGTTAATAGTAGGATGACTCAGTCTTGTTTTACTTCTTCTGGTTGTGTTGCCATGATTACATAATCATTTCATGACTCCCTTTGTTAAAAATATCCACGTCCTTTTCTGCCTGAGAAGGCAATAAACTGGACTATTAAATCGCTCAAGACTGAACACAAGTAGTTGCAGGCTTTTGGGGATACACAGATTCTGACATGTATACATACTGTCACTTAGAGTATGCATTCTAAATTTTGTGTCAGTAATGGTAATTGTGAATGTTTTAGTTGTAATGTATGAATCTGTATACTCAGGCAAAGGTGCTCTGGTAGCGTAGTGGTTATGTACCGGGCTGCGAACCGCAAGGTCAGCAGTTCGAAACTACCAGCTGTTCCACGGAAGAAAGATGAGGCTTTCTGCTCCCGTAAAGATTTACAGCCTCGGAAACCCTGTACAGGGTCACTATGAGTCGGAACCGACTCCATGGCACATAACAACAACAATATACTCAGGCAAGGAACTCTGGTAGCATAGTGGTTATGAGTTGGGCTTCTAACCTCAAGGTCAGCAGTTCGATACTACCAGTGGTTCTGTGGTAGAAAAGATGAGGCTTTCTGCTCTCATGAAGCTTTACTGCCTTGGAAACCTGATATGGGATCAAAGTTGGTAGGAACCACTTCGCTGGCATTTAACAACAACACATACTCAGGCATAGTCCTGATGTGGCACTGCAGGATAATGCCCTGGACCGTAATGTCAGTTTGAACTGCAAGGTCAGTGGTTCAAAACAACTAGCCACTTCTCAGCAACCCTGTGGGTCTCCATGGGTCGGAACCAACTCAATGACACTTAACAACAACAACTCAGGCAAAAGGAGCCTTGGTAGCATAGTGGATTATGAACTGGGCTGCTATTCGAAAGCTCCGTAGTTTGAATCTACCAGTAGCTCCATGGGAGAAAGATGAAGCTTTCTACTCCCCTAAAGATTTTCAGCCTTAGAGACCCTATATAGGGTCTCTAGGAGTTGAAGCCAACACAACCATCACCACCATATTCTCTGGCAAAGTGATTATGTTCGTACTCCAACTCATGGTGACGTTATGTATAGTCAAACAAAACATTGCCTGTACCATCCCCACAATAGTTGGTATGTTTGAATCCAACTATTGCATCTATGGTGTCAATAGTTTTTATGTGGTTATTATGCCAATCTATTGCAATCCAAAGTGATGCACTTTAATTATTCTATTAGTTTAAGGTTAAATGTTTTGCCTTTTAAAAGGTGTTTGTTTAAACAAAACTCAGTCAACATAATTGCTGCTGTTGTTGTTAAGTGCCTTGAGTCAGTTCTAACTCATAGACACCCTGATAGGGTTTCTGTGGAGCAGCCGATGAATTTGAACCTCTGACCTGGCAGTTCAAACCAATCTTGAGATCCAGTAAATTATTCCACAGCACCACACCAAGACTCCAATCAACACAATGTGAAGTGCTGTCGAGTCAGTTTCTACTCATAGCGACTCTGTATAGGGAGGGTTTCTAAGGAGCAGCTGGTGAGCTTGAACCACCAACCTTGCAGTTCAAATGTCTTTGCAGTCTGACACATTAACCCACAGTGCCACACCAGGACTCCAGTCAGCACCAACTAAAATGCAAAACCTATGAAATAGAGAGGAAACAAATATTGCTATCCCATAGAGTGTCTGCCAGGTAATTAGTGATCAAGTAAAGCTCGGTGGCTCTGTAGGATAGACACTGGATTAGAAATTACAAGGTCAGTGGTTCAAGTCCACCAGTTACTCCTCAGGAGAAAGATGAAGCTTTCTGCTCCTGCAAAGATTCATAGCCTCTGAAATGACTTTTTACATCCTATAGCTGATGTTTCAAATAAGAAAATCTTCTGCTCAGCTGCAAAAGTAATTAGAAATTTAAGCTTTCTATTCTTCTATTCCCACCCTTCTTCAACTATAAAGGCCAAGTAATATGTGATTTAGAGGAAAACACACACAATTCCTATTTGGTTTCCTGGGCAGTCATCCAAACAAGTCCTCCTTGCTACAGCTTTGAAGTATGACAAAGAAATAGCTGCCCCAGGTGGTGCAGCAGCAAGATGCCTTCATACTGCAGGAGAGTCTCATCAAGGAAAATCAGCTGGCTGAGAAATATTACTGAAGTGATTTGGAGAGATGGTGTTTCAAAAGGGAACTGCTAAATAGAATTTAGATCACCTAGGTTGACAGCTGTGATAAAGACAGACACTTTTCTCTGATAAAATCGCCTCATCTTTCTCTTAGTCTATCTCACACCTAGGTTTGTGGTTTAGGATATCAATGTAGTTTGTTTAAAGTAGTATGTACTACTTAAACAAAATATTATGCTACATTAAATGATGTTGTTGTTAAATGCAATCAAGTTGGTTCCAATTGATAGCCACCCTGTACAGGGTTTTCTAGGAGTGGCTGGTGAACTGCCAACTTTGTGGTTCAAACCTATCTTGCAGTCCAGTGTTTATCCTACAAAGCCACATACTTTTCCTTTTATCTGGAAACTTAAAAAAAAACACAAAACTCTGTGTTGTGAATTGAGTGGAGGTTTGCAGAGAAGATCATCAATTTTACATTCAACAAATGATACACTTTGTTTCATCCAAATGATTGCAGTCCCCTCCCTGCAACAACAGTTGTCCCACTTCTCCCTGTGGTTCCTGTTTTCATTCCATCCTCCTTCCCATCCCTTCTTAGCTTTGTCCTTAGGAAGATGTTACCCCTTTGATTTTGAATGTCCATTATCTGGAAACTTTTTGAAATAAATTGAGATAATTCTTTATTGGTGTTCAAAATGGAAATAATTCCGTTTTTTCGCTTTGGGCTTTTATTAATTAAATGAATTACAAAACTAATTCTATATTTTCATAAGTTCTAAAAGGAAAGAAATCTTTTATTTATACATAAGAAGATCCCTATAAACACCCAGTCCAAATTACATAGAATATTGGTTTTCTTAAAGACTTAAAAATAATGAAAAAAAGAATGAATTCTGATTTAAAGTGTTTTGTTAGTAGTAGGATAGATAGATATAGATAATAACTTAATATTTCTGTGGTAGTGTTATTATAGAGTGGAGTGTTATTGGCATGAAAACCAAAACCATACCAGTTACTGTACCATGGATTCCAACTCATGATCCTAGAGGACAGAATAGGACAGAGTCTACTAAGAGTCCTGGTGTGGTGCTGTAGGATAGGCACTGGATTGCCAACCACTGGCAATTGAAACCCACCAGCTGCTCCTTAGAAATGCTATACAGGGTTGCTGAGTCAGAATCAACTCCACAAAAGCAGTCCTTGCAGGAGCAGACTGCCACATCTTTATCCTATTGAGTAGCTGATGGGTTCAAACCATTGATCTTCCAGTTAGCAGTTCAGCTCTTAATCACTAAACAATCAATGCTCCCTCATCATTAACAGTAATGGCATAGAACAGTTGTAAACCAATATAAAATAAGAATTTAGAGTGATCTGTAAAAGGAGTGCTTCTTTCATTGCAGAATCATTTAATGAAAAGAGGATGGTGTCATGCTAAATAAATCCAGTCTCAAACTATAGTTCAATAAAATGAATTCCTAATGGCTAAAAACAGGGCTTATCTGATCCCTTTTAAACTAATATTCTATAACTAAAGGTAGGAGCCTCTGTCATTCCCCAAGAGAAAGTTTATCAATTTTACATATTATTTAAAAACATTATAGACATTTATAAGATTTATAAGTAAACACTTTATGGATGGGTATTTTTAATGCTGTCTTCTTTATCTGAATATTATTTGAGGGATGGTCTGGTACCAAAATATATGCTTCTCCCGAAACTCATTCAAACATTTTTAGATGGTTAATTAAAATTTAACTCCATAATTTCTAAAACTCTATGATGAGGGACTTTATTATTTTGAGTTAAATATTTCTTTACCTGTTGGAATTAACTGAGATTGACTTAAGTTGTAAATACATGTTTTCCAGAACTACTCTCTTTTTCTCTCTTCTTTTCTTGATAGATGGATAATTATGGGAAGCACAATTAAGATTACAAAGTTTCCCTCAAAGACTATAGTGATTTAAAAGGAAGAGATAGTCCGATGCTAAATGATTGTCACTGAGTTAGTCCCTACCATTTCCACTTGATTTCTAACTTGGCTTTGTTTAGAGGTGTTATAACTGAAGAGATGATATATACAGAGTAACGTTGTCTTGCTTTCTTGAGGGCAATTCATCCATGAAGTCATAATGACCCAGAGTTTAATCTTTCATTTGATAAGTGCAGCTATTTTATTTATGTTCTTGTTGATGTTGGTAAGTGCCATTGAGTTGGTTCTGACTCATAGTGATCCTGTATAGGGTTCCCAAGGAGTGGCTAGTGGGTTTGACCTGCCAACCTTATGAATAGCAGTCTAATGCTTAATGTATAGTGGCTTCCTCAAAGGTTATTATTTTTTTTTTAGAGATTGATTTTTATTAAACAAAATTATTTGAAATGGAATGTTAAAACTAGAAACTGAATATGTGTGATGAAATTAACTTTCCAGTAATTGAAATAATAATTTTAAGCATGCAGAATTTTCCCTTCCTATTATGCACTGGTGTGACACTTTAGGATAACCACTGGACTACTAACTGAAATTATGGTGGTTCAAGCCCACCAGCTGCTCCTTGGAAACCTAAACTTGGTCACCAAGTGTGGGGACCAACATTCCAGCAGTTATCAACAACAGCAATATTAAGTGAGTATTGGGGGAATAAGATTATTCACCTTAATAGTAGATTTTTGAATGCTGATCAGAACTGATTTGCATAGGATGACTTGAATATAGTCCTGCTAGGCTTGATATAGTCACAAAAGCCATACTTGTTCTCACATGCTATCTCTATGCTAATACAGCTCATTGTATGCATTTGTAAATATTATTATTTTAATAATTTGATATGTGTTACTACATGGAAATCAAATGAAGTGAAATTTTCTTTTTTTTCTATTCCCCTCCCTTTTTTTTTTTTTGATGTACACAAAATCACTCAGTAATATATAGTCATTTAAGCAACCAAGGGACATTTTCTGTAAGCCTGCCTCCTGGCCACCAGCACACAACCTTTCTCTTTCTGAGTCTCGAGTCTTCAGCTGTTCTATCTCTCCATGTCATCATCTCTGCTTCCATCTTTGGTGTTGCTGCTTCTTTGGTTAGGGTCCCACATTCTGCTCATGCTCTTCCTCCTTGATCACCCTAGGGTCCTCTGTTCTTGGAATGTAAGATTAACTGCTCCTCCCTTTCTGTTACAAAACTTCTACCTTTATAGTTGTGACCATCATAATCGGTCATGAGAACAGTTACTCAGTATTGAGTCAAGAGAATCCTATCCCCATCTCCTTTCACCAGAACTTTCTAGACAAGATGAAAACTATTCAGTGGGGATTCTGCCTTCCCTGCATAATCTGAAACTAAACTCCTTATTATAAAGGCAACTTTGTGTCTTTATAGCTCCCATCCCCATTTTAGGCAGGCAATGTTTAATTTGCCTGTCTCTGTCAACCCTGTATACCTAGGGGACAGGCTTGATCCTTGATGTAAAGACTCCTCCCTCTTGGTTGGTACTTTGAGCTACTACATCCATAAGTATAGATCAAATTCATCAAATTATAGAAATTTGCTTCCTTTATCAACTTTCTTTATCTTCCTCTAGTGGATCTCTGGTCATCAAGCCTTTGAAGCTAGGTCAAATGGGTACTATCTGCAAGATTGGACATTCTTGTGCATCTCCCCCCACTTCATATCAGCTGGACGCTTCACTCTCAGTTCTAGTCCTTTGTGGCTAGGTCAGTGTCTATGGACTCAGGATTACCCAAGTCCTCCCAAACCTCAGACCAATGATCCCTTCCTCTTCTATCTCTCATTTTGAGGTTGACAGGAATCTATGGAATGTGGTCCAACTTAACCCATATCTTCATTGCTTCCTTTCCCACACTTCCACTCACATGTAGACCAGCATGGTTGCCAGCGAGTTTATATGCCTGCTCATGAGTTCCCTTTGAGTTTCAGTCTTTCAGAGGGATTTGTCTTAAAGGGACTTGATTGCATGCCTTGATGGCTCCCTGGTGAGTAGCTTGCTTGTTGTTGTAATAGCCAAACAGACTGCTGTTTTTGTTTTTTTCCTGCTGGCCTTTCTTTTAGGAAGTATCCTCTAGCCTCTAAGGACTGTCTGCATGTCCTTTCAATAGGGAATTCCCACCCCAGAGGGTTCTGAATGAGTCTCAGGATTCCATATAAGGTTGCATACACTATGGAAGACTGTGGAAGAATTGATGCCTTTGAGTTGTGGTGCTGGAGTAGAATACTAAAAGTGCCATGGACTGCCAAAAGAACCAATAGATCTATTTTGGAAGAAGTGCAGCCAGAGTACTCCTTGGAGG
>NW_006408695.1:225574-226660 GCF_000296735.1 Chrysochloris asiatica | reverse complement strand
ACATGTATAAACACACAGACACAGAAACACACATAGGTATTTAAAACACTTAGAAATTCTCTGGTCCAGTTCTCAGGGAGGCATGCTGTTCACCTCATTTGTTTGTTTGACTCTAACTCATTGTATAGAATCACAGACAGTCTCAAACCCAGCTTCTCAGAAAATGTGATACCCTGGTTCAATTATTCAATTCCGTTTTTGAATTATATGCTTTCTAAATGCTTAATGATTGAGTTAGTATATTTTATATGGGATCTATAAGAAAATCTAAAACTAAGGGGTGTATATCATGGTAAAGAGAGGTACAACAAGAACATTTATTTGTAGCATAGTAAACAGAGAACAATTTAAGAGAGCTTCAGATTTTTGTTCTCAATATAATTCAATGAAACATAGTATCTATGAAAGAAGTTCAAAGATGAGATAAAAAAACAATCTGAGACAACAGACTGAGATGAAAAGGCAGCTGGCTGAGAGGCGGAAATATAGAGAAAAACCACATGAGATAAATGGTGTGGATAAAATGAAATCACTGTTTCAAAGGGCTTAGTATCCCTGGCTTACAATGTCATCAATGTGTAAGCATCTAATAGATTTTGCGCAACTTCTTACTGAAAATTTTAGTAAAAAAGACCTTTCATAACAATAAAAATGAAAAATTGATAGAAAACTAATTCTTAAATTTGGAAAGAAATTTCTAAGAGAGATGCTTTTATACTGCCTCAAAACTTACTCTGGTTATCCAGATTCTCCCCACCTGCTTCAGGGACTTTATATTTGTTATTTCTTATACCTAGTAGAATGCTTGTGTTCTCACCCAGTCACTTTTAATGACTTGGCTCATATCGCTGTTGTTGTTGGATGCTGTTGAATCAGTTCTGAATCATAGAGATCTAATGCACAACAGAACGAAACACTACCCAGTCCTGCACCAACCTCACAATCATTGTTAAACTTGAGCCCAAGGCTGCTGCCATTGTGCCAATCCATTTCATTGGGGGCTCTTCTTCTTTTTCACTGATATTTCACTTACTTTAGAAGCATGGTGTCCTTTCTTCAAGTATTGGTCTTTCCTGATAATATGTC
>NW_006408695.1:205407-223369 GCF_000296735.1 Chrysochloris asiatica | reverse complement strand
AGAATGTGGGACCCTCTCCAGAGATGCAGGGAGACCAGAGATGGAGGCAGAGATGAGGGCATGGAGAGAGAGATCAGCTGAGGACTCTAGACTCATGGAAAGAGAAAGACTGAGTGCTGGTAGGCAGGAGGCAGGCTTGCAGAATATGCCCTTTGGTTGTTTAAATTATTATATATTCCTGAGTGTTTTTGTGTACATTCCCCCAAAAGAAAACAAAATGAAACAGAGGAAATAGAAGCAAATATTGTTGAATGATGATGCACGGAGGAGCTGCTATCATTGCAATGAAACAATGGTGTAAAACCGATGTTCTCCCATGTAAACTGTCACTCAATTCACAATAAAAACTTAAAAAAAAAAAACTTCATCAGTATACCTTAACCATAGTCTTTCCCCTTCATATTTCTTTCTGTTTCACAAACTTAAAGAACATTGAAAAGAAACAAAATTGGAATCTCTCAAAAAGGCCATTTTGATGTGGTGTTGATTGAAAAGCATAGCATCCTTCAGGGAAGGGTCAGAGAGATGGAAACATTACCTTCAGAATTGCATACATCTAGATGGGAGGATATGATGAAAAACAGGAGCTTCACAATTTGATATGTTTTTGATTAATAAAGGTTTCTTTTATAGTAATACTTTTTCACTTACACTCTTAAGTTCTCTTACCAATGAGCTATACCTCTACAATTAAACACACTTAGTGCGGCTAGAGGAGTCCTGGTGTGGCACTGTGGGTTAGTGGGCCAGATTGCAAAGCCGTTTGAACTGCAAAGTTGGCAGTTCAAGCACCAGCTGCTCCTTGAAACCCTATACAGGGTCGCTATGGGTCGGAATTGACTCGATGGCACTTAACAACAACAGTGGGGAGAGAGGAGTCCTGGTGTGGTGCTGTAGGATAAGCACTGGACTGCAAGGTCATTTGAAACACAAGGTCGGTGGTTTAAACTCAACAGCTGCTCCTTGGAATCCTTTCCAGGATGGCTATGAATTGCAACTGACTCAATGGCACAGCAGTGGGAGCAGAAAACTTATATTTCTTCATTGAGCTATCCACAGAACCTAGAGTAGTGGTGGACACAAAGAATTATGGCAACGATAGATTCTTGAGTGATTGAATGAATGATTAAATGATATTCATTTGAGATGGTTATTAAATGTGTGTGATGTATGTTCAGTTATTGGATTGTCCTTTGATTTCTTTAATCAATAAATTCCTTGAGGATAGAGATATGTTGTGCTCTGTGTCTATTTTGATCATTACTCTATGTTGGCACCAAGTAAAGCACTTGGCACACAATAGACAGTAAATATTTCTGAAATGTGTGTTGACTATTGATAGAACACTGTATACAAATGCAGAAATAGAAAGAGCCCTGCATCATGGACCACTAGGAATTACACCTTTTAAGAGTACTAAATAGTCATGCTGTAATGAACAAGAGGTTATAATATCAACATAGAGCACACATATCCTGGGTTGAAGACTTATGGAAACTTAGAGATATACATTTTAATCTGATGTCCACCTGAAGTCTGTAAATAGCATTAAACAGTACCATCAATATAGACAGAGAATAGCACAAGAGCAATCCACTATCTCATCTGTTAACAAATAACAAATTTGCATGGATTCCATATTGTCTGAAGATTTAAAAAGATATTTAAAATGTGCCAATCAAAGGAAACCAATGAAAAATTCTGAGGCACAAATGCTTCTGAAAAATTAATTTATAAACCAGAAGAAATTTTCAGAAGATTGTTTGACATCCACATAAGAGTATATAAGGATATAGAACTTTATGGATCAGGAGCAGAAGTCATAAATAAAAAAGTAGCTGGAAATAAAGGTCACCTGAATGTTATATAGAAAGAAAATGAATGGGCTATGAAAGGATTGCAAAGAAACTAAAATACACTAGCAGAAACAAGTCATCATCAGACATGATAAAAATCAGAGTTTATTCTGAGGATGTGTATGAGTATATAAATAATATGAAGTATACATTTGAGTCCTGATGTGGTGTTGTGGGTTAATGGGCTGGACTGCAAAGTCAGTTTAAACCATAAGATCAGTTGTTCAAGCTCACCAGTCACTCCGAGGAAATCCTATACAGGGTTGCAGCCAACTCAATGGCACTTAACAGCAACAACACATATTTGAGAAGAAATCTGGTAGTGTAGTGGGTTACAAGTTGGACTGCTAACTGCAAGGTCAGTAGTTTGAATCTATCAGCTGCTCTGCTAGAGAAAGGTAAGGCTTTCTGCTCCGGTAAAGCTTTAATATCCTCAGATAACCTATACAGGGTCACTGTGAATTAGAACCTACTCCAAGGCACATAACCATCACTACTACCACCATTCATTTGAGAATTTCTTCCAGAACATACTGGAAATAAAAAACTCATATAAGTATAAAAAAGAAAATGATAATTGTGTACATCTTGCATTAGGAAATTAACCTGGAGATTTAGAGCATTTTTTTTAATGAAACACTGAAATAAATGGATCAGAAGAAACAGGACATTTCTTTGGCATAAGATCTGCCCATACAGATCAAAAGAACATAATATAGTATCTTCAAGGTTAAAGAATAGAAAAATTCACACCAAGATAATCATGAGACAAAATAATTTAGTTACACTGATCATTTACAAAGGATAAAATCTAAATGTACCTTCTGACTTCTTGCAGTATTAAATATAAAAAGGACCATTCACTCATTTTGAGGGAAATTATTGTCATCTTTTATAAGCTGCCAAGTATTTCTTTACGTATAAAGGCAACAGAAAGACATTCTTCCAAATTTATTGGCTTTGAAAGTTTGCCTCCTGCATATCTTTATTAATCTTATAAAAGATGAAAAACTAGAAAATGACTACAATAAGCAAATTTAAGAGTCAAAGATGGGTGAAATTATGATACAAACTCTGATTATGACATCGAGTATACATGAATGAGAATTCCAAACTGCAAAAGTAAAATTAATACTAAAAAAAATTTAAATCCCAAACTTTTCTAACAAATATTTAAAACCAAATGAGAGAAAAAAAAGAAAAAAGAAACATTGCAGCCAACTAATTATTTACAAAGAGGAGAGCTTAAAATAAAATTATTTTATGGTTGAATCTCATCATACTTACTGTTATGTAGCAAATGCTTACATAATGCTAGTTATGTGTTAGTCATTATGCTATGTGCTCTTCATATGCTAATTCATAAGAAAGTTTGTTTTATTAATTATTTCAAGAAAACTCAAACTTCTAGTAGAATTAAAAGAGGAAATACAATATACATTTCAAAGACTCTAAGAAGGGAAGAACAAAAAAATGTGAAGAAAATAGTAAGGAGGTTTGAACAAATAGGAAGAAGAGGACCATTTGCCATGCAAGAAAGCTAAACATTTCATTTAAAAAGATATAAAAATGAAATTGTTATTAAAATGGAAGTGAAGATTCTCTTATTAGATTAAAACATCTTGTTATTTACATGAGACACACTAAAATTAAGTTTTAATAAATAGGAAATTGGGCATCATTTCTAGGCAAGCTATGCATGCATAGGATAATGACACCAATAATAAAAAGTGTTATTTAAAGAAAAATGGTCAAGATAATGTCAATTGTTTTGTATCAATAAATGGTACAAGTAGCAATGAATATTTATCCAGGAAGCTTAAGAAAATATCACCATCAAATCAAAGCTTTTCTTATATGCAGAAAGTTCCCCAGTACCCAGACATCAGATGAATTCTGTGGTGACTACTCCCTTATTTTTGAACTCCAATAAAACAACTAATCCAACACTCACCAGAAATTTGTTGATGTTAATTATTTTGGCAACTGTCTAATCAGCTAAATCCAATATGCCATAGTTTGCTTTCCTTTTTTGTTTACATTTCCATTGCCATAATACTCCCATTCTTCATTATTGCTTTGATTAATTCCCAAACACCAGGTTGTCAATGCAAAAGTAGTCCACATTGTGCAAAAAAGAAGATGACTACATCAGATTACAAAAACCAGTGGGTGATTACATCAGTACTAACTGCCAAACTGTTGAGAATCATGGCTAAGTCAAGTTGACACCTAACACTAACCATAACAGCTAGTAACAACTTCAGCAGCTGTTACTGCCAGAGGTACTTTGTTAATGAGAAAAATACTTTTGTTGTGGTGGTAGTGTACCAGAGTTGAAAATTTGAAATTTGGGTAATGACATAGTCAATAAGTGAGGAGTAGGTGTATTCAAGCTTTTCTCCTGTGATACAAACTGTCATTTTCTAGTTGTTTCCTCCTAGACTCATACTTTTAGTAATTAACTCTGCTACATCCTGTTATTTACTGAAATTTTGATCTTGTAATAAGAAGACAAGAATGAAGGTAAAGATCAAAATGGATGTCAGAGGAGACTCTGCAACTTACTCTCCAGCATAGAGTTGCAAAAACAAATGGAAGAAATGAGAACACTAGAGAGCTGAATAGACAGTTTCAAAGGACAGCTCCAGAAGACATAGCCAAACATTATAATGAAATGTACAAAGATCTGGAGTTAAAAATTCAAAAGGGAAGAACATACTCAACATTACTCAAGCTGAGGAACTGAAGTAAAAAAATTCAAACCCCAACTTGCAACAGTGAAAGATTCTATGGGCAAAATATTGAATGATGCAGAAAACATCCAAAGAAGATGAAAATCAGCCTGTAACTAATTGGAATACCTAAAAGGGGTGCTATTACTTGCCCAGTGAAAGAGGCTTCTTGTGGAGTGTTTGTAGTGTATAAGACCTTAGGTGGAATGCTGATCCCCATCCAGAACCTTCTGAGGTGGGAAATTCCCACTTGAAAAGATGAGTAGACCAGCCTGGAACAGCTAGAGGAACAGAATGTACTTCTTGAAAGAAAGACCAGTGGAAAAACAAAAACAAAAATGGTAGTCTGATTAGGTATAACAAAAACAAGCAAGTTGTTCACCAGGGAGCCATCAAGACAAACAATCAATTCCCCTCAGGACAAATCCCCTCTCAAGACTGAAACTCAAAGGGAATACATGAATAGGCAAGTAAACTTATTGGCAACCATGTTGGTCTGCTGGTGAGTGAAAGTGGGGGAAAAGCATGAATGAAGATGTCGGCTGAGTCCGACCATGTTACGTAGACTCCCATCGACCTGAGTATTGTGATACCTGGTTGTCCCGAAGTATGGTGAGACCCAGAGACTCCTGAGCCTATGGACAAGGACATGGCCAAACAGTACTAGAGCTGAGAGTGAAGCGTCTAGCTGATATGACGTGAGGGGAGATGCATAAGGGCACCCAAACTTGCAGATAGTGCCCACTGGTCCTAGCTTCAATGGCTGGATGATCAGAACTAGACTAGAGTAAATCACTACAATGTAATGAACTTGACCTATACTTATGGATGTTGTTGTTATGTGCCATGGAGTCAGTTCCGACTCGTAGCAGATGTAGTAGCTTAAAATACCAACCAAGAGGGAAGGAAATCTTCACAGCAAGGATCATTCCCATCCCCTCTATACACTGGTTGATAGGGATTAACAAGTTAGACATTGGCTATCTAAAATGGGGAGGGGGGTGCTGTAAAGGCACGGAGTGACAGGCTTACAAGTTTTCAGGAGGAAGTTTAGATTCAAAGTCTGTGTGTGGGGGGGAAGTAGGATTCCCCACTGAGTGGTTTTCATCTTGTCCAGATGGGTCTGGTGAAAGGAGATGGGGACACAACTCTTATGATTCAATAGTGAGTAATTGGTATCATGATTAATTGCCATTATTGCAACTGTCAAGGTAGAAGTTTTGTAGCAAAAAGGGGTGAGTGGCTGATCTTACAATCCAGGAGCGGAGGACCCTGGGACCATTAAGGGAGAAGAGTAGGAGCGTAGTGTGGGACCCTACCTAGAGAAGTGGTGATGTCAGAGATGGAGGCAGAGATGATGATGTGGAGAGACAGAGCAGCTGAGGACTCTAGACGGGGCAGGTTTTCAGGGTATGCCCTTTGGTTGTTTGAATGATTGCACGTTCTTGAGTGTTTTGGTGCACATCAAAAAGCAAAAACAAAAAAAACAGGAATAGAAGCAAATGCTGTTGAATGATGAAGCATGCAGCAGACTGTAATCATTACAATGAAACAAAATACAATAGGATGAGTGTAAAACTGATGTTTCCCCATGTAAACAATCACTCAGTTCACAATAACACCTTAAAAAAAAAAGAAGAAGAAGAAGATGATGATGGAAGGAATACACAGTCACGTTACCAAAAGAAATGGTTGATGTTCAAACATTTCAAGAGGTAGCGTATGATCAAGAGCCAATAATACTGAAGGAAGAAATCCAAGTGCACTAAAGACATTGGCAAAGAAAAATACTCTGGGAACTGATAGAATACAAATGAAAATTTCCAACAAACTGATGAAGCACTGGAGGCATTCACTCATGTATGTCATTCAATTTGGAAGATAGCTACCTGGCCAATGGATTTGAAGAGATCAATATTTGTGCCCATTCCAAAGAGAGGTGACCTAATGGTTTGTGGAAATCAACGAATAATCTCAGTAATATCACATAAAGTAAAATTTTGCTAATGATAATTGAAAAAATGATTTTAACAGTGCATTGACAGAGAACTGCCAGAGGTTCAAGCCAGATTCAGACAAGAATGTGGAATGAGGGTTATCATTGCTGACATCAGATGTATCTTGGCTAAAAGCAGAGAATATCAGAAAGATGTTTACTTGTGCTTTATTGTTTAAATAAAGGTTTTTGATTGTTTGGATATGACAAGCTATGGACAACATTGTGCAGAATGAATATTCTGGAACACTTAATTGTGCTCAAGAGGAACCTGTACATTGACCAAGAGGCAGTTGTTCAAACAGAACAAGGGAACACTGAATGGTTTAAAATTAAGGAAGGTGGGATCCAGGGTTGTATTCTTCCACCATACTTATACAATCTGAATACTAAATACATAACCAAGAAGCTGGATTATATGAAGAAAAATGTGGCATCAAGATTAGAGGAAGATTTATTAACAACCTGCTATATGCAGATAATATAACCTTACTTACTAAAAGTGAAGAGGACTTACATACTTACTGATGAAGATCAAAGACCACAGCCTTTGGTATGGATTGCACCTTAATGAAGTTGTCAAAGACTTCATTTTGCTCTGTTCAACCATAAACACTTACGGAAGCAGCTGTCAAGAAATCAAATGACATATTGCATTAGGCAAATCTGCTGCACAAGACCTCTTAAAAATGTTCAAGATCAAAATTGTTAGCTTGAGGACTAAGGTACCCTGACCCAAACCATGTATTTTTAATAACCTCATATGTATGGGAAAGTTGAACAATAAATAAGGAAGACCACAGAAGAATTGATGCGTTTGAGTTATGGTGTTGAAGGGAATATTAAAAGTACAATGGACTGCCAAAAGAATAGATCTATATTGTAAGAAGTACAGCCAGAATGCTCCTTAGAACGCAAGATGGCCAGACTTCATCACTCACATTTTGGACATATTATCTGGAGGATCCGGTCCATGGAGAAGGACATCATGCTTGTCAAAATGGAGGATCAACAGAAAAAAAGAAGACCCCCCAAGGAGATGGATTAGCAAAGTGGCAACAACAATGCTCAAATGTTTCAATAATTGTTAGGCTGGCGCAGGACTGTGCAGTTTTTTGTTCTGTTGTGCATGAGGTTGGTATGAGTCAATACTAGCTTGACAGTACCGAATAACAACAACACTATTTCTACTGTATTTTAAAATAGGTGCTGTTCTGTTTCCTTATACCTTACGCAAACCAAGGTAATAAGTTATATTTTATTTTTCCTGGGACCATAATTATTTTTCACTTTTCTATATGTTAAAGGAGTCCTGGTTTGGTGCTGCAAAGCCATTTGAACTGCAAGGTCAGTGGTTCAAGCTCACCAGGTGCTCCTTGGAAGCCCTATGCAGTGTTGCTGTGAGTTGGAACCGACTCAACGGCATTTAACAACAACAATAACATGTTAAAACCTGGGTTATATGAAGGAAAACATGGCATCAGGATTGGAGGAAGACTCATTAACAACTTTCGATATGCAGATGATACAACCTTACTTGCTGAAAGTGAAGAGGACTTAAAATATTTACTGATGATTGCATCGGTATGGATTGCATCTCAATGTCAAGAAAACAAAAGTACTCACCACTGGACCAATAAACAACATTCTTATCAATGGAGAAGAGTTTTAAGTTGTCAAGGACTCTATTCTTTTTGGATCATCTATCAGCATTATGCACCACTGGTTAACAGTATTTGCCTCTATTCACTCTTTTTTTTTCCGCTGTGCACAAAACCACACAGGAATATGTAATCATTTAAACAACCAAAGGGCATATTTTGCAGACCATATTTTGCCTGATGGCACACAGCCTTTCTCTTTCCATGATTCTAGAGTCCTCAGAAGCTCTAGACCTCCATGCCATCACCTCTGCATCCATCTCTGGTGTCACTGCTTCTCCGGTTAGGATCCCATGTTCTCCTCATGCTCTTCCTTCCTTATGATCTATATGGCCCTCTGTTTCTGAAATGTAGCAATTACTCAATATTGAATCAGAAGAAACCTATTCCCATCAATCACCAGACCCATCTAGACAAGATGAAAACTACTCAGTTGGAATTCTATCTTTCTTTGTTCTGAATCTAAACTCCCTCTTGAAAACTTGTAAGCCAGCCGTTCTGTGCCTTTATAGCCCCTTCATTTTAGGTAGCCAGTGTCTAAGTTGTCTATCCATATCAACCCTGTATACTGAGGGGATAGGCTTAATTCTTGATGTGAAGACTCCTTTCCTCTTGGTTGGTATTTTCAGCAACTACATCTAGAAGCAAAGATGAAGTTCATCAAATTGTAGCAATTTATATGCGCTTCCTGTATCAAACTTCTTTATCTTCCTCTAGTTGAGTTCTGATCATTAAGCCATCGAACCTAGGTCAGATGGGTACTATCTGCAAACTTAGGCATTCTTGTACGCCTTCTCCCACTTCATATCAGTTGGGTGCTTCACTCTCTCTCTAGCCCCCAGTAGCTAGGTCAGCATTCATGGGCTAAGGAATTCCCAAGTCTCTCCAAACTTTGGACCAACCACCCCTCCCTATTTTCTCTCATCTCAAGGTAGACAGGATTCTATGGAACATGGTTGAACTCAGCCCATGTCTTTGTAACTGCCTTTCCCTCACGCCTACTCACAAGTAGATCAACAAGGTCACCAGTGAGCTTACAAGCCTGCTTATATGTCCCCTTTGAGTTTCAGTGTTGGGAGGGAGTTAGTCCTGAAGGGCCTTAATGGCTTGCCTTGATGGCTTCCAGGCGAACAGTTTATTTGTTCTTGTAATGTCAAATAGTCTGCTTTGTTTCCCCCTCTGCTGGTATTACTTTCAAGGTGTATCGTCTGTTCTAGCCATTCTGGATTGGTCTGCATGTCCTTTCAAGTGGGAATGTTCCAAGTGGAAGGTTCAATCCCTTCTTATAGACATTTCCTAGCGGTGCCACTGGGATAAAGTAATATCCACACATGTA
Source organism: Chrysochloris asiatica (assembly GCF_000296735.1). Lineage (NCBI taxonomy): Eukaryota > Metazoa > Chordata > Mammalia > Afrosoricida > Chrysochloridae > Chrysochloris > Chrysochloris asiatica. The sequence continues at coordinate 213,785 of NW_006408695.1, read as the reverse complement.
TAAGGAATATCAGTTAATACCACTACAATTAAAATTTATGCATCTAACCACTAAAGCCAAAGATGAAAAAATTGAAGAATTCTTCCAATTTTTTCAATATGAAATTGATGAAACATGCAGTAAAGATGCAGTGGAATTACTGGTGATTGCAATGCAAAAAAATGGAAATAAAGAGGAATGATTAGTAATTGGAAAATATGTCTTTGGTGATAGAAATAATACAGGAAATGGCATGACAGAATTTTGCAACACCAACAACTTGTTTATTGCAAATACCCTTTTCAATAACATAAATTATCAGTATACATGTGAAACTTACTAGAATGAATACACAGGAATCAGGTTTACTCCGTTTGTGGGAATTGTCTATGGAGAAGCTCAATGTTATCAGTCAGTGCAAGGTCAGGCACCGACTGTGGAAGAGACCATCAATTGTTTATAAGTAGGTTCAGACTAGAGCTGAAGAAAAGAATCAAGTCCACAAGAGCCAAAATACAACCTTGAATGTATCACACCTGAATTTAGATACCACCTCAAGAACAGATTTAATGTACTAGACATTAATGATGGAAGAGCAGAGGTGTTATTGAATGGGTATCAAGAACTTCATACAAAAGAAAGCAAAACATCGTTAAAATCCAGGAAAGAATGGGAAGACCAAAAGAGATGTCAGAAGAGAATCTGAAACTTGCTCTTGATTTGACAGTAGAGAGGCTAAAGTGACAGGAAAAATGAGGAAATAAAATAACTGAATGGAAAATAATAAAGGACAGCTTGAGAAAACAAAGTAAAATATTATAATTAAAAGTAAAATGACCTGGAATTAGAAACTAAAAGGGAAGAACATGCTTAGCATTTCTCAAACTGGAAGAACTTAAGAATTCAAGCCTCCTGTTTCAATATTGAATAATTTTATGGCAAAAAGAATTCTATGGAACAGTAAATAAAAAAGACCAAAGAAGAATCAATGGATTTGAATTATGGTGCTGGTGAAGAATATTGTAGTACTGTGAACTGCCAGTAGAACAAACAAGTCTGTCTTGGAAGAAATACAACCAGAACACTCCTTAGAAGCAAGGATGGTGAGACTTTGTCTCTTGTACTTTGAATATGTTTTCAGGAGGGACCAGTCTCTTAATAAGGACAGCATGCTCTGTAAAGTGGAGTGTCCCCATAAAAGACTAAAGTCCTAAATTAGTTCGATTGACATAATGGCAGCACCAATGGTCTCAAATATAACAATTGTGAGGATGACTCAGAACTGGGCAATGTTTCATTATGTTGTGCATAGGGTTGCTATGAGTATAAACCAACTAGACAGCATTCAACAACAGTAGTGCCACATTTGACCAGACTACTGTATTATGATCTACCATAGACTTAAATGCCTGACATTTCAACCATTTGTTTTGCAGAATTCTCAACTCCATATTCTTCCAGTGTCTTTACTCCAGACCCATCTATATTTCTCCTTCTTTCCTGCTATTCTCTGAATGCGATGAAAACATTTAGAGTTCCTAAATTTGAAGTGTGTATATTGTCTTTCATACTACATCATATGCAATTCAAAATAACACAATTTTAAATTATAAAATGATTGTAAAGCATCAAAAAAATGATTTCTCCCATAACTACTTCTTTGCATTCCCTGAAATATGTGTCAAATACCTATGGGTAATTCAGTACTGATTAAATAAAAATGGTATGTAATGTGTAGGAAATCACATCATCTTTTTAAAAATTTTTTTTTATTGTGAATTATATGATAGTTTACATGGGAGAACTTTAGTTTTACATTCATTCCATCTTATATCATCTCACTGCCATGGTTCCAATCCCCTCCATGCATCATCAGCCACCCAAAGGGTATATCCCAGAAACCCACCCCCTACACCTCCCCCTCCTCGCCCCAGTTTTCAGCCCACAGTCCCTTTGTTCTCTGGGTCCAAGGTCCCCAGTCACTTCATCACTCCACGTCATCATCTCTGTCTCCATCTCAGGCATCTCTGTTTCTCTGGGTAGGGTCCTGCTCTCGGCTCTTCTCCGTTGATGGTCCCAGAGGCCTCCGCTCCATCCTGGAGAATTAATCACTCCCTTCCTTGCTACAAAACTTCCACCTTTGCATTTCCAACCCTCATAATCCGTTCTGATAAGCATTATTCACTACAGTATCACGAGTTACCCATGTGTATCACCTTTCATCAGCTCCACCCAGACAGATTGACTAGTACCTACTGGAGATTCTGCCTTCCACCATGTTCCCTAGCACCAGGTTCCCTCTTGAAAGCTTATAAGCCCGTCACTTCTTGCCTTTGTAGTCCCCCCCCTCCCCATTTGAGTATCCAATGTCCAAGCTGCCCTTCTCCATCCACTCTGTGTGTGTGGGGTGTGTGTGAATGTTTTTTATTGTGAGGATTTGTTCCCTCTTTTGAGTCACTGCTCCATAGGTATAGGTCAAGTTCATCAGACCTTATCAGCTCACTCTTTTTTTCCCCCCCTCTTCTTTCCTCTCCTGGTTGAGCTCCGGTCATCCAGTCATCCGGTCCAGGTCACGTGGGTATCATCTGCAAGTGTGGGCGTTCCTGTGTATATGTCCTCTCTTCCCATCAGCCAGTAGCTCCACTCTCCTCTCAAGTCCTCCGTGGCCACGTCACTGACTCTGGGCCCAAGAGTCACCAGGCCTCTTCACACTGCTTGCCAACCATGTCCCGTACTGGGTCCACAGAAGTCCACTGAACATTGTAGGGCTTAGCTTGCTGCTTCATTGCTGCTTTTACCCCACTTCCACATCATCTTTTGATCAATATCTAGTTCAGTTATTATTGCTGCACAATATATTACCCTATAATTTAACAGTATAAAATCACTATTTCATTATGCTCAAATATTCTGTGTGTCAGAAGTTTCTGTTCTTCCATATTTGAGACCTGCAGAAGAAATTATTGTCACCAGTTGATTCTTTTGGTCTTTTTTTATAATGTGCATAACAGAAAATTTCAATCTGTGTGTTTGCAGTCTGTTTCTACTGGACATCACTTGTTTGAAAAGTAGATTTATATAAAAAAAAAATAACTAAAATAGTAAGAAAGAGTGGAAAATACAGAAATGAGCAAAAGATATACCTGGACATAAAATAAGTTCATCATTAATGTAACTGGAAATCCTAGAAGGAGAGAGAGAAAGAGAATGGCAAGAAGTAATATTTGATGAGATAATGCTTGAAAGTTTTTCAGTACTCATGAAAGGAACTGAGACACACAATCAAGAATTTGACAAATCACCAGCAAGAAAAAATGTTCCTTCGTATATTATGCAAAACTATTGATGACTAAAGATAAAGAGAAAAATCAAAAGAATCTAGAATCCAGATGCTTTGAAAAAACTATAATAGAACCAATAGTTCACTTCAAAAGAAATAATGGAAGCCTGAGGACAATAACTGCCAACCCAGAATTCTAAACTAAGCAAAGATATTCTTCAAAAAAGAGAAAAATTAAAGTCATTTCTAGACAAACAGAGAAACTGACATTAGCAGGGCTTCATTAAAATAAGTGTTAAAGAGCTGTTTTGGACAAAAGAAAATCACCCCAAATCACATTACAGAAATGCACAAAATTTTAGCAAACTGTATATTGTTGTTATTATTAAGTGCTGTATGGGTTTTTCAAGGAGCAACTGGTGGGTTGGAACTGCCAAGCTAGTGATAAGCAGTCAAATGCATATCCTAAAGTGTCACGCCAAGACTCCAAACTATATATTGTATTGTTATTAAGTGCCATTGAGTCGATTCCAACTTATAGTGAAAGGTGGCTTGTGAGTTTGAACTGCTGACTTTGCAGTTGTATAGTAACTTTGTGGTCCAGTGCTTACCCTACAGTCCAACACAAAAATAAAACCAAGCTCAGTAACATCTTATCAGATTTAAATTATATGTAAAATTCAAATGCATGACTACAATAAGACGAAAGGTGAAAGGGTGTAAATAGAATTGAAAATTGTTAAGATTACAGCAATTTTTTGAAAAGTGGCAAAGTACTAATTTGTGTTACAAATTGATAAGTCAGGGATGATATTGTTATCACATGGGTAGCTACTAAAATAAATAATAAAATAATATATAACAATCTAATGAAACAAAGATGGAATAATAATAAATGATAGATCCAATAGATTCCAAAAAAAGTGAGAAAACACCTTGCAGAAAATGTGGAAGTAAAACAAAACAAAACTAAGATGTTACATGTAAACTAAAATAGATTGATAGTACATTAAATGTAAATGGACTATTTTCCTCAATTCAAAGACAAAGATTGACATATTGGTATTTAAAATATCTACTCTTTTAAGGATCTCTGGTAGCATAGTGTTTACAAATCGGGCTGCTAACCTCAAGGTCAGCAGTTTGAAACTACCAACTGTTCTGTGAGAGAAAGAGGAGACTTTCTGCTCCCGTGAAGATTTGCAGGCATGGAAACCCTGTACAGTGTCACTATGAGTCAGAACTGACTCCACGGTGCTTAACAACTTTTTTTTTTTTTTTTTTTAATAAGAGGAAGCAAAACAGTTCAAAGAGTAAAGATAGATGAGGAAATACTGTGCAAACATGAACTTCAAGGATGTTGATCTAACTGTACAAATACAACATAGCCTATAACAAAGAAACATTACTAGAGAAACACACATGTTTCATATAAGATTAACTCCATCAGAAACATATAACCATTTAAATTTTTATATACTTAGAAATATAGCTTTATATAATGGGCACGTGTAAAAATTAGGAAAGCAGGTTGGCAGTTCAAAGCCAACAGAAGGTCTTATAGAAGACTTGGCTGTTTGCTTTCATAAAGATAAGAGACAAGGAAACCCTATGGAACAATTCTCCTCTGTCACATGCATTTGCTATGAGTCAAAAACCCACGTGATGGCACTTAATAATAGTAACAATAACAGCCAATAGAAAATTTAAAATGGTAAGGATCAAAACAACAAAATTAACTTAAAATTATTCATGCATAAAATTTCTCTTAAAATTACATGAAGACATAAGAAAAGAAGAAACTAACACTAACTTTCCTAAACTAAGGATTTCAAATGCATGATGACAGCTTCTTGACAAAATTAACACATAATATATGGCAGTTGGGAGCCCTGGTGTCGGGGGTAGTATGAACACTGTACTGCTAACAACAAAGTTGGCAGTTCAAACCAATCAACCACTCTCGGAAATCCTATACAGGGTTGTTATGAATCAGAACCTAATCAATGGTAGACAACAACAATAACAATAATATGACTGTTGTTGTTGTTAAGTACCATGGAGTCAGTTCTGACTCATAGTGACCCTGCACAGGGTTTCTTAGGCTGCAAATCTTTATGGGAGCAGAAAGCCTCATCTTTCTCCCACGGAACAGTTGGTAGTTTCGAACTGCTGACCTTACGGTTCACAGCATGATTTGTAACCACTATGCTAAATTCTTTGATGTATAGTTTAAACCAAGAGTTTCTTTAAATTAAAACCTAAAATATGGTATCAAGGCACTCTACCTTCCCTAGAATGTATAACAAAGCCAGTAATCATAAAGCAGAAAACTCAAAGTCTGATCCTACCTTTACTCCTCTTTTGATCCTCTGATCCATGAATTCTACATTCAAGAAAATACTTTACATTACACACACAAACACACATATGCACACACAAAGGAAAAGTATTAGAAGACAAATTACAAACCCTCTCCTCCTCTCTTCTCAATAATTTATAAAAGTTTATTTAAGTCAGAAGTGTTTTCCTTGAGAAATATGTCTTTTAGGCTGAAATTCAGAGTCTTGGATATCCTAGGAGGAAAAGAGGCCTTTTCAAGAGTTTCTGAAATAATAACACACAAATGTGTCTATTGCATTGAACTTTGAATATGGCAGCCTCAGAAACAGAAACATTACTACCCAAACCAATATATGACCAATTCATCTTTCTGGTTACAGATATGACTAATGACTAACTTTTAAAATATATTGAAATATTATTTAAATATTGAAGTAGAGCTATTTCATGCTGATATTTTTTCCTGTTATTATATGGTCACTTTATTATTTCAATTGCTCCAAATTCTTGCTCAATTTTGTCTCAGCTAAAAGTAATCTTCCTCTCTTTCATCTGAAACTGGCTTACAAAGAAAGACTGAGTAGTTTTTTAGAAAGGGAGGATATCTGAATCCTCTTTGTTTCTTGCTTAGCATGATGATTATGTGCAGTGGAGTAAATTCTGACTCATAGCAACCCTATATTGAGTTTCCGAGGCAGTAAATCTTTATGGGAGCAGAAATCCTCATCTTTTTACCAAGGAACAGATGGTAGATTCAAATTGCTGACCTTGTGGTTAGCAGCACAGTTTATAATCCACTATGCTACCAAGACTCCTTTTGCTTAGCATAGTGCTTGTCAACACCAGATACTGAAGAGCTGTGTGAGGAATAAACTATATATTGTAAGGATTGACTTAATTTGTTGACTTTAATATCATAGATGGCACCTTAGTTAATTCACAATAAATAGCAATTAAGTTGCAGACAATGACATATCAATAGTCATATTAAGGCAACATTGCTTTTTGAAAGGAGGAACTCTACTAGTAGTACTACAAAATAATTTTGGCTAGTCTGTGGATTGTTGATATAAGATTAGATTTCAAATAATGTTTTTTAATTGTAGTCTTTATTGTCCAATGTTGTTGTTGTCATTAAGTGCCATCAAGTCAGTTCCACTCATTATTGTCCAATAGACCTCTTTAAAATGTATCTTAATGTCAAAGGGAGGGGGGAGCACAAATCCCAAGACACTTCGGTCAATACCAAAACAACTGTCATCTTTCCTTGAACATTTTAAAAACCATTATCTTAATAGAAGTATTATCCTGTTCTAGACTCTGTTAAGGAAAACATCATTTAATTTATTGTGGAACCTAAGAGAATCTTTGCATATATCAACAGATGTTTAAGTGCTAACAAAAAAATGCATGGGATATTTTTAGATGTAATTAACACAGCACATGCTATAGTTAATTCGTACCTTTAAATTTTGCTTACAGCAGGTTGCTTTTACATAAATAATTTGACCTTGAATAACACAATTTGTGTGGGGATAAAAAACTTCTGAATTAAAGTATATTTAATCTTAGGTTTCTCTACATATTTTTCTGTTTTCTTTTTCTATGCTTTACAGGAAAAGTACTTCTAGAAATCAAGACAATACATCACATAAGCAATTTACTTAAGAAAACATTTTATTTCTTTTAGGTACTGATAACATAGTTAATGCCCAATTAATTTACTTATTTTCATAATGAAATTGCTTTTCATCAAAACTAACTATTGAAAGTCTATCTGATTTTCTGGTATATTGAAACATTTTTTATATAGAGGTGATTTATATTAATCTAATTTATTGTATGTGGTGATACTGGTATTATTAGTTGGTTCCAACTCATGGCAATCCTGTATAGGGTTCCCAAGGCTGTAAATCTTTATAGGAACAGAAAGTTTCATCTTTCTCCTGTGGAGCAGTTGGTGATTGGAACTGAGCTTGCAGTTAGCAGCCCAACTCATAACCCATTGGGTTACTAGGGTTCCTTTATCATATGTACTCAGTTATAATTTGTGGTTTATATTATAATAAGACTGTAGTCTAGGACTTAGAAGTCAGTGTATCCAATTGTATGTTGTTGCTGTTGTTAAGTACCCTTGAGTCAGATCTGTCTCATAACAACCCTATGCACAACAGACCAAAACACTACCCTGCCCTGTGCTCTGCTCACAATTGTTATTTTTGAGCTATTGTGACAGTCCATCTTATTAGGGGTCTTCCTCTTTTTGCTGACCCTCTTCTTTGCCAAGCATGATGTACTTTTCCAAGGATTGATCCCTCTTGATAACATGTCTTAAGTATGAGAGAAGTCTCACCATCTTGTTTCTGAAGAACATTCTTACTGTGTTTCTTCCTAAACAGATTTGTTTGTTCTTCTGGCAACCCATCGTACTTTTAATATTCTTAACCAACACCATAATTCAAATGCATTGAGTCTTCTCCAGTCTTCCTTATTCATTGTTCAACATATCCATTTCACATGCATGTGAAGCAATGGAGAATACCATTAATTTGGATCAGGCACAGCTTAGTTCTCCAAATGAAATATTTGTTCTTTAATACTTTAAATAGGTCTTGTGCAGTAAATTTGTCTAAGGCAATATGTCCTTTAATTTCTTGACGGTTGCTTCCATGAGTGTTTATTGTGGATCTAAGCAAAATAAAGTCTTTGACAACTTCAATCTTTTCTCTGTTTATCAGGATGTTGTTTATTGGTCCACTTGTGAGGAGTTTTGTTT
>NW_006408695.1:182384-204137 GCF_000296735.1 Chrysochloris asiatica | reverse complement strand
TGTTCAATATTTTTGCCTATAGAATCCTTCAATCTTTCAAATTCAGACTTGAATTTTTCTTCAGTTCTTTCATTTTGAGAAATGCTGAATGTGTTCTTCCTTTTTGGTTTTCTAACTTCAGGTGTCAGTACATTTCTCTATGTCTTCTCTAGCTCCCTTTGGAATCTTCCACTATAGCTTTTACATCATTTTTCCCTCTCACTTTAAATTCTCTTTATTTAAGATCAAGTTCAGAGTCTTTGCTGATGTCATCTTTGGTCTTTTCATTCTTGCCTGTCTTCTTAATGACCCTTTGCTTTCTTCATATATGATGTTCTTGATGTTATCTCATAGCTTCACTAGTTTTTGGTCATTACTTAATGCACCAAATAAGTTTTTGAGATGCTCTCTTAATACAGGTGAGCTATGGCACTGTAAGATAAGTACTGGACTGCTAACTGCAAGGTCAATGGTTAAGTATCATTCATCAGAAACACAATAAAGGGGTCAATGAGTGGGACTGACTTGAAAGCACTTAACAAAAACAACATATTCAAGGCAGTATTTTGGCTCTTAAAGGCTTCTTTGAATTTTCTTCAGTCCATCTCATTGCGGGGGTCTTCCTCATTTTTAACTTGCATATGAGTAGTTGATGTTCTATTCCACAGTCATCCCTGTCCTTGTTTTGGCTGATGATTTTGGACTTTTCCATTGTCTCTTCCCACAGATGTAGTCAATTTGGTTCCTGTTTATTTCATCTGATGAGATCCACATGTATTTTTTTTATTATTGCTAGCTGCTATTGAGTCAGTTCCAACACATACTCCATGAACAACAGATTAAAACACTGCCAGGTCCTAGCCCATCTTTACAATTGTTGTTATGTTTGAGCCCATTGTTGCTGCCACTGTATCAATCGATCTAGTTTGATATCTTCCTGTTTTTCATTGGGCCTCAATTTTATGCAGCATAATTTCCTTCTCCAGGAACTGGTCCCTGCTGCCACACATCCAAAGAACAAGAGAAAGAATTGCCATCCTTTCTTCTAAGGAGAATTCCGGCTGTACTTCTTGCAAGACAAATTTATTTGTTCTTCTGGTAGTCAATGTACTTTCAATATTCTTTACCAACATCATAATTCAAATACATTGATTCTTCTATGGTCTTCCTTATTCATGGTCCAACTTGTAAATGTATGTAGGGTAATTTAAAATACCATTGTGTGGGTTAGGTTCACATGTGTAGTCACAGTTTATGTTGCTGAAAAAGATATTTGCAATGAAAAATCCATTGGTCTTGTTAAATTCTTTCATGGGATCTCCTGCATCAGTTCTATTGCTATAATAATATAAATAAGGCTATATTTTCCAACAACTGGTACTTCTTTTTCACTTTCAATTTTCATATTCCAATAATTAGTAATTATCAATGCATCTTGACTGCAAGTTTGATCAATTTAAGACTGAAGAAGTTGATTGTTGTTAAGTACTGTCAACCCTTTATAGGGCTTCCAAGGAGTGGCTGGTTAGTTTGAATTGCCATCCTTATGCTTCAAACCAACCTTGTGGTCGAGTCCTTATCCTATAGCACCATACTAGGATTCCAAAGAAGTTGATATAATTCTTTAAATTTTTCATCATTTGTGTGTAAATTTGAGTAATAGTCAAGTATTCCAATTGAGTAGTCCTAGAAATCTAAATGTCACTCCTTTTATGTGTTCTAGTTTAGAGGAATTAATAAATCAGAAATTAAATTGATTTTGCAAGCAGCTAACTGGTATGTTAGTATTCCTTCATCCATCCTTTCATCCAACAAGGATTTATTGTGGAAGTGTCATGCACCAAACATTATTCTAGGCGCTGTGGATATAAAGATGAGTAAGATACATTTTCAAATATTCATGTTTCACCAATGTAATGAGGATTCAAGATGGAATTTTTTTTTTTTTTTAACGATGATTTTAGTAGACTGTGTAAAATATAACTGTAGAAACATGCACAGTGTGTTATGGGGATACAGTCACCAGACTCAAGCTTAGAAGTCATGGCAGGAAAAGAATTTTCTAGAAGGTTGTTATTGTTATTGTTAAATGCTGTCGATTTAGTTCTGGTTCATAGCAACCCTTTATAGTGTTTTCAAAGAGTGACTCATGAATTTGAACTGTTGACCTTGCAGTTCAAACTAACCTTGCAGTCTGATGTGTTATTCCACAGTGCCACACCAGGACTCTATTAGAGAAGGTAGTTAGTTCCTGGAAATTCTTAAACACTAAGTGTAAAAATTGGACTCCTAGTGTGGTGCTGTAGGATAAGCACTACACTGCAAGGTTGGTTTCAACCACAAGTCTGGCAGTTCAAACTAATCAGCCACACCTCAGAAACACTAAAGAGGATCACTGAGTCAGAACTGACTGGTGGTACTTAACTACTACTACTATGAAGTATAAAAATTGAGCTGGACATCTCAGGCTTCCTTGAGATTTCACCAAGTTGTGGGGATAGGGAGGAGAATCACCATCAGCATTAGCATTAGCCCAAGGTTGATTCCTATGGGGTAGATGTCAGACATATGACTTCCTTACCAATTCTGACACTGATAGTCCCTTCCATGGCACTCTCTTCTCCTCAGCTGGTTCTATTGATAATTAATTGCCACACATGATTATGGGGTTTATTTGGGAAGTTAACATGTTATCATTCAGGATTACAAATGCACAGGATACAGATATTTGGTAAGGACAGCAGGTTCTGTCTGGCCTTGGTTCCTTGGCCTGGTCCTGCTTGTGCAATATTACAAAACATCTTTAGCACTGCTGATAAATGCCCAAATAAAACTACACTCCATTATATACTTCAGCCCAAAGGTCCTCAGCAATAGCAAACCTAGCTCTCCAATTAAGTGTAGGTAGACACCGTACTCCACAAGCTAGCTTCCTGCTCAAAGACACAAAACTTTACTTGCTCAATGGGCTATCTCTTGCTCTGGCTCTTGGTTCAGCAGCTGCTGCTCCCCTCTCCTTTCTATGCTACTGCTCTGGTGTTAAGGAGTTTCAATGCAGAGATCTCAAGATTCAAAGACTATGCTCTATGCTTGTCTCTTCTCTATTGATGTTAATGAGATCCCCAATTCCTGATTCAGAGATGGCTCATTTTATACCCATGTTAGATTACCAACTTTTGTGATCACAAACCCTGATAATAATCACTCACAACAAAATTACTTAATCCTATCAGCATTTTCCCCCACCTTCTCTTATCCATACTCATCAAGAAAATAATTATTTTGTGGAAGTTACAAAGACTATGGGTAGAAGAAGCATATTAAAGAATTCACAGCATTGTTCAGGAAAATGTTAGATGATGCATTTGAAAAAGGAAATAATGAACAGTGCTAGAGAGACAATAAACAATACAGTTTATGCAAAGAATTACAGCCACATATGTTGGAAACTGTCACTCAAGTAACTGGGAATAAGGGTAGCAATGTTGTCAGTTACAAATCAACAAAATGAAACACAGCCTGATCCTGCCCCATCCTCACAGTTGTTATATGTGAGCCTATTGTTGCTGTAACCATGTCAAGCCATCTCATTGGGGTTATTCCTTTTTTTTTTTTTATAACATATTCTTCACTTTACAAAGTGTATCTTTCTCCAGGGACAGGTTCCTCCTGACAACATGTCCAGAATGTGTGAGATAAAGTCTTACCTTCCTGTCTTCCAAGAAGCATTTTGGCTGTATTTCTTCCAAGACAGATTTGTTTGCTCTTCTGGCAGTCCCTGATATTTTCAGTATTCTCCACAAACACCATAATTCGAATGCATCAATTCTTCTAAGGTCTTGCTTATTCGTTGTCCAATTTTTACATGCATAAAAGGTGATGGAAAATATCCTGGCTTGGGTCAGGCACCCCTTATTCCTTAAAGTTACATTCTTGCTCCTTAACACTGTAAAGATGTCTTTTGCAGAGATTTGCCTAATGCAAGACATTCTTGATTTCGTGACTGCTGGTTCCATAATAGTTAACTGTTGATCCAAGGAAAATGAAGTCTTTGGCAACTTTGCAACTTTCTCCATTTATCATGTTATTTATTAGTACAGTTGTGAGGATTTCATTTTCTCTACATTGAGGTGCAATCCATACTGAAGTCTATAGTCGTTGATATTGATCAGTAAATATTTCATATCCTTTATGCTTCCTGCAAGCAAGGTTGTGTCATTTGCATATTGCTAAGGAGTCTAGTTCCAACCCTGATACCACATTCTCCTTTATATAATACAGCTTCTCAGATTATTCGTTCAGAAAATTGAGTAAGTAGGGTAAAAGGAGATAACTCTAGTGGACACCTTTCCTGGTTTTATACCATTCAGTATTTCTTTGCTCTGTTCTTATGACTGCCGCCTGGTCTATGTACAGGGTTCTTCTTCATGAGCACAGTTAAGTGTTCTAGAATATCCGTTCTTCGTTATGCTATTTGAAGTTTCTTATGATCCATGCAATCGAATGTCTTTGCATAGTTAATGAAGTACAAGTAAGCATTTTTTCTGATATTTTCTGCTTTCAGCCATTTCAACTGATATCAGAAATAATACCCTTGTTTGACATCTTTTGAATCCAGCTCAAATTTTTGGCAGCTCCATGGTGCTGTACTGCTGCAATCAATTTTGAATTCTCTTCAACAAAACTTCACTTGCATGTGATATTAATGATAATGTTCAGTGGTTTTTGCATTCCATTAGTTTTCCTTAAATTTTTTTTAATGTTTTTTGTGAATTATGTGATAGTTTCCATGGAAGAACATTAGGTTTACATTCATTCTATCATATCTTGTTTCATTGCCATGATTACAATCCCCTCCATGCATCATCAACCAACCAAAGGATACACCGTGCAAACCTACCCCCAGGTCGATAGCACACAGTCCCTCCCCCTATCTGAATCTAAAGTCCCCAGCCATTCTATCTCTCCACGTCATCATCTCTGCCTCCTTCTGTTGTCACTGCTTCTCTGGGTTGGGTCCTGCACTCCAATCTTCTCCCTTGATGGAACCAGGGACCTCTTCTCCTAGACTGCAAAGTCAATCACTCACCTCCTTTTGCTACAAAATGTCTACCTTTACATGTCCAACCCTCACAATCAGTACTGATAATTATTCACTATTGTATCACAAGGGACCTATCCTCATTTCCTTTCATCAGCCCCACCCAGATTGGATACTACTCAGTGGAGATTCTACCTTCCTCTGCACCCTCTGGATCTAGGCTCCCTCTTGAAAGCTTATAAGCCAGTCACTTCTTGCCTTTGTAGCCACCCCCATTTTGGGTATCCAATGTCCAAGTTGCCCATCCCTGTCTACTCTGTGTATAGAGGGAGTAGGAATGATCCTCGCTGTAAAGATTTGTTCCCTCTTTTGAGCTACTGCATCCATAAGTGTAGGTCAAGCTCATGAAATTGTATCAGATTATTCTTTTTTTCCTCTTCTTTCTTCTTCTAGTTGAGCTCCGATCATCCAGTCATTGAAGCCAGGTCAAGTGGGTATTATCTGAAATTGTGGGTGTTCTTGTGCATATGTCTTCTCTTTTTATCAGCTGGATGCTTCACTTTCCACTCTAGTCCTCTGTGGCTATGTCACTGACTCTGGGCCCAAGACTCCCCAGGTATTGCCACTCTGCTGGCCAACCAGGTTTCTACCTAGTTTCACAGGAGCCTATTGAACATTATAGGGCTTAGCTCACAGCTTCTTTGCTGTTTTTCCCTCACTTCCCCTTATTGGTGATGAACGTGGTCACCAATCAGAGCGTATATTCCCATTGAGTCTTAGTCTTAGAAGGGGGTTTGCACTGAGGGGACCTGGCCACTTGCCTGGATGTTTCCTGGGCAAGCAACTTGCTTGTTCTTGCAGTAAGCAGTCAGATTGCCATTATTGTTTTGTATTTTTCCTGTATGCCTTTCTTTCAAGAAGTATATTCTGTTCTTCTAGCCACTCCAGGCTGGTCTGCTTGTCCTTTCAAGTGGAAAGTTAAGATGCTTGTTCATCTTTTGAATCTTGGTTTCCTAGGCATACCGTTATAAAATAGACACTTGAGGGGGAGAGAAAGGAATAGCCAGAATTATCACCATAGAAAGCTTATAAGTCTATTCTACCTATAACTGATTGGAATATTTAAAATGGGGCTACAATGTGCCCAGTGAAGATGGCTTCCTGCGGAGCCTCTGCATTACATAAGACCTTAGGTGGATCCTCAACCACATCCAGAATCTTCTGAGGTGGGAACTTCCACTTTGCAAGTTGATAGAATTCTTCAATTTCATCATCATTGGCTTTAGTGGTAGGTACATATATTTGAATGACTTAAGTATTAATTGGCATTCTCGTAGAATTGTACTTCATGATAGATCTTAAAATGTTCTTTATGTCAATGAATGAGGCACAATTTCTCTTCAATTTTTTATTCCTGGCATAGCAAACCATATGATTATCTGATCCAAAATAGCCAATAACTTTCCATTTCCTTTTACTAATGCCTAGGATTTTTATTTCTGTGCATTCCATTTTATTTTTGGAAAGTTCAAAGTTTCTTACTTTTGTATTTCATACATTCCATATTCTGATAATTATTAATGTATGTTTGCAGCTGTTTCTCCTCAATTTGAGTTGTGCCCCATCAGTAAATGAAGGCTCTGAAAGCTTTGTTCCATCCATGTGATTATGGTCGACTCTAATTTGAGAAGGCTACTCTTCCCTAGTCGTATTTTGAGTGCTCATCAACCTGAGTTGCTCATCTTCCAGCACTCTGACAATAATCTACTGCTAATCATAATGTTTTTAGTGGCTAACCATTCAGAAGTTGTCCACCTCTCTTTCTTCCTATTGTGTATTTTTCTGGAAGCTCTGCTGACACCAGTCCACCATGGGGTACTTTGCTGATATTTAAAATTCTAGAGGCATAGCATCCAGCATCACAGCAAAATGCAAACTACTACAGAATGGCAAACTGTCAGATGAGTGGTGGACGCTAGCATTAATCAGGACCATATCAGGAAGACCCTACAAAGTATACTTAAGACTACTTTGTGAAGCTATTGGCAATTTAAAGCTACTGTAACATAATCAAAGGTGGAGAAAGATGATAAGTTTTGGATTATATACAAATAATTCTGAAGGAAATATGGAAAATGATTTGAAATGGGTAAGACTGGAAGCTATTAGATCATATGCTGTAAGCCATGTCATAATACGATTCTAAATAATGAAAATGGTGATAGGCTCTGAGAGGAAGAAGCAGACTTAAGTATTTATTTAGTAAAGTCAGTACCTCATGGTTATATGGACAATGAAGAAGCAAGATAAATCTCAGAATGAAATTATTGGAAACTGGATAAATGATTGCAACAAATTCTCTGCTTTATGTCAAATTTAATACATGGGTTGGAAATTGGTATGACCAATTAGATGAAAAGAGATCCTTTCCTTCCAGAAATCAACACAGTCATCATAAGAACAGGACAAAGTTATTAAGATTATAGTTATTGATCAGAAACTATTCTGTTCATCAAATTGAAGCATCAGATCTCTGTCTGAATTTCTAGTTTACTGAAGCCATATTTTAAGTTTGTTCTACATATTGAAGTTACTGCTATGCCCTTTAATGTAAAGTTCGTAAATAAATAATAATTGTTGAAAGAAAGTCATCATTTCTGCAGGTTTTATTATTTGGGCAAGCATTTGTATAGTTTCTATGTATACTATGTGTTAGACACTGTGCTATGTATTGAAGTAACTACAGAAAATCACACAATCACACAAAGAGTTGCTTTGGCTGGAAAATGGATTTTCCAGCCAAATAAGTTTCTTTTTTCCTCAACATGAAATAGCCCTTCTATGGGATGCTATAATTTTTTGCCCTCTTGCAGAAATGCTACCTCTCAACCCATCAGTAACAATAAAATAAAATTTTATTTTCAGAAAGAGTACACTACTGCTCTGTTATCAGTCTGAATCATATTGAAAGTTTTATTACTTTTTGTATTTGTAGATAATGATCCATTTCTAAATAATTTACGTGACCTGAAGCATATTGTCACATTTGAATAGAATTCACTGCTGCTAGTGACCAGATTAAGACTGATTTGTGTATTTTCTTTACCAACAATTATTCACTCTCTTTCTGCGGGACATGTTTTTCTGGAACAACCTAAAACTATAAAGTCTTAGATTTAAGCAGGCTCTGAACTTTCTATTCATGATACGGATGTAAGATTCAATTCTGGAACAAGTCAGCTTTATAAAAACAAAGCATGTTTGTGTTTGGATCTGGTTCTTGAGATATGAACTTTTCATACGCTAGTTGTTTCTGATAATTAAACAGTGAGAATGAGCTAATAAGGTATTTCTTTTACAGCATCAATGGACTCAAATGTGGCAACAGTAGTAAGGTTGGCCCAGGATTGATCAGTACTTCATTCTGCTGTGTATAGGGTCGCTATGAGTCAGTACTGACTTGATGGCACCTAACAACAACAACAACAACAACAACAACAACAACGAGTTTCTGAGACTTACTATTTATGGAAGTGAGCAATCTCATCTTTCTTTCACAGAGTGCCTGGTAGGTTTGAACTGCTAACCTTGCAGTTAGCTGCTCAATGCTTAACCCACTGTGCCACCAGTGTATCCCAGTCTTAGGTGGGGGAGTAATTAGACTTTTATCATTAAGTATGATGTTATTTACCAATATTTCATAGATCTTTATCATGTCAGAAGTTACCTCCTATTTCTAGCTTACTGAGCTAGAGGTTAAGAATCGGGCTGCTAACCTCAAGGTCAGCAGTTCAAAACTATCAGCTATTTGGTGGGAGAAAGATGAAGCTTTCTGCTCCCATAAAGATTTACAGCCTCGGAAACCCTGTACAGGGTCGCTATGAGTCGGAACAGACTTCACAGTACTTAATGCAACAACAACAACAGTTTTATTAGAAATAAATGTGGAATGTTGATGAATGTAGTCCCTGCTTCTATTGAGATACATATTTTTTATACTTTGATTTTTAGTTTGCTAATATTGTCAGTTTGTTTCACTGATGTTTTTAGTATTATATTAAACTTTTGTTCTTTCTATAACTGTAATGGATATGATTCATTCTTTCTATGCATTGTTGTATTTGACTTACCAACATCTTAATAGAGGTTTTCTTTTTTTTTTTTTTCCATGATTATGAGGGTGTTGGTCTCATGTCGTTTCCTTATAATGTCTCTAGCTGATTTGGGAGTCAGAGTAATAATACTGGAGTAATCCTCCCCTCTTCTATTTTTTGGAAATTTTTATTTAGGCATATTTCTTTTTATAAATGTTCCCAAATATTTGGGTACTATCCAGATGTCTTTCTGTTAGTGATGTTAGGTTTAATTCCATTGTGATGAAAGGAGACAGTTTGTATTATTCCAATTTCAGACATTTATTATAGCTTTTTTTATGACACACAGTATCATATAATTTGGTATGTGTTCATTGTGTACAGAAAACAATGTGTATTCTGCTATTGGGTAGAGTTTCCTGTAAATGCGAACTAGTTCAAATTGCTTGATAGTGTTTGTTAGGTCTTTGATAGTCTTACACATTTTCTCTGTATACTTGTTCTATCAAGTATAGAGAGAGTAGTGTTGAAACTTTACTGATAATAATGGATTTTTCTACTTCTCAATTTAATTCTATCATTTGAAAAACTACTTATCTCTAGCTGTATATGCATTTAGGATTATAATGCCTTTTTGATTGACTCCATATTATAATTATATTCCTGATAATATTCTTACTTTGTCTGATATTAATATTGTCATTTCAGGTTTCTTTTAATTAGTGTTTCATTAGTGTTTTCTCATTCATTACCTTTGAAAGCATTTATATTTTACATTTAAAATAAAGTAGGTTTATCATAGTATAGAATTGAATTGTGTCTTACTTTTTTAAAAAACTGACTAACTCCATCTTCTAATATGGACCATTAAATGATTTTACATTGAATATAATTATTAAACATATTGGATTTAAATCTACCATATAATTAATTTGTTTTCTTTTTGTCTCATCTTTTCTTCACACTTTTAACCATCTCTTTCTACTTTCTATTATATTGAATATTACTTCTGATTAAATCTTAACTCCACTATTGTTCTATTGTTATACATTATTAAAATGTGTTTTAATGATTGTTCTGAGGTTTATGATGTATTTCATTTATTCTCACAAACTGCATTCAAATAGTGAGCAGTTTTTGGTGCTGGGTCATTCTCCAGTGATGTCAGTGAGCACTCTGTATGCTTAGGCTAGGAAGATAGCATAGTAGCTGTGGACCCACTTTCAAAGGTATATAAATTGGTTATTTTGCAGATTCTGTGCAAAATGTTGGGAACTGTTATTGACTCAGTTACCCTGCAGCCCTTGAATACGTGTGCTGTTATGAGGTGAGTGGTAGAGAACATGGCAACGATAGATGTGCAGGTGGAATGTTCAAGGAGAGTGTTTGCAAGGCCGGAGCAGTAGCTAGCAAGATGCTTCCCAGTGTAAAGCAGTTCCCAGCAGCAGTGCTGAGAGGCATCAGCCTTTTGAAGAACATCCAGAAACTGTTCTCAAACACACTGACACGTAGAGATCTGTGGAGTTCAATAAGGTTTCAGTGCCATCATAAAGATTAGTCTGAAGATGCTGCTGGAGTTTATGAACCTGTATGTGTTTAAATGCTTCAGGCTTCAATGGGTATAGATGGACTGCCACTTTCTACCACTTTACCTGCAGTAAAGTTTTGTGGTGGAGAGGAATAGTCTACCTATTGCTAGGTAGATGTGTCGCTCCATCTCATTGGGGGTCTTTCTCTTTTTCTGTTGATGCTACAGTTTACCATGCATGATGTCCTTCTCCAGGGACTGGTCACCTGATAAAATATCTGAAGTGTGAGAGACAAAGTTTTGCCATTCTGACTGTACTTCCTCTAACACAGATTTGTTTGTTTTCTGGCAATCCATGGTACTTTCAATATTCTCCTCCAACACAAAAACTCAAATGCATGAGTTATGAGACATTCTTCTACAGTCTTCCTTATTCATTGTCCAACATTCACATGCATATGAGACTACTGAAAATATCATGGCTTGGGTCAAGATGTCAAACTGATATCTTTGCTCTTGAACACTTTAAAGAGTTCTTGTGCAGCACATTTGCCTAATTAAATATGCTATTGGATTTCTTGGCTTCAGCTTTCTTGCATTGATTGTATATCCCAGCACAGTGAAGTTTTTGACAACTCCAGTTTTTTTTTTCCATTTGTCTTGATTTTCTTATTGTTCCAGTTGTGAGGTGTTTATTTTCTTTACATTGAGGTACAACCCATACTAGTATTTAGAACAATCCTTGTAGCAAAATATAACAAAGAACATTTTGAAGAAATCTAAAAACATAAGGGGAAATTGGCCATAGTTCTAAAATGCAATTTTAGCCACTGTTTACATTTTGGTATTATTTTTAGTATTTAGAGTTTATGATTCATTTAAATATTTTATAGCTCAATAATATATGTGTTTTGAAATAATTTATTCACTTTTTGATTTGATTTTTACAAGAAGCATTTTTGATGTTTTCTAATGTTCTTTAAAACATTTTAAAGGATTTAATATTATTCTTCAGCTATAACTCCAAATCACATGGTTGTCATTAAAATTGAGCTAAAATATTTTATTAATTAATAGGGTTCATTCTTTTCACATTTATAGGTAAAGGTTTCAGTGGTATTTTAAAGTAAACTCCCATTCTTTATTAATTAACTTATTTTAAATCATTGTTTTAAAAGTTGTCATTTTTAAATAGGTTATAAAGCATACGATTTTCTTAAGTCCAGTAGACTTAGAGTTTTCTTTTTTGTGAAGCTCATTTCTGTATTTTAACTGAGTTTTCCAAATATATTCTAATATTCTTTACTTTCTAAAAATGCAGCCTCTATATTTTTGATGCTGCTATTTTCTTGTTAATTTCAATTTGTTTACTCCTCTACCCTTTGATTTACTCAGCTTAATTTATTTCTTATTTCCAAATAATGAAGATGTTTGGGTTTATGAATTTATCTTTTTCCAAATTCAGTTAATTTTTAGTTTGTCTTTATTATTAAACATTAACTAGTGGTAGTTACCTTCAGTCTTTATACAATGTCTATGTAGGGGATACTTTTCAATATTCATTAAGTTCCAAACAATTTTTGGATTACTTAAACTCATTTAGTGTAAACTTTTGTGCAATTTTAACTAGAAAATCTATTCTGTATTATTTTTCCTTTTTTATAAATATTTTGATGTTATTCATAGATCCCAGAGGTCATCATTTAAAAAATATTTTCTTTGGCACATTTCTGTCAGTTATATTAAAGCTTAATGTAAGTTAATTTTTAATCATAATTACTTTCCAAAGCACCAAAACCTAATCACTAACATCAAGTCGATTTTGACTCCTAATGATCATGTATAGGGTTCCCAAGGTATGGCACTGTAGGAAAAGCGCAGAACTGCAAAGTCATTTTGAATTGCAAGATTGGCGAATCAAACTCACCTCAGAAACTTTTTGCAGGATCGCTAAGAATTAGAACCAACTCAATGATACTTAATGAACAACAACAAATATTTACAGGAGCAGAAAGTCTCATGTTTCTCCCTTATGATGACTGATGGGTTTGAACTTCCAAACTTTCAGTTAGCAGTCCATTTCCTCTTTAAAATGTGTTTTTATATTGATATTTATTTCTTAGTTGTTTAATTTTGGAATTTTTTTTCTGTTGATATATCTGTTTAGGCCTTTATTTTTCACTTTCCTTTGTTATTGGTGAGGTTGGCCCAGGATCTGGCAGCGTTTCGTTCTGTTGTGCATAAGGTTGCTATGAGTCGGTACCGACTCAATGGTTATATTGTTTGAAACCACAATATTAATTTATGGATTGTTTAAAAATATAGAATTTAAAAATGACTTTTTATGTTTTGTTGTCATTGAGTTGGTTCTGACTCATAGCAACTCTGTTTAGTGTTTCCAAAGAGCTGCTGTTAAGTTTGAACCACCATCCTTACAGTTCAAGGCAACCTTGTGATTTAATACTTATCCTAGAGTGTCACACCAAAGAATGCCATGTATTGTTTATAATGCTTTTAATGCTATGTTTATTCTCCTTTACAACATACTTGTTGGTGTTGTTATTAAGTGCTGTCTAGTCGGTTCTGACCCATAGCGACCCTGTACAGGGTTTCCGAGGCTGTAAATATTTACGTGAGCAGAAAGTCTCATCTTTCTCCTGTGGAGCAGCTGGTAGTTTCGAACTGGTGACCTTGTGGTTCTCAGACTGATTCATAACCACTACGCTACCAGAGCTCTTTATAACATACTATGCTGTATTTTTTCTTGATATTTGCTTCCTCCTCTGATTCTTTCTTATTTCTATAATGCATTGTATTTTTGTAGAATTCTTAACTTTTTAAATCTATGATTTAAATAATGTTTACCTATATTTTATACCAGAAAATAAATGTGACACGTTTTCAAAAGTAATGAAAAGACTAGTTTTTGTTAATTCATTAATTGATTTAAAATCGCAGATTTCAATATCTAGAATTAAAACAAAAAGTAATTTTAAATATTTAATTGCATAGTTCCGGCTGTTGTATTTGTATTGTCAGTAATTACATAGACTTATTCCCTGGTGTGGCGCTGGGGGTTAATGCGCCAGACTGCAAAGCCGTTTGAACTGCAAGGTCAGTGGTTCAAGCTCACCAGCTGCTCCTCGGAACCCATACAGGGTCGCTATGGATCAGAACAGACTCGATGGAAGTTCACAACAACATTCTAATACAAACAACATTCTAATACATTCAACTAGTTCATTGCTCCAAAATCACATCAAAGCCGATTGTTTTTTGATATTGTTAGGTGCTGTCTAGTGGGTTCCATTCATAGTGATCCTATACAGGGTTTCTGAGGCTTTAAATCTTGGAGGGAGCAGAAGGCCTCATTTATTGCCTGCAGACCTGCTAACGGGCTCTAACTGCGGATCTTGTGATCCAGTAATTATCTTATTTTTCCTAATTTAGTCCTAGTTTGTTTATCCTACACATATATTTGAATTTCTTTTTCCTCCTCTAAGTACATTTGATCTCATCTATGTGGTTGGACTAAGCGTTCAAGATCTTCATTTGTTGATGACATGCAACTCAAAATGTGAAGATACAGTTGGGAACATCCATTAATAATACAAATGTGCAATATAGGAAGTATGTATTCAGAAAAATTGGAAGTTGTCAAAAAAATGAAATGAAACACATAAAGATCGATAGCCTAGGTATTAGTGAACTGAAATAAACAGTTTATTAGTGAACTGAAAATTGGCCTTTTTGAATCAGACAATTTTATGGCTTACTATGCCAGAAGGGAAACACAAAAAAGGAACGTTCATCTACTAAAAAGGCATCTCAAGATCTATTTTGGGGTACAGTGTTGTCTGTGATAGAATAATATCCATCTGCCTATAAGGAATATTATTCAAATTTATCACTAACAACTAAAGCCAATGATGGTAATAGTAAAGAATTATACCAACTATTTCAGTCTGAAATTGATCAAACATGCAATCAAGAAGCACTGATAATTACTGGTGATTGGAATGTAAAAGTTGGCAACAAAAAAGGAAGGATCAGTATTTGGAAAATATCTCCTTGAATGAGATATATAAATATAAGAAATAATGCTGGAGATCACATGATAGAATTTTGCAGTACCATAAATAGTGGCTATAGATATAAGGATTTCTCCAGATAATACAGAGCAACCAAATTTACTAAAACGTGATAATAAATTGTGGAGATGCTCAACATCTTTAGCCAGTACTATGCCAGGAGCAGACTGTGAACAAGTCATTAGCTGCTAATAGGCAAGTTCAGGTTGAAGCTGGGGAAAATTAAACCAAGACCATGAAGACCAAAATATGACCTTGAATATACTCCACCTCAATTTAGAGGTCATCTTAAGAATAAATTTGATGCATGAGACACTATTGACTGAAGACCAAAAGAGTGGAATGACATGAAGAGAGCAAAAGGTCATTTGAAATACAGTAAGGAAAGAAAAGTGAAAAATGGGAGTCAGAAGAGACTCCAAAACTTGATGTCCTTCTCTAGGGACTGATCCCTCCTGGAGGAGGACATCATACTTGGAAAAGTGGAAGGTCAGTGAAAAAGAGGAAGTCCCACAATGACATGGACTGAAGATGGACTGATGAAGTTGTCTAGTTCATGAGTTGTCTAGTTCATTGGCAACAACAATGTGCTCAAACATAACAAATGTAGTGATGGCACAGTACTGGGTAGTGTTTTGTTCTATTGTGTATAGTGTTGCTGAGTCGGAACTGACTTGATGGCACCTAATAACAACAACCACATGATTAAAATATTAAAAATATAGTAGCTGACATTTTATTTTATTTTTGTGAACTGAGTAATAGTTTATTTTACATGGGAGAACATAGGCTTTACACCATTGTTTCATTGCAATGATTACAATCTTCTCTGTGTATCATCATTCAACAGTATTTACTTCTGTTCCCTCAGGTTTTTTGGGGGTGGGGTGGTGGGGGGATGTACACAAAAATACTCAGGAATATATAATAATTTAAACACCCAAAGGTCTTATTCTGCAAGCCTGCCTCCTGGCTGCCAGAACTCAGTCCCTCTCTTTCCAGGAATCGATAGTCCTCAGCTGCTCCCTCTCTCTATGTCCTCATCTCTGCCTCCATCTCTGGTGTTGTTGCTTCTATGGATAGGGTCCTGCATTCTGCTCGTGCTCTTCTCCCTTCAAGGTCCTAGGGTCCTCTGTTTCTGAACTGTAAGATTAACTATTCCCCCATTTTTTTTTCACTTCTACCTTTACAATTGTGACAGTTGCAAATAGTCATGACAACAGTTATGCACTATTGAATCGTAAGAATCTTATCCACATCTCTATAGACTCTATATTCCCCCCCACACACTCTTAAACTAAACTCCCTCAGTAGCTGACCTTTTTATTGTTTATTTTTTATGCTCACTTCTGACTTTGATTTGAGTCTATCCCTTTGATATACAGCATTCTTAATAGTATTTAGAATAACATTTAAAATTAATCTTATACATTACAAAGATAGGATGTTTCTCCTATTGAATCACAGGTTGTACTATGGGGCATAGTACATAAATCCAAGATATATTTACATGAATGACTTGTATCTGACTCTCCTTTTGTGAGGAAAATAATCTAAAGAAATATATTTTTCATTCAGTTCTAGACTTTTGAAGAGCAAAATCCTAGAATAGATGAAACGTTTGATGTATTGAGCATATAAATGCCTGCACATCAGAAAAGGGTGTTGGCTGTTAGAGGATTCAGACAGTGATGCATGTCTAACACTAGTGAAAGAAAAAAATACAGGAAGCCTTGGCTCTTCTTCTTTCTCAGACTTCAATACAGTTCTAAGAATGTTTTAGGTAGCTCAAGAAGATCCCTAAAACAAAAGTTGTCTAGTTCATGAGGAATGGCCCAACTAGCACATCATCATGATGCATCATTGCCTGGGAATAACCTGATAAAGTATAGCCTCCATTTTCATGCCTAGATAGATACAATAGTATAAAGAGCTGGGATTGTCAGTCTACTATATTATTATTACTGTTTTCACATGTGAAAATATATACAACAAAATATATGCCACCTCAACAATTTCTACATCGACAATTCGGTGACATTGACTACATTTTTCAAGTTATGCCATCTTTCTTAACATCTTCCAAACTATTTCACTATGATTAACATAAATTTATTGCCTATTTGAACTCCTAAATATCTCATCTATCCTTTTAAGATGTTCTCGTCAGTTTGGTCACAATATAGATTATCCTTTAAACAAGTATAATATTTCATGCAAGCATTCTTTTCTAGTTAGGCTATGCTATTGTTTGGTTCAAAGATTATTTCAGGGAATAGTTTCATTCAAGGTGTAAAAGATTTCCTCAGGATAATACTTTAAAATACTTAAAAAAATTTTTTTAGGGGGACCTCAAATCTCCATGACTACAGAAGGTCTGCATTCCATGTGAAATGGAAATTCTCTTCTGCAGTTTTTTTTGCCATTTCCATCAGGATTTTTCTATAGAACACTTGGTCTAAATGTTCAGCATTGGTAGCTGGGCACCATCCAATTCTCATGGCAAACAGGCAATTGTAATCCAATTAAATTAAATTAGGATCTCTTGTTTATCTTCCATCTGGTTGAGAAACATACCTCTACTTTCTAGTGAATGAAGAAAACATATTTAAGTATAATTTTCCAAATATTCCATTGAGTGGAATGGCTTTATCAATGCAGATGTTGGATGACTATAAAATTTAGTCAAATCAGAGTATTTGTATCAAAGAATTTATTGATATACAATGCCAAGTTTATGTAGTAATTGTCAATTCTCCAGTTTAGTTCAAGTTCATTAAAACTGATCTGTACCTCCATGCTACCACAGGTGTCTACTACATCGTACTTAGGGAGTGTGGGGCCTCTGTAGGATAAGTTGTTGTTAAGTACAGTCAAGTTGGTTCCCACTCATAGCAACCTTGTATAGGGTTTCCAAGGAGCAGCTGGTGAGTTTGAACTGTTGATCTTGTGGTTAAAACTGACCTTTTGGTCCACTGCGTTATCCTGTAGTGCTACACCAGGACTCCATAATAGTGTATTGGTTGTGGTTTTTGCTGTCGAGTCATTTCCTATTCATAGCGACCCTGTATAGAGTTTCCAAGGAGGAGCTGGTGAGTTGGAACCATCGACCTTGTGGTTCAAATTGACCTTGCAGTCCATTACTTTATCCTACAAAGCCTCATCAGGACTCCTGTAGGATAAGTACTGGATTGCAAAGCACAAGGTTAGAAGTTTGAGCCTACCAGCTGCTCCATGGGAAAAGGATATGGCTTTCTGCTCCTGAAAAGATTTATAGCTTCGGCAATCCTATGCAGGGTCCGTATGAGTCTGATTTGACTTGAAGGCACTTAACAACATCAACACTGTACTAGTTCTCATTCTCTCCCTGTTGCTTTGCTTCATTTCTTTATCCATCTTATTTTTCAAACTCTTTTCTGTTTCTCGTGTGAAAACATGAAATTAGGCAGAACCGTTTTGGAATGGCAGAAGATATTTTTACCTATAGTGGGACCAATTTTTGTTTCAGATTAAATTACTTGAAAAGAGTAAATAGAACCCTGTTTGCATGAACACAATTCTTATTGTTGCTATATTACTTTAATTATTTCCTATTTTTAAATGTTTGTATTAGCTATTTGTAATGCATCCTGTACCAAAGAACTTTAAATCCAATAACATGAGACAAAATACACATTATAATGTGTGAGAAATGGTGATATGTTTGTTAGTGAAGGAATAGAAAATGTTAGAGGAATTCAAGGGAAAGTTTAATTTTGTTCTGGAATAATCAAGAATGGCAAGCAGGAGTAGCTGATTACTGAAATGAACTTTTTTAAAAAGTGCACAAATTTGGGATATGCAAAATGGAGCATGGGCTATGATGTCTATAATCTACAATCCAGAAAGAACAGACAACCAATTATTTCCAGTACTGACAGCGATCTATGTTCCCCTTTTAGGTGTCTGACTTGGAGATATGGTTAGCCAGTTAGAGAGTAGTGGCAACTCTGGGACTTTGCAATCTTCATAAACACTGTATTCAAATCCAATCCCCTTACAGCTGCACAGTTTGTTTAATTGGAGATGTGGTAGTTCCAGGTTATTTTGGTACAGTGTTTATAAGGTTTTTATGAAAACAAACAAACATTAAGATTAATCTCAATATTCATATATCATAAAAGATATTATGGGTTTTATAAAACAAGCTGTTGTTAAGTGTTGTTGAGTCAGTTCCCACTCATAGCGACCTTTTGTAGGGTTTCTGAATAGCAACTGATGAGTTTGAACTGCCTACCTTGTGGTTCAAACTGACCTTATGGTCAAGTGCTTATCTTACAGCACCATGCCAGAACTCCTTATAAACCATAGTGTCTCTTCAAATCCCAAATCAAAGCTACATCCATTTAGTCCATTCCAACTCACAGTGTCCTATCTATATGTAGGGCAGGTAGAACTACCCCATAGGAGTTCCAGAGTTATAGATCTTTACAGAAGCAGACTGCCCTGTCTTTCTTCAACAAGCAGCTGGCAGGTTTGAACTACTGTCCTTATGCTTAGTAGCCTAGCAGCTGAGCACTTTAACCACTGGATCACTAGGGATCTAATGCCCCTGAGGTCCACTACCATTGAGTTGATTCTGATTTGTAGCTACTCTAAATTCATTCAGCCGCTTCTCAGAAAACCTATACAGGGTCACTATGAGTTGGAACCAATGTGATGGCATGTAACAACATCAAAGGGCAGAGACAACTGTTTCATAAGGTTTCTGAGGTTGTAAATCTTTATCAGCATGAACTGCCTCATCTTTCTCTCATGGAGTTGTGGGTTCTAACTGCTGACCTATAGATTATCAGGCAATTGCTTAGCCTTCTGCACCACCAGGGATTCTTAGGCAGAGCTTACTTCAGTGAGGATGGTTGTTAAGAGCTTTCAGGACACCATTTCAGTGCTAATTTTGCATTGATTTCCTCAGAAAATTGCATGTGCTATTTGTGTTTTGCTGGAAGCATGCATTTGCAAATGCTAACACAGAGAATGTGCTTTATTTTATGGTTTTAAAAAAGCTTAGACTGATGCTGTCTCTTTAACATGTTAATTTGTCTGCCAAGTGTGTCTTTTCAGGATGGTTGTTAAAGTTTTGTCTGCATCCTAAGTGTGCTACTTCCTGGAATATTTCTTTATTACGGAATCTTTGTTGGAGAGCTCTTGTCCTTGAGTTAAATTTGGGCCTGTCTGTTTTCCCCTTTAGGTTTAAAGTTCTTTGTGCTATAACTTTTGTTTGATTCATCTTTGTAGCTCAGCAATATTTAAAATATAATCGTTACTTAGATAAACTTGTTTGTATTCCACCTTCCATAAATATATCTCAATGAAACAAACCACAGTTGCATTACCTTTGAATATATTTGTTAAAATTAGGTATTATTAAGATATTTCATAATACTGCCACATGAGTTTAGGATCACTTTTTAGGGTCTTTCATTTCAGGAGACCTGTTTGCACAGTGGTTAAAGCATTTGGCTGTTACCCAAAAGTTGCTGGTTCAAACTCACCAATTGCTTCATGGTAGATAATGTGGTAGTTTGTTTCTGTAAAGATTTACCTATAGTTTTGCTTTGAGTTGAGTCCAGAAACAACTGGTAAGTAGCCCTGGAGGCACAGTGGTTGTAAACTTGGACCCACCAAGTACTGGACCCACCAGCTGCTCCATGGAAGAAAGATGAGAAAGTTTGTTAAAAAATGTTTTGATTTTTTTCTTGTTCAGGCATGTAACTCCACTCTTATAAAACACTTTTGTGAAATACTCATTTTAAAGGTATCAGGTTTCTAACATTGGCCAATATACATAGATCTCATTGTTCTGGCCATGAAATCTCAAAAACAAACACAGTGCCTTTTAATAGAGTCCAATTCATACCAACCCTAGGACAGAGAAGACTGAGACTGAGTTTCGAAGGCTGTAGGCCTTTCTGGAGCTCAGACCTTTCTGGAGCTCAGACCTTTCTGGAGCTCAGAGGGGATGGCAGGTTCAATCTACCTTTTGTCAAACACTTTACCGGTGTGTCACTGGAGATTCTCCTGGTCATGGTGGGGATAGTTACACAGACGTAGGTTCTTCCCTAATGACTCATAATGTAACTAAGAAAAAGGTATTATTATTTTTAATCAAATTTATCCTGGTACAATTTACATGTGGCAAATGTACCTATTTTAAGTGCATAGTTAGATACATTTTGGTAAGGATATATTGACCAGGCAAACAACACGCGTCAAAAATAGAATGTTCTCATCACAGAAAATTTTCTTGAACCCCTTTGTAAGGAATTTGTTCCACCCTTGTTTCAAACAACCAATGTTTTTTCTTTCACTAAACAATAGTCTCACCTGATTCAGCTTTTCATATACAAGAGGCTTCACCAAGTTAGTGAGAAATTTTCATGAACTTTTAGTTACATTTCCCAAAAGCTTTTCTTTTTAAAAAAGTTTTTATTGTGAATTATGTGATAGTTTATATGGAAGAACATTTTAATTTACGTTCATCCTATCATATTTCATTTCATTGCAATGATTACAATCCCTTGCATGCATCATCAAACATCCAACGGGTACACCCCGCACACCTGCCCCCTGGTCATCAGCACACAGCCCCTCTCCCTCCCTGAGTCTAGAGTCCCAAGTCACTCGTTCTCTCCTCATCATCATCTCTGCTTCCATCCCTAGCATCACTGCTTCTCTGGATAGGGTCCCACACTTGACTTTTCTCCCTTGATGGTTCCAGGGACCTCTGCTGCTCACCAAAAGCTTTTTGAAGTCCTTTTGTTAATGGAATCATAGAACATTGACTCTATGTATGGCTGCTTTTGCACATAATTGTTTTTGTTGTTAGATGCCATCAAGACGGTACCGACTCATAGTGAACCTATGCACAACAAAATGAAACATTGCCTGGTCCTGGGCCAACCTCACAATTGGTTCCACTCTTGACCCCTTTGATGCTACCATTTTGCCAATCCATCTCACTGGGAGTCTTCCTTTTTT
>NW_006408695.1:180314-181391 GCF_000296735.1 Chrysochloris asiatica | reverse complement strand
ACCCTACCCAGAGAAGCAGTGACGCCAGAGATGGAGACAGAGACAATGATGTGGAAAGATAGAGCAGCTGGGTATTTTAGATCCAGAGAGGGAGTGGGGCTCTGTGCTGATGACTGGGGATGGGGGGTGGGTGTGGGGGGCAGGGCAGGGCAGGCTTGTAGGGTGTACAACTATTGATCCTTCCTCTTTGTTTCCAACCTTTGCATTCCAGTCACCAGTAATGATCAATACATCTTGATTACATGTTTGATCAATTTCAGAATGAAGAAGTTGTACATCATAAAATTTTTAAAATTCGTCCTTTTACTGCATGTTTATTTCTTTTTGGCTTCTGATAATTATTTAAATGAATAATATGTGTTCATTCATTCATCTATTGATGATCATTTGGATTATTTCAAGTTTTTTTTTTACAATTATGAGCATAACTGTTACAAAATTCTTTCATAGAACATCTAAGTCTTTGGGTGGCTATTGTTGTTGATGTTATATGCTGTCTAGTCAGATCCAACTCATAGCGACCCTTTATAGGATGTCCAAGAAGTACCTGATGGGTTTGAACCACCAAACTTGCATTTATCAGTCCAGTACTTATCCTATAGCACTACAACAGGACTTCTTGTAACATACAAGCATTGCAAATTATTTCTGCCAGTTGGTGATTGCATTTTTTTATATATATAAAATATATTTTAGGAGCTCAAACCAAAGTCTAAAACTTTTTCTAGTTTTCTCGTAAAATTTTTATATTTTTATTTCCTACATTTATGACAATCATCTATTTCAAGTTTATTTGTATGTAGTGAGGTTAAGAATATATTTCATGTATTTTTTCATATAAATATACAGTTCTTACAGCATTATTTGTTCCAAAGACTCTTCTTTCGCTGTTTAACTATTTTGGTGTCTTAGGCCAGATTTTCTAGAGAAGCAAAAACAGTGAACCATTGTTGTTATTAAATGCTGTTGAGTCAGTTCCAACTCATAGAGTCTCTATATAGCGTTTCTGAAGCTAGTGAGTTTGAATCACTGACCTTGCATTTTAAACTGAACTTGCGATCCAATGCTTGCAGTCCA
>NW_006408695.1:172429-179741 GCF_000296735.1 Chrysochloris asiatica | reverse complement strand
TCTTTCTGCATCATTCAATATTTTTTTCCATTTTGTTGTTGTTTTAAGTGCTGTTGAATCAGTTCTAACCCATAGTGCCCTGTGTGTGGTTTCTGAGGAGCAGCTAGTGAGCTTGTACCGCCAACCTTGCAGTTCAAACCAACTTTGCAGTCCAGCACATTAATCTATAGCACCACATATAGAATCCTTCAATATCATTCATAGAAGTAGAGGCTTGAATTTTTTTTTCAGTTCCCTCAGTTTGAGAAATGTTGAGTGTATTCTTCTCTTTTGGTTTTCTAACTCAAGGTCTTTTGCACATTTTGTTATAATATTTGGCTTTGACTTCTCAAGCTGCTCATTGAAATTTTCTATTCAGCACTTTACTTATTCATTTTTCCATATGCTTTAGCATTTCTACCATGGAGAGCAAGTATCAGAGTCTATTCTGACATCCATTTTGATCTTATTCTTCTTTCTTGTCTTCTTAAGGACCTTTTATTTTTTTCCCTGTATGATGTTCTTGATGTCATCCCACAATTCTCTGGACTTCGATTTTTAGTGTCTAATGCATCAAATCTGTGCTTCAGATGATCTCTAAATTCAGGTGGGATATGTTCAAGGTTATATTTTGGCTCGCATGGAATTGTTTTAATTTCTTCAACTTCAGCCTCAACTTGCATATGAGCAATTGATTATCTATTCCACAGTCTCTCCTGACCTTGTTTTGACTGATGATGTGGAACTTTTCCACAGATGTAGTCAAGTTGATTTCTGTGTATTCCAACTGGTGAGGTCCTCTTTTGTGTTATTTAAAAAGGTATTTGCAATGAAGAAGTCATTGGTCTTGCAAAATTCTATCATGTGATCTCCAGCATCGTTTCTATTACCAAGACCATATTTTGCAACTACTGATTCTTTTTCTTTGGAACACTCTTATGATTACTGTAGTTTGAAAGTATAAATCTTTGATCTCTATTGTTGTTGTTTTTTCTAAAATTTTTTTAGCTATTCTAGGTCTTTTATATTGTCATACTTATTTTGGAATTAGTTTATCAATTTTTATAACAAATTATGCAAAATTTTCTTGAAGTTTTGTAGACTTGAATGGAAAATTTGGGGCTAAGTATAAGTGTAGCCACACTATGTGTTTCTATATCCAAAAAACAACATGTAGCTCTCCATTTATTGAGGTCTTCTAAAATCCCTCTTAGTGATATTTTGTGACTTTCAATTTAGGACTTTCTTAAAACTTTTTTATTTTAAATTAATTTTTTATTTACAGAAGAGGTGAAAAATAGTACAGAAGATTTATTCATGTCTTTTACCCAGCTTACTATGATGTCATGTGCTCTGCATGACTGAGTACTGGCAAGAAAGTAGTTGCACAGGCAGAACTCTGGAGATTGGCGGAAGGTTCTCCATTAAATATTGACTAGAATCCTAGAATAGGAAACAATCAAACACATGGAAAGAACAACTGAAAAGGATTAAAAAGAATAAACCATGATGTATAGAAATTACTAAGAACGCTGCCAGTTCTTACCAGCCCAAACAAAAATCCTTGATTCATAGAGGATCATGAGAACTCAAAATAATTTTACCTCAGAAAAGGGGTATTAAATCTAAAGAAATGTTTTTATTATCCCATTAAATTTATAATGATTAGGATAAACACTGAATTACTAATGACAAGGTTAACACTTCAAATCCACCAGCCTTGATCAGGAGAAAGATTAAAGTTTCTGCTCCTATAAACATTTACAGCTCAGGAAATCCTACGCAGTGTTGCTGTGTTTTGGAAACGACTCAGTGGCACCTAGCAATAACAATAGTATATGGGGATAATTGGGATAGCTGTAATCTCTCTACTGTTGTTGTTGTTGTTAGGTGCCATCAAATTGGTGACCCTTTGCAAAACAGAACAAAACACTGCCTGGTCCTGTGCCAACCTCACAATCGGTGCTATGTTTGAGCCCATTGCTACTGCCCCTTGCCAATCCATCCCACTGGGGTACTCTTCCCTTTCTCTGACCCTCAACTTTATCTGCTAACAGGTATAAACTGTAGCTGCTCCCATACCTCCCACTTTCTCCCAAAGTGTTTCAGAGGTCACAAACTATGCCTGAGGAGGATCTGAAATCACTAATCAGGGAGTTCTGTCCAGCCCAGACTGCTTGCAGACTTGTTGCTGAAAAGGAAACTATTAAAATGAAATCTAAACTGAAGAACAAATAGGAACAGAAGACCAGGGGATTTGTTTAATGAGAGAGGTTACAGATGTTCTTGGTTTGGATTGTTGAAGGCATAGAAAATGCTCCAAACTGTTTTAAAGCCATCACAGAACTCTAAGTAAGATGCTTGGCTTTATAGCTCTACCACCACATCTGATGTTGTTGATAACTGTTTTGTCTCCTATGCCACATGGTACTTTCATGTGCCAAAGCCATCCTCAGTGGAAATAGTCTGCCTCTGGTGTTGTCCCTGGTACGACAGTGGAGAGACAATATGAAAGCTCCACTGCAAAATACCACTTTGTGGTGGAAATAGCAAGATTGTGTCAACCATTTTTACAAGACAGAGGTGCAAAAGAAAGGACACCTGGCAACAGAAACCATCACCCAAATGGACAAAGAAAAGAGCAGAATCAACCTGCAAAATAATATGAGTTTGGTTACTAAAACTAGGGGATTGAAAGGCTAAGGAAGCAACCTCCTTGTTCATTTCTCAGAGCTCTCACACAATGAAACCTGAGATAGTTGGAAGGATTCCAATCAAGTTAGGTCTCTGATACTAGAAACACTTTGTAAAACCCAGTCCACATCTAATTAACATAAAAATAGTCATAATTTCCATAATATAAACACTGTATACCAAAGTTTATTCTACTTTAGAGATACTTACCTACCATAATACAGAATGATCAAAAAGCTTTTAAAGCTATTTCTTCCCATGGGAGTAATTGCTGGCTTAATGAGACTAAAATTAATAAAGCAGCTCAAATTTAAATGGTTACACAGCCTCACTAGGAATGTGGTCTGAATTATGATATCAAACTAATTTCCTTTCTACAGACTTTAACATTAAGCCTTTCTGGGTTTGAAAGGACATTATTTTCCTTTAGATTTTGAATCTTAATCCTTAAAGGCCAGTAACCAAACAAGTCCTATTTGGATGATCAGTTGTAAAGTTTATTCCTTATTTGTTTGGCATATTATGCATTAGGAAGGAAGAATTATTAAACTTCAAAAGTTTTTTTTTTTCTTTTTTATTGACTTAGAATTTAGTACAACAGTTAAAATCTGCTATAATGATCATCTCCTAAGAACTGCAAACTCTGTGTAAATAATTTTTACAAAACAGGCTAGCTTTAGATTATGTATTAGTCTTTCAAAGTAGTGCCTATGCACGGTTGATAATAAATTTTGTATATACACCAATGGCACTCAAACTGAAATCTATCAAAATACTATTGCAACCAAAACCTATGCCAGAATTATGGCTAATGCCACATATTTTAAATATATCTCTCTTGGAGATCTATTTTCTTGATTGAATTATATGGAAACATGGTTTCAACAGAGGTTTCAAACAATTGACATATGACTCTTGGCTATTCCCTACGTTACCTTCTATGTGTGGTATGTAGGTTGTCAAAATCCATGAGTAGACATCCAGGGTTGTCAATTGTTTCCTTTTTAACTAGTAGAACAAATGCAATAAGGAACTCATGACAACTCAACATTTGTATTTATATATGTGCCTTATCAAATCACTGATTCAATATAGTGAGATCTAAAGGAGCTCTGGTAGCATAGTGGTTATGAATCGGGCTACAAGCCGCAAGGTCAGCAGTTTGAAACTACCAGCTGTTCCATGGGAGAAAAATGAGGCTTTCTGCTCCTGTAAAGATTTACAGCCTCGGAAGCCCTATGCAGGGTCGCTATGAGTTGGAACCAACTCCATGGCACATAACAACAAAGAACAGGATATGCTTGGACCAAGGATAAGAGTGATCACATATTCTAGATAAGATCATGATCAAAAGGATGGAGATTATTTAAATTTATTTTAAGAGCTTCACAAACTCTGGGACAACATTCCAAGCTTTATGGATATCTTATCATTAAATATACGCCTGCCAAACAACATCATTAATGTCTCAAAAATGTCCCTTCTTGTTTTCCCAGACCTTTTTCACTTTGAAGTAAAAGATGGTTGACACTTAGCCTAAACGTTTCTGTTTTCTAAGACCTCTAACACTAAGATTTTGTGTATTTTATGTTACTTGTCCTTTGGGGAAAACCCTCAAAGAACCAATTGTACATTCTTCCATCATTCATAATGACATCATAAATGGCATTAAAAAAAAATTGCAATAGCTACATTAGATTCTGTAAAACTACTTGTTTGCAAATGTATTTTTCTATCTTTTAATAACTAGTTTGCTTTTGAATTGTCAAAGTCTTACTGATTTAGTGCACATAAACATTTGAAAAGATGTTCAGTATCATCAGTTACGAGAGAGAGAATCACAATGAAATATAACTATGCACCTATCTGAATGCCTAAGATATAATACTGACAGCAATCAATGCTGAGACTGTGAATAAACTAGACCACTCATATATTACTAATGAAAATTAAAATGGTAAAACCATTCTGGAAAATTTGGCAGTTTCTTATAAAATTATATCTGAAGTTACTGTTTTTAAGTACTGTCGAGTCAGTTCTGACTCATAGAGGCTCTGTATAGGGTTTCCAAGGAGCAACTAGTAAATTTGAACCTTGTACCTTGGAGTTAACAGTCCAATGCTTATGCTGTAGTGCCACAGTATTACTTATACTATGCAACCCTGCAATTGCACTCTTGGGAATTATCACAGAAAAGTGGAAATTTATGTTTGTATAAAAATCTGTAAAAAAAATTCATAGCAGCTTATTCTCAATACCCCCAAACTGAACCCAGATATCACTCAATAGGTTAATGATTAAGACAAAACAAAACAAACATGGGATATCCAAACTGTTCAAAAATAAAAAAGGAATAAACTAGATATATACAACGACCTGGATGAATCTCTCGGCAATTATGAGGTTTTTTTTAAAAAAAAGTTCCCACAAGGTTTGTTGTTGTTGTTGTTAGGTTCCTGGAGTCAACTCCAATTCATGCTGATACTATGCACAACAGAACAAAACACTACCAAGTTCTGTGAGATCCTCACAACGGTTCTTACTTTTATGTCCATTGTTACAGCCATTGTATCAATCCACTGGGGATTTTCCTCTTGTGCTGACCCTCTACTTTACCGATTCTGATGTCCTGCCCCAGGGATCAATTCCTCCTGCCTGACACATATCCAAAGTATGTGACATTAAGTCTCACCATCCTCATTTCTAAAAGACATTTAGACTGTACTTCTTCCAAAATAGATTATTTGTTCTTCTAGTAGTCATGACACTTGCATTCTTCTTCACTGATACTGTAATTCAAATGCATCAGTTCTTCTCCAATCTTTCTTATTAATTGTCCAGCTTTCAAATGAATATACAGTGATTGAAAATACAATGGCTTGGGTCAGGCACACCTTAGTTCTCAAAAGTGACATTTTCCTTCTTTAACACTTTAAAGAGTTCTTTTGTAGCAAATTTACCCAATATTATAAGCTGTTTGAAATCCTCATATGAGCTGTAGGATAAACATTGAACTGCATGATCTATTGAACCATGAGTTTGGTGGTTTAAACCCACCAGCCACTCCTCAAAAACCCTCTACAGGATGTCTGTGAGTCGAACCCACTGGACAACACTTAACAAGAACAACTTATGCTGTTTCATTTATTGACTGCTGTATCCATGAAAGCTGATTTTGGATCCAAGCAAAACAAAGTCTTTGAAAAAAGGTAGTCTATTGGTCAAGGTGTAAAGATTTTTGTTTTCTTTACATTGAATTGTAATCCATACTGAGGGTTATAGTCTTTATTCTTCATCAGTAAGTGCTTCGGTCCTCTGCTTTCAGCAAGCAGGTTATGTCATCTGCATATCACAGATTGTTAATGAAAATTCTCCCAATCTTGGTACCATGTTTTCTTCATGTAGTCCAGTTTCTCAGCTTATTTGCTCAGCAAACATTGAATACGTATTATGAAAGTATACGGCCCTGAAACACACCTTTCCTAATTTTAACCTAAACAGTATCCATTTGTATTTATATACTGCCTCTTAGTATATGTACAGGTTCAGCATAATCACAAGTATTCTGGGATGCCCATTCTTCATAATGTGATTCACCTTTTGTTATGATCCATACAGTTGAATAAAGAAGGAAAAGACTAAAATGCATGGCAGAAAATAATCTGAAGCTTGATATCCAGTGTAGAGATGCTAAAGCAAATGGCAGAAATGAGAAGGTAAAAGATCTGAACAGAAAATGCCAAAGAGCATCTCAAGACCAAGTCAAGTATTACAATGAAATGTGCAAAGACCTGGAATTAGAAAACCAAAAGGGAAGAACATGCTCAACATTTCTCAAGGTAAAAGAGATGAAGAAAAATTTTAGCCTTGACTTGCAATACTGAAAAAATCTATGTGCAAAATATTGAATGATGTAGAAAGCACTCAATAAGATGGAAGGAATCCACAGTCAGTTTACCAAAAAAAAAAAAAAAAGTGGCTGGTGTACAACCATTTCAAGAGATATTATATGATCAACAACCAATGGTATTCAAGGAAGAAAACCAAGGTGCACTGAAGGCATTGGCATAGAACAAGGCTCTGGAAATTGATGGAATACAAATTGAAAGCTTTCAATAAACAGATGCAGGACTGGTGGCACTTAATCGTTTATGCCAAGAAATTTGGAAGACAGTTACCTGATCAAATAATTGGAAGTAATCCATATTTGTGCCCATTCCAAGAGGGTAGCCCTAGGTAATGCAGTAATAATTGGACAATATTATTAATATCACATGCAAGTAAAATTTTGCTAAAGATATTTTTAAAAACTGATTAATGGTACAGTAACAGGGAATAGAGAGGTTCAAGCCTAATTCAGGTAAGGGGTTGAAATGAGGGATATCATTGCTGAAATCAGATGGGTCTTTGATAAAAACAGAGAACACTAGAAAAATAGTTTTGTCTGCTTTACTGACTATTCAAAGGCTTTTGATTATGTGGATCATGAAACATTTTGAAGTATGGGTAGTACAGAACACTTAATTATGCTAATAAGGAACTTGTACATAGATCAAGAGGCAGTCATTTGAACAGAACAAGTGGACACTGAATAGTTAAAATTCAGGAAAGGTGTGTGCTAGGGTTGGATTCTTTCACT
>NW_006408695.1:169258-172014 GCF_000296735.1 Chrysochloris asiatica | reverse complement strand
TGGTTCAAAATTACCAGCTGCTCCTTGAAAACCCTTTAAAAATTGCTATGAGTTGGAATTGATTTGTTGATACTTAACAACAACAATGATCTGCTGCACAGGACGTCTCTAACATGCTCAAGAGCAAAGATGTCAGTTTGAGGACTAACGTGTGCCTGACCCAACCTAGGTATTTTCAATAGTCTTATATGCATGTGAAGATTGGACAATGAAAAAGGAAGACAATAGAAGAATTGATGCATTTAAAAGTATCATAGACTGCCAAAAGAGCAAACAAAATCTGTGTTCAAAGAAGTACAGCCAGAATGTCCAGATTTAGAAGCCAGGATGTCCAGACTTCGCTTTCTTACTTAGGATATATTATCAGGAGAGACCATTCCCTAAAGATGGATATCGTGCTTGGTAAAGTGGAGAGTCATCAAAAAAGTGAAAGATCCACAGTAATGTGTATTGTCACAGTGGCAGCAGTAAAGTGCTCAAGCGTAGAGGATGGTGCAGGACCAGATAGTGATTCTTTATGTTGTTCATAGTGTCGCTATGAGTCAGAACTGAGTCGACAGCACCTAACAACAACAGAAACAACATACAGTTGAATATCTTGAATATCTTTGTGAAGTGAATAAAACACACAAATAAACATCATTCTGGTATTTTCTGCTTCCAGCCACAATCTAATGAATGACTTGAGTAATTATATTTCTTGTTTCATGTCTTCTGAATCTAGCTTGAATTTCTGTTGATGTACTGCTGAAACCATTTTTATTTTATGTTCAGCTAAATTTTATTGCATGTGTTATTAATGATAAAGTTCATTAATTTCTAAATTTTGTAGGATTTCCTTTCTTTGGTATGAACTGGATCAATAAATGTTACTATGAATCTTTTCCAGTCGGTTAGCTAGGTCTTCCAAATTTCCTGGCATAGACTAGTGCGTACTTCCAGTTCTTCATCAGTTTGCTGAAACATTTCAATTGGTATTCCATCAATTCCTGGAGCCTTGGTTTTTGATAATATATTCAGTGCATTTGGACTTCCTCCTTCAATGCCATTGGTTCTTGATAACATGCTGCCTTCTGAAACACATGGATGTTGACCAGTTACTTTGGTATACTGACTGTGCATTT
Organism: Chrysochloris asiatica; assembly: GCF_000296735.1. NCBI lineage: Eukaryota > Metazoa > Chordata > Mammalia > Afrosoricida > Chrysochloridae > Chrysochloris > Chrysochloris asiatica. Next base: position 170,890 of record NW_006408695.1, on the reverse strand, counting down.
CTTCCATCTTCTTTTAATATTTCCTGCATTGTCCAATATTTTGCCCATAGAATATTGCAACTCTATTCTATGATTGACTTTTTTCTTTAGTTCTTTCAGCATGAGAAAACTCGAGCTTATTCTTCTAGTTCTAACTCCAATTCTTTGCACATTTTATTATAATATTTTGTCTTTCTCAAGCTGTTCTTTGAAATTTTCTATTTAACTCTTTTACTTCATTTCTTCCATTCACCTTAACTACTCTGCATTCAAGAGCAAGTTTCAGAATCTCTTCTGACATCCACTTTGGTCTTTTCTTCCTTTCATATCTTTTTAATGACCTTTTGATTTCTTTATGTGTGACGCTCTTGATGTCATCCCATGACTCTTCTCTGGTCTTCCGTCATTTGTGTTCAATGTATCAAATCTGTTCTTGAGGAGATAGTCTTCAAGTTTAGGTGGGAAATACTCAAGGTCGTATTTTTACTCTCATGAACTTGTTTTAATTATCTTCCGTTTCATTCTTAGTTTGCATATCAGGAATTGATCACATTGAGTCCTGGTGTCCTGCTATAGGGTATTTATTGGACTGCTAACTACAAGGTTGATTATTCAGATCCACAAGTCATTCCTTGGAAACCCCATACAGGGTCACTATGAGTCAGAACCAAATAAATGGCACTTAACAGCAACAACAATTGATGGTGTATTGTACAGTCAGCCCCTGGGCTCCTTTTAGCTGATGATGCTTAGTTTTTCCATCATCTCTTTACACAGATGTAGTCAGTTTTATTCCTGTGTATTACATCTGGTGAGGTTCAAGTTATAGTCATCATTTATATTGTTGAAAAATGATATTTACAATGAAGAAATCGTTAAACTTGAAAAATTCTATCATGTCTTCAGGCTCATTTCTATCACCAAGGATATATTTTCCAACTACTAATCTTTCCTCTTTGTTTCCAGCTTTTGCATTCCAGTCTCTTTAGTAATCTGTGCATTCTGAGTGCATGTTCAGTCTGTTTCAGACTAAAGAAGTTGACAGAATTCTCCATTTCTTCTTTATTGCTTTGGTGGTTGTTGCATAAATTTGAATATAATAGTTTTATTGGTTGATGTTCTTTGTAAGTATATCCTATCGCAGAAAGCATTTTACTTCAAAATCTATCTTGAAATGTTCTCTTTGACAATGACTATAACATCAATCCTCTTTAATTTGTCATCCCTGGCATAGTAAACCACATGAATGTCTAATTCAAAATGACCAGTACTTCTCATTTGGACTCATTAATACTATTGCATTTTTCATAACTGACAATTTTCCAAGAATCCTACTTCATACATTCTATTTTCCGATTATTAATGATCTTTGCAAGTATTTCTTCTTATTTTGAGTTATGAACCATCAGAAAACAAAGATCCTGAAAGCTTTGGTCTATTCATATCATTAATATTGACTTTACTTTGAAGAGGCAGGTCTTCCCCCCTTGTATTTTGAGTGCCTTCCAATCTGAGGAGCTCATCTTCCAGCCATCTATCATATAATGTTTCACTGCTTTCTTAAGGTTTTTGTGACTATATGTAGACCACATATTCCTTCTTCCTAGTGTGTTCTTAGTCTGGAAGTTCTGTTGAAACCTGTCCACCATGGGT
>NW_006408695.1:131541-168319 GCF_000296735.1 Chrysochloris asiatica | reverse complement strand
ATCACAAACTTAAAGAAATAGGTTATAAAATGGCATCTTCTGGGATCCTTGTGGAGATGGAAATTTTCTGTATCTTGACTGTATTGATGTCAATATTGTGATTATACAGTACACTACAGTTTTTCAGGAGTCCTGGTGTGGCTCTGTGGGATAAAGCACTAGACTGCAAGGTTGGTTTGAGCCACAAGGTTGACAGTTCAAACTTACCAGGCACTGCTTGGAAACCACATATATAGGGTCACCTTGAGTAGGAACTGACTTGATGGCACTTAGCAACAACAACATGGTTTTTCAATATGGATAAAGTCTTATGTTTTACCTTCAAGAAAAATTAGCTATTTGGTACACAGGCTCTCTGTATTGTTTCTTACAACTGCATCTAAATAAATCTAAAGTTACCTCAAAATAAAACTTTTCATTAACGAAAGACTGATAGAAGTTGTTGTTGTTGTTAAGTATCGAGCTGGTTCCTACTCTTAGTGATCCTATTAAGGGTTTCCAAGGAGTGGCTGGTAGACTTGAACTGCCAGATTTTTTATTAGCAGTCCAGTGCTTAAACTCCCAAATTTAATTTTATAGGATGATAATTTAAAAATAGAAATTGTACTAGTATAATAAAAACAGTTGGGCCATTTTTTTGAAAAGTTAAACATATGTCTACTATATGCTTCAACCATTCCCCTGTTAGGCATTTATCTAAGGGAAATAAACATGTACATAAATGTTCAAAAACTTGTACATGAATGTTCTTAACAGTTTTATTTGTTATAATCAAGCACATGTATAGAATTTTTCAAGTAAAAAGGAATGAACTATTGATGCAACTAAGTATCTGAATCTCAGAATAATTATACTTAATTAATAAAAATAGACATAAGAGTACATGTGAGAGGAGATTCAAAAAGCTCATGGAAAAAATGATATTAAAAGATGATAGGAGTAGAGATGTGGCAGCGGAAGGAGACGTAGCTTTTGATGAAGACTGAGAATCAGAGAAGAAAAGTAACCTTCTCAAAGTCACAAAGCAAGTAAATGGTAGAGCTCAACAAGAACCCAAGCCTGTACTGCATAATCTAAAAACCTTCCCATTACACCCTTGGAAACCAGATCTTAAGATCTTTGCAAAATATTTTGTCAACAAATATGCCTAAAATGACTGGGAACTGATTGAACCAACACTGAATGACTTGTATCAAAAAATGCAAGAAGTGAAAACGGAGCCTCATGAGGGGAAGCGGAAAGGGGAGTCTGTGGCCCATCTTCAGGATCCACCACCGGAAGACCCACTACATCTTTGACCTCTTTTACAAACGGAAAGCCATAAGCTGTATGAGTACTGTATCAGAGAAGGCTACGCTGGCAAAAACCTGATCGCAAAGTGGAAGAACCAGGGCTACGAGAACCTGTTCTGCCTGCCCTGTATCCAGACCTAGGACACCAACTTCGGGACCAATTGCGTCTGCCGAGTTCCCAAGAGCAAGGTGGAAGTGGGCCATATCATTGAGTGAACACACTGTGGCTGCCGGGGCTGCTCCGGTTGAGGCCCTCCAGCCTGACCCCTGTGCACCCTGGACTTTAGACTTTGCTGACTCTGTCTTCATGCCACGCACTGCTCTTCTCTGCCCAGCACGACGACTGACGGTGGGCTCCTCGGGGCAGGCTTTAATGTTCATCAGTTATAATTTGTAAAAATAAAACTTCGCAGTCTCTCAAAAAAAAAAAAAAAAAAAAAGATAGAATGACCCCATATCATACTTTATGATACAATTTATATAACATTCTAGAAAATGTAAATGTAGTGGCTGAGAGCAGTTCAGAGCCTGTTGGTTGGGGTCATGTGTTAGATGGAGGAAGAGAAAAGAACATGGGAAAACGACTCTGCGGAGTGAGAAAGATGTGGCAATTTGCTTCTGGGAAGATTGCACCCTTGGAAACTCTGGGAGGCAGTTCTGCTTGGTCGTATAGGGTCACCTGGAGTTTGAATTGACCCAATGGCAGTGAATTTTTTAATACTTTAAAAAAGCTAGTAAAAAGAAACACATCTGCTCTATAGTTTTCATGCTGAAATGCTTCATTACAAGATTCTGATGTCAATCTATTCCTTTTCCTTTGAAATTTATTTTTCTTGAGGCCTTGAGGATTCTATCTTCATCTTTGAATATGTTAATATTATTAGGATATGCTTCAGAGGTAATTATTCTGAATTAATTTTTGCAGGTACTCTGTGAATGCATTTAATGTACAGATTTAAGTCTTTTTCTTTTTCTGGTTTGGAACAGACTTTTAAACATTAACTGTGGTCTGGTGTTTTAATTTTCCTCTGCAGGGACTCCAGTAATATGAAAATTATTTCTTCCTTGCCCGTCTTCCATGTTTACTATCCTCCTAACCAATGTTTTTTTTTTCCTTTATGTTGTTTTCATTCTCTTGATTTTTTTCTTGTTAAAATTTCATTTGAGTCTGCTTTCATCCCCCTGAACCTTGATCTCTGTTTCCTCACCTCACATTACTGTGCTAGACTTGCATTCTTCCTTTCTGCATTGCTGTTTTAGTTGTCTTGGAGTTAAATCCAACTTAAGGGAGCATCATGTCCTTCTAAGTAGAACGTCTCCATGGGGTTTGCAAGTTGGTGACTGTTTGGAAGCAGATCTCCAGGCTTGTCACTCAAGTTACTTTGGGATGGGTTCTAACTGCCAAAACTTATGGCTAGTACTCCACGATTTAACCTTTTGTGGCACCCAGTGACTCCCCTTATGCATTGACCACTGTCATTGAGTTACTTCTGAGTCATTCCAACACTGTTTTTGTTGGTAAGTGCCGCAAGTCAGTTCTGACTCATAACGACCCTGGATAGCGTTTCCAAGGAATGACTGGTGATCTAGAACGGCTGGCCTTGCAGTTCAAACCCTCCTTGAAGTCCAGTGCTTTAACTTGTAGCGTGGAGTAAAACTACTCCTTAGGGTTTCTCAGAATGTAAATTTTTACCAGGGCAGATAGCCTTATCTTCTCCCACAGAGGGAATGGTGGGTTGAACCACCAATTTTGTGGTTAGTAGCCCAACACTTAACCTACTGTGCCCCCAGGGCTCCTCCCCTTCATGCACTGAAGCCAAACCGAAACCAAACCCACTTCCATTGAATCAATTCTGCTCATAGAGACCCTATAGGACAGAATAGAACTGTTCCTTTGTGTGTCTGAAGTCTTAGATCTTTACAAGACCAAACAGTCTCATGTTTTTCCCATTGAGCAGCTCGTAGATTTGAACTGCCAACATTGTGGTTACCAGCTCAAGGTTATACTGTGCCACTAGAACTTCTTCCTTTATGCAGTAGGTTCTGGTGCATGCTCCAAGCAGCAACCGAGGGTGATTGTTAGCTTCGTTATTTTTATCTTCTCTTTTACCATGCTTGATAATATTTATTTCATATTTTGTCCCATTTCTCCCATGATGTTTGCTTGGAATGTAAATTCATCAATATGCAAACTAAACAGGACTAGGTGTAGTTGTCCTTCAGGTTCTAGACTTTTTGTCCTTTAGGTTCTAGACTTTTTTTTTTTTGTAAGCTCTTATTTTCAATAAACATTAAAAATCAGGTGTGGATTAGCCAAAGGAAATGTTTCAGGTGCATCTTTACTTGTGGTCAAAATTAGTTCATATCTCCTTTCATAAAATAGGCTCTTCTACAGTTCAAGTTCCTAATCAAATCTACGAGAATAGAAGTTCCAAAAGTCCTCACTAGCCATCCCCACATGTGGCCTCCATCTGTATGTCCTACTCTGGAGTTAAACTTTAGTTAAACCCTTTAGTTAAAGGATTGCTTTTTTAAAAAGAAAATTCTTCCCATAATCTCAGTGATTTTTGCTGATGTACTTCCCAGTCTTCTTAAATCTTCTCTAATATGTCTTTTTGCTAGAATTTCTCTAATATGTCTTCATTGTTAGAATTTGTCTTCTTTATTAGTAATTGAAAAGATGCTAATAAAGCCTATCTGCTATGAAAGCTTATTTATATATTATAAATATAATCCAATGGTTGTTATTGTTGTTGTTATGTGCCTTCATGTCAGTTTTAAGTCATAACGACCCTGTAGTAGGGTTTTTGAAGGAGTGGCTGCTGAGTGCAGCACACATTAAATTGAAAAAAAAAAAATCATAAAATTCTTCTGGTTTCAGTTTAAGCTCTAGAAAGCTAAAAAGAGTGTCACTTCAATCCATACAACAACAACAATAATTTTAAAAGTCTACCAAATAATAACTTTTCTTAAATGAATCAGGGCTAAGTTTGTAGGGCAGTCAAGTAGTTTAAAGTCTAAGAAAATATTCTTGTTGTTGTTGTTAAGTGACATCAAGTCGGTTCCGATCCATATTGACCCTGTAATAGGGTTTCTGAGGAGTGGCTGGTGGGTTTAAACCACTAACATTGTAGTTCAAACTGACCTTGCAGTCCAGCATGTGACTCTGGATAGAATTCCCTAAAAAGAAATGGATATAAGCATTTTCTACCTGAGGCTGAATCAAACTACCATACAAGATAATTAGAATAATTCAGGTGAATTTTGTAATAAACTGCTTAATAAATTGCTGAGTGTGATCTAGCATGAGATGATGAACTCATTGGGAGCCAAACCCACTTGAGGACTTGCTATCCACTGACTGGCTCTTCTGCATAGACCTCAGTCTATATTCATAAGAAAGATTGGGGGGTAAGGCAAAAGATCTTAGAAAACTCCCCTTGTGGAGTAATTCTGAGGGAGAACCACAATAGCTGCTTCAGGGAAAGAAAGAGACTGTCAGGATTTTTCTGACTTTTTTTTTCCCCTATGGAGCAAAAGTCTTAAGATCTTGGGGAAAGGCAGCAAACCCTATTGTCTTCAAGTGCATAGGAAGACCTGTTGAAGCTAGAAGATAAGATCAGGAGAAATCACAACTCCTCTATAAGTCTTGGGGTGGTTTTCCTGGATGGCACAAGCAATTAAGATGCTTCACTGCTAACGGAAGCATTGGAGGTTAGAATGCATCCAGTAGCACCTTGGAAGTAGGCCTGGTGAAGTACTTCTGGAAAATTGACCACTGAATATCCTACGGAACACAGTTCTACTCTAACACACATGGGCTGCCAGGAGTCTGAGTCAATTCCATGGTAACTGGCATGGTACTAGAGTATCATTTGTGTAGGGCATGTAATTAATGTCGTGGTTAAATTCTATTAGAAAGGAAAAGGGCAAGATCATTGAAAAAGCCCCACCTCTATAAGAACCAAACTTTAATTTATAAATTGTCACTCCTGACTAAATGTGTCTGTCATATTTTAAGCATTCATTTATATATCGTTTTTCATTTTCATACCAAAAGTTGCCTTAATTATAAAAATATGGTATGTAAGGAACAAAAAGTATCATAATGAGAAGTATATATTTTTGAGGGGAAAAAGAAACTAGCAAATTTTGTGAACATGTAAGATTTCCAAATTCTTTTTTCATCTGCCCCTACTTCTCAGTAAGATATCTGAAAACTGGAACATCATCTTGTTGTGCCAATTTTATTTAATCTTCTTATTCTATGAAGCTACCCAAGATTATCATTATGTTGGTGATAATTGATAATGTTCCAAAGATAATATTGCCTCATCATACGGCTTTGGTTTTATTTATTCTTGTTCAATTGAACTGTTCATTATGCTTCTATGATGAATATTATTATAATACAAAAAGGGGATTTGTTATTTTGAGTACACCATTGGTGTTCAGTAATAATCTTCTATTCTTCTGGTTTGTTGTTTGTTGTAGATTGTTGTAGTTGTTGCAAGTGCTGTTGAGTCAATTCTGACTTACAGCGATCCTGTATAGGATTTCCAAGGAGTGACTGGTGGGTTTGAACCATGGACCTTGTGGTTGGCAGTCTAGTGCTGATCCTACAGTGCCACACTAGGAGTCCACTGTTGATGCATGCCTTCAAATTGGTTCTGACTCATAATGACCTTATGTTTAACAGAACAATACACCATGTTGTTCTGTTCCCTATTAATAATTATTGTTATGTTTGAGCCCAAAGTTGCTGCCACTGTGTCAAACCATCTCATTGAGGGTTTTCCTTATGTTTGCTCACCTTCTGCTTTACTAAGCATGATGTCCTTTCTTAGAGACTGTGATAACATATCCAAAGTGTCTAAGATGAAGTCTTACCATCCTTGCTTCTAAAGAGCATTCTGATAGTACTTCTTCCAAGACAGATCAGATCATTCTAATGGTAGTCCATGGTATAGTCAACATTCTTTGCTAGCACTATAATTCAAATTCTTCTTTTAACATCCTTGCTCATTTCTCAGCTTGCACATGCATATGAGGCAACTGAAAATACCATAACTTAGTTATGTGCACCTTAATCCTCAAGTTGACATCTTTGATTTGAACACTAATAAAAAAGCAAGTCTTTTGTTGCAGATTTCCCCAATGCAATACCGTTTGGTTTCTTGACAGTTGCTTCCTTGGGTAAGAATTGTGCATCCAAGTAAAATTAAATTCTTGACAATTTCAAACTTTTCTTCATTTATCATGAAGTTTCTTATTGTTTCAGTTATGACGATTTTTGTTATCTTCATGTGAACGTTTAACTCATACTGAAGATTATAATCATCGATCTTAACTAGTAAGGATTTAAAATTCTCTTCACTATCAGAAAGCAAAGTTGTGCCATCTGCATATTATAGATTGTCAATGAATCTTCTTATAATCCTGATTCCACCTTCTTCTTCATACAATCCAGTGTCTCAGATAATTTTTCTGATTTAGCTATATTTTAAAAAATAGTATATACTGTGTCAGGTAACTGATAATTTTAAAACACTGTTATACAGGATTTAGTTAGAATTATAATCATAAACTATGTAAATAACTAAATGCTAATCCCTACCATATTCCTGTTAGTTACAGTGCTGCATTTCATTTTACAGATGAGCTTCTAAGATATATATAGAAAGGTTAATAACTTGCTTATGATCATATGACAAATAAGACATTGCAGTCCATATCCAGACAAACTTACAAATAGCAGGAGCTCAAGTTCTATTTGTTTTTTGCAAACTGTGGTTGACTATGTGACTAAAGAAAAGTAATATATAATATAAATCTTTTTTGATTTGTTATTATATTCCATAGAGTATTTTAGTAACAAACACAAATTCCTAGATCGTATCTTCCTTCCCTCACCTGCATCTTTTGTTTTTATTTTGTTTTGTTGAGTAGAGTTGAGTTGACTCCGACTAGTAGCACCCTTCTATGATAAATAGAGGGTCCTAAACTGTAGTCTTTATAGGAGTAGATTAGAACTGCCAGCCTTGCACTTAGCAGCTTAGTACAGTTAACCATTGTGTCACCAGAGCCAATTTGCCTACAACTAACTCACTACTGTCAAGTAGAAAACAACTCATATCAACCCTAAATAGAGTTTTTGAGATGGTAAATCTTTATTTGAGCAGACAGCCCCATCCTTCTGTAGAGCAGCTGATGAGTGTGAACTGCTAATAGCACACCTACTCAACCAAAATTTCTCAGAGTGTAATTCTGGGATATGTAGACCCAAAATAACATCTCCATAACCAAAACCCCACTGCCATAGAGTCGAATTCAACTCATAATTACGCTATTTAGAGTTTCCGACTCTCAATGTGTATGGGAACAGAAAGCCTAGCTTTCTCCCATGGAGTACCTGATGAGTTTGAAGCACTGATCTTGTGATTAGCAGTCCAACCCTAACCCAGAGGAAATAACTTCTGTGCAGCGTGAACTGGAGAGTCCCCATTATAACTATCTCCTGTGAAGGTCATTCTGCTGCACTTCATTAATGAATTTGTTTCACAGTGGATTTGGGGTTGATTCTGAGCTGCTGTGCAGGTGCCTTCAGTATGGCAGGTGATTTTGGAACATCATTTTATGTTTTCCCTATATCCATACTCAAATTTATCAGTTAACTACTACATGGAAAGTTCCTAGCTGGTTCTGGCAAGCACAGCCTTTCCTCATCTGTGGTGTTGGCATCTTCCACCACCACTCTTGTCTAGCCTTGAATCATTTCATCTATCAGGATGCCTTCTGCATCAGAAAGCATATCAACAAGTTAAAATGGCAACCTTGTACAACTTAACGATGAGCTAAGGAGAAAGCAAGAGAAAATGTGAAATTACTTTGGTTTCTTAGAGAAACTGTTCATAGTAAAAATCAATGGAATGCTATGTATATATTCACTAATTGATGAAGACGATGACCAGTGTTTTCACTGAACATCTGGTACATACTTTGTTTTTGCTGGATGACGTAGATATAGGAAATGACAAATAAGAACCTGTACAAATAATTTTAATAATTTAAATTTGAATAGCATTTTCTAGATTTATAAATAATTTGACTTAGGTTATTTCATCTGACATTCAAAAAGCCCTCTTTGTAAGGATAGTAATAATTTTCTCTCCATTTTAGCACACAATTGATGGTGTAGATAAATTCTGAGCCAATTCAGAAATGACATGATCAAAGAGCAAAATTCTTATCTACAACCACATGACTAATTATTCAAGTAAGTTTTGTTACCACACCGTCTAGTTCCATTATGCATATGAGAGGCTTCAAAAACTTGGTGAAAAAAATTTTCTTTTCATTCCAATTTTCCATGAAATTTTTGGAGCCTCCTGGTACACAAGTTCTTCAAATGTACCTATACTCATTCCAATTCTTCTATTTTTCTATTGACTCATCTGTGACACTCCTATTCATGTTTGTATTCTTAGCATCTAATACTGTGCCAGTTAATCAAAGATCAATCAATGGAATCAAACATACCAATTCTCATGAAATTTTCATTCTGTAACTTATAAGGTACCATATTTCATTCTGTAACTTATAAAGTACCTCAGAACTGACTCAATGGAAACTAGCGGCAATGATAGAAACAATCTTATTTCTGCCATTAGAATTCTGCTATCTTTAATGAAAAACTGGTCCTTATAGGAACATATCAGAATACAGATCAGAGTCTATTAAACTATAGTAACAAATTCATTTATCACTTAATATATTGGAAATATTAAAAACAGCATTAAATAATTGTGGTAGTCAGACTTTCTAAAATAACACTAAATATGCCTCATTGTAATCCCCAAATCCATGAATGCAATGAGAACATTCTTCTGATTATATTATATATGTAAGTAAGTATTAGATGGAAATAATGTGTACCTTCTATGCTTATTTTCTAGCCACTCCTACCCACTGTGAGATATTTTCATAAGTACTACTCTGCCAATTTTTTTAAACATGTTGCTATTTAAAAAAAACAAAACAATAGCACAGCATGGTTACAAAAATACCTGAGGTTGTGGGGGTGGGGAAATAACAATTTATAAACAAGTGTAGAGGGTGGGCATTATTTATTTAAAAGTATAGGTTGGCCAGATCTAATCATATGAGATCTAAAAAGCACAGAATCACCTTTGCTAATGACAGAAAAGAAAGTCAGATTTGAAGTATAAGAAGGATTCAAGAGAGGTTTCCAATTGAGAGTCAGAAAGGAAATAAAGATATTAGTCTTACAACTGCAAGAAACTGAATTCTGTTAACAAGCTAAATAAGTCTGGAAGTGAATTCTTTACCAGAGCTTCCAGATAAGAACCCAGACAGATCGAAACCTTGATTTCAGCTGCATTAGATTCTGAGCAAAGAACCTAGCCAGTATTACCCATACTTCTGACCTAAGAACTGTGAGTTTATAAATTGGTAGTATTTTAAGCTACTACCTTTTGACAAATTACAATGTAGCATTAGAAAATTATTATGATAATGGCAGCTGGGATTTCCAAAAGAGATTTAATACAAATTTCTTTTCTGAGAATGAAATATTTGTTGTGTTAGTTTCCTATTGCTTCTGTAATAAATTCCCTCAAATGTAGAGACTTGAAGAAACCAACATTTATTATCTTACATACATTTGTGGAGATCAGAGGTCCAAGATGGGAGTCACTGAGCTAAAATCAGAGAGTTGATTTCCTTTCTGAAGGCTGTAGGGGGAGAATCTTGCTTCCTTGATCTTTCTGGATTGTAGATAGAGCGTGGCTTTCTTGACCATTGGCTCCCTTCCTTCTTCAAAGCCATTAATGGTCATGAATAGATTTCTTTCTGCATCACTCCAACACTATACTTCTATACTTTGGTTTCACTCTTCCACATTTAAGAACCTTTGTGATTACATTCAAACTACCCTGCTAGTTAGTGCAAGATATTCTTCTCATCTCAAGGTCAGCTGATTAGCAACCTTAATTTCATGTGTTACCTTAATTCTCCTTTGTCATACAATCTAATATATATATATATAGGTGACAGCTGTAAATATAGACATTGTTGGGAGGTTATTATTATGCTTACTGCATAATGCACAAAACATCAAACCAAACCTGTTTCGGTTGTTTCGATTCTGACTCATAGCAGCTCTATAGGACACAGTGGAACTATTCCCTGGGATTCCCAAGGCTGTGGGATAATGCATTAGACCCAAAAGCCAGTTTGAACCACAAGGTCAGTGGTCCAAACTCATCAGCCACTCCTTGGAAACCCTATACAGGGTTGCTATGAGTCAGAACTGACTTGATGGCACACAATAAAAACAACATCTCTATATGGGACCAGACAGTCTCATCCTTCTCCTGCAGAGTGGCTGATGAGTTTGAATGGCCAAACTTGTAGATAACAAACTAATGTTTCGTACATCATGCCACCAGGGCTCCTTACATGATGTGTTATTGTTAAGTGCTGTCGAGTCAGTTCTAACTCATAGCATCCCTATAAAGGGTTTCCAAGTAGCGGCTGGTGAGTTTAAACCACCAATTTTGAGGTTACGCACTGACCTTGTGTTCCAGTGTTTACCTTACAGTGCCACACCAGGACTCCCCTTACATAATACACAGGAAAAAAATAGGTATTTTGATCAGGCAACCACTTGTGCTTGAACTAGTCTTGGTAACACATCACAGAAACCAGACAAAGAGATATATAGTTACCTCTGAGTCTACTCAGACTCGTGGCAACGTGATGTACAACAGAACAAAACATTGCCTGGTGCTCTGCTGTCCTTAGACTTGCTAGCATGTTCAACTCGATTGTTGCAGCTGTGAGACAATCCATTTTTCTGAGGGTCTTTCTCATCCAGTTATTGGTCCCTCGTAATTAATCAAAGCAAGCAAGTAAGACAGTACTCTATTGTGATCCGTCTGGTTTTCATTGATTAATTTTCAAAAGAATAGCATTAGACCTTTCTTCCTTATCTGTCTTACTCTGGGAGCTCCATTGAAACCTACTCACAGTGGATGCCCCTGTTGGTACTGGAAATACTGGTGGCATAGCTTCCAGCATCACAGCAACATCCTGGGAACTGACAGAGGAGTGATGTGATAAAATATTCATCATATTTTATTTTTACTTATAGATGAAGCATTTACTTAGGCAATTTTTTTTTTCTAGAAAAAGAAGAGAAATGTTTGAAAAGATGATGAGGCAGGCTTTCCATGAATTTGAATGTTTACATGTGCAAGGTTCTATCATGCTGTGAAATGTCCTATTTACTGAGAATTGAGAAGGGATTTATCTTGACAATTGTGATTTTTAATTGGTATAAAGCTTTACTGTTTGAAAATATTCACCCAGACATTATTCAATTTTATAAGGACATCTATGAATTTTTTGCTTGTTCTGCTAGTATGTATTCCTTTCTTTTCCAGTCGCATTTTAAAATACTTATCCTTTTTTTTTATTACGCTTATTTTTTAGAGTGTATCCTGAAAGTTAATTTTACAGTTGTCATTAAATGATGGGCCAGCTCTCTATTATCAGTGCTAAGGAAAGTCCCTGGCATTAACTCCTCACTTAGTGACTATCTCATTAGCTGACATTTTACCTTTATAACAATAATAAAATAATTACTATCTAGCTATTGAGTAAATTAACAATGTACATTTGTCAATAATGTAGTGCTAGGCAAGTGTAACACTGGCTGTGATAGTGAAGGTATCTGAACATTCAAGTACTAGACAAACGTAACACTGTCCTGGAATGTGATTCTCAGTGTTTAGGCAGCTATGCCATTTGAGTGATGTAGTGATGAAATTTGGCAGTTATGTAATGCTGTAGTTATCCTACATTTTATGATCTGGTGTAGTCAGCCTCCATTTTCACAAAATGCCGATTTTTGTGTGACAATCTGGTCTTTGTAAACTAACCACGTTGATAAGTGAGCAATTCTTGTTGTTGTTAAGTGCCATCCAGTGGATCCAGACCCATAGTGGCCCTGTATAGGGTTTCCAAGGAGCAGCTGATGAACTTGAATTGCTGACCTTGCAGATATTTTAGTTCCTATATCTGCAAGGATATTCAGTTCCTATATCTGCAGTCTGACGCATTAGCCTACATACAGTGCCACACCAGGATTCCAAGTGAGCAGTAGGTATATGTGTTTACTGACAATGAATGAATCTTGATCATTCATTTTCAATAATTTATCAATGTTGTTGTTGTTGTTTAGTGCTGTAGAATCAATTCTAACTCATAGTGACTGTTTCCAAGGTGTGGCAGGTAAATTTGAGCCACCAACCTTATTGTTACCATTGAACCACTGACCTTGTGGTCACCAGTCCAGATCTTACCCTACTGTGTCACACCAGGACTCCAATTTATCGATTGTTGTTGTTGTAAAGTGCCATCGAGTCAGTTCCAACTCATAGTGACCCTATATAGGATTTTCAGGGAGTGACTGGTGAGCTTGAACCTCCAACCTTGTGGTTCAAACTGACCTTGGGGAACAATGCATGGTTGGGATGGTTGAGTTCAGCATTACTGAATGTGCTCCTTTGCTTCTTTTCTTAATATAGGAACTAAAATATCTAGTAACATTATCAAATAATATGACCTTTCCTGTGGTAAAATGTTGGTCAAAATATAAACATGTTCAGTTTGAAATAATACTTAACAGGTGGTGTGCCGTGGAGTTTGTTCCGACTCATAACTGCCCTGTACAGGGTTTTCGAGGCTGTAAATCTTTACAGGAGCAGAAAGCCTCATCTTTCTCCCATGGAACCTCTGGTAGTTTCGAGCTGCTGCCCTTGAGGTTAGCAGCCCTACTCATAACCCCTATGCTACCAGAGCTCCATAATACTTAACTAAATGACATGTATTCATAGTTGGTTTTATGTTAATTAATATTATACAAATATCTATGAATATGCATGCTAAATGAATGTATAGTAGTTTCTGTCTTGAGAGTTTAAGGTGTAAGGGCAACATATAATTCATTTTAACAAACTTACCAACATTTTGAAATTTAAATTTAATAAATTATTTATTTTTTTACAGTAGCACAAATGAATGCTTCTAATTACATATTTTATTACATATTACATATTTTTTACAAAGGAAAAAGAAATTACATAATGACTTAATCTCCTTTGCTTAATTATATATCGTTTCTCATTTTTGTGTGAAACATCTTTGTTATTATCTGTGGGTCCTATTTCCAAAGCTCCAGGGAGATCAGACTTCCTTTGGGTTGGTAGTTTCATTGTTACAAGACCTGCTGTGCTGTTAGGTGCCATAGAGTCCGTAGCAAATCATAGTGACCCCATGCACAGCAAAACGAAACACTGCCGGATTCTGGGCCAACCTCAATATTGTTGCCTCGCTTGAGTCCATCGATGCTGCCAGCGGCCAATCACTCTCGTTGGGGGTCTTCCTCTTTTTCTTTGACCCTCCACCTTACCAAACATGATATCCTTCTCCAGCAACTGGTCCCTCCTGACAATATGTCCGAAGTATGAGAGACAAAGTCTGGCCACCTTGGCCTTCAAGGAGCACTCTGGCTACACTTCTTCCAACATGGATCTATTGGTTCTTTTGGCAGCCCATGGCACTTTCAATATTCTCCTTCAACACCACAACTCAAATGCATCAGTTCTTCTACAGTCTTCCTTATTTACTGTCCAGCTTTCACATGCATGTCAGGTTAAAAACTAAGTACCAGAAGATGCTGATGTTTTTTCTTTTGTGTTTTTTACATTGTTTTATTTTCCTAAATATCAGAGTCCTGGTGTGGTGTTGTGGGTTAATGCATCGGACTGCAAAGTCATTTGAACTGCAAGGTCAGTGGTTCAAGCTTACCAGCTGCTCCTGGAAACCCTATACAGGGTTTCCATGAGTCAGAACCAACTTGACATCACTTAACAACAACAATTTTCCTAAATAGACATTCAATTCCTTATGGTGAAAAGTAAATGGAAACTAGCATTTTTATGTGATCTTATATGAAGCTGTTCCACAGGAGAAAGTTGAGACTTTCTGCTCCTATAAAGATTTACAGCCTTGGAAACTCCATGGCACATAACAACAACATATGGAAGTAATTGCTTGGTTTTTCTTTTTTTTTTAATATTAATGTATGAAGAATGTTATAGTTAGTTGAATGAGATTATCTTTCCATTAAAAGGGAAGCTTAGATTCTAGACTGAATTTTCTAGTGTTTTTTTATGTGCCTTGAATAAATCTCATAACCTGTCAATATATTTCCTTATATGTAATTTATGGAGAATAATTCCCATATGTTGCTTTTGTTGTTATTAAGTGACTTTGAGTTGGTTACAAGGATTTTTGAGGAGTGGCTTATGTGTTTGAACCAAAGACCTTGCAGTTAGTAGTCCAGTGCTTATCCTACAGTGCAATACCATGACTCCAACTCCCATCTATGTTATATGCATTTCAAAAATACACAAAGCTGTGGCACTGCAAGGTAATGTGCTAGACCTCATGGTCAGTTTGAACAGCAAGGTCGGTAGTTCACACCCACCAGCTACTCCTTGGGAACCCTATACAGTGCTGCTATGGATGGGAACTGACTCGATGGCACTTGGCAACAACCACAACATATGAGTACACAAAGGTCCCAATTTACACACAACCTACCTTAAGAAATAAGACTGTACAAATAATCCTTTCTTTCATTTATCTCTAGAAGTGATTTTTAAACTTCATTTGTGCTTATCATTTCCATATGTGTATTTTTAATTGATTTTATGCTGAAAAATAAACCTTTCGATTTGGAAGGCACTCAAAATATGGCTGATGATGAGATACCATCTCAAAATACAGTCAACCATAATGACATGGATAGAACAAAGCTTTCAGGACCTTAATTTGCTGTTGGAGCATGACTCAAAATGGGAAGAAATAGCTGAAAACATCAATCAGTAATCAGAATATGAATGTGTGAACTATGAATCTAGGAAAATTGGAAGGTGTAAAAATGAAATGGAATGTATAAATATTGACATCCTAAGGACTGATGAGCTGAAATGCCCAGGTATTGTCAATTTTGAATTGGACAGTCATATGGTTTACTATGCCAACAATGACAAATTCAAGAAGAATGGTGTTGCATTCATTGTCAAAAAGAACATCTCAAGATCTATCCTATTTAGGAATCCTTGTGTGGCACTGTAGGATAAATACTGGACTTCTAACTACAAGTCTGGCAGTTCAATTCCACCAGCAGCACCTCCAAAACCTTATGCAGGGTCTCTATGAGTTGTAACTGACTTGATAACACTTAACAGCAAAACAAACATGGAAGACCAGTTATTACAATTATTATTCAATTTACTTGCCAACTAGACCTTTACCTCATCCTCTATACAAAAACCAACTCTGCATGGATTAAAGACCTAAATGTGAATCCCAAATTTATGAAGGTCATCAATGAAAAAAATAAGGACAAGTGTGAGGGCACTAATTCAGGGCATACACAAACTACCAAGCATTTTGAAAACTATACAAACAGTAGTAGACAAAATAGATAATTGGGACTTACTAAAAATTAAAAATGTATGTGCATCAAAACACTTCACCAAAGAGTAAAAAGGGAACCCATATAATGGGGAAAATATTTTGCAACAACACATCAGACAAGGGACTAATTTCTAAAATATATAAGAAACTACAACACCTCTACATGCAAAAGACAAATAACCCAATTAAAAAATGGGCACAGGACATGAATAGATACTTCACCAAGGAGGAGATCTAGACAGCCAACAAACATATGAAGAAATGTTCATGATCACTAGCCATTGGAGAGATGCAAATCAAAACAACAATGAGATATCATCTCACACCAACAATAATAGCAAAGATCAAAAAAGTAGAGGACAATAAATGCTGGTGAGGATGCAGAGAGACTGGGACCCTCCTACATTGTTGGTGGGATTGCAAAATGGTCCAACCACTCTGGAAAGCAATATAGTGCTTCCTCAGAAGGTTAGAAATAGAAATACCTTATGATCCAGCAATTCCTCTACTTGGTATTTACCCATAAGAAATATGAGCCATAACACGATTAGATATATACACACCAATATTCATAGCAGCACTATTTACAATAGCAAAAAGATGGAGACAGCCTAAGCCCATCAATTGAAGAATGAATAAACAAACTGTGATACATACACACAATGGAATACTATGCTACCTTAAAGAACAACAAGGAAGCTGTAAGCCACCGCTTAACATGGATGAACCTTGAAGACATAATGCTGAGTGAAATTAGTCAGTCACAAAAGGATAAATACTGCATAGGACCATTATTGTAAAAGACTGAGAAAAAGAACCCATCCTAAAAGAAGAAAAAAAGAGCACAGGGAAGGGAATAGACACAGGATAGCTTGGGTGCTGGGGGGGTGGGGGACAGTACACAAGAAGGGGGAAAGAAATGGAAGAACAAGGCGAATGGGAGAACAGTTAGGCAGGTTTGCATATGCTAAGTGGGACAGATGTAAATAATGATGTATGCACAACCTTGGAACAACAACCTTGGCTCTGGAATACAGAGATTGAGGCATGGTTTGAATGGGTAAAAGAGGGGAATAATGGTAAGATGCTTGGCTATCTTTTGAATCTTGGTTTCCCTTGCCTACCATTGTAAAATAGACACTTGAGGGGGAGAGAAAGGAATAGCCAGAAACATCACAACAGAAAGCTTGTAAGTGTGTATAACGGATTGGAATACCTTAAAGGGGGCTAGAATTTGCCCAGTGAAAGAGGCTTCCTATGGAGCCATTGAATTGCATAAGACCTTAAGTGGAATCCAGAATCATCTGAGGTGGGAAATTTCTACTGGAAAGGAGTAGTAAACCAACCTGAAGTGGCTAGAAGAACCGCAGATACTTTGTGAAAGAAAGACTGGCAGGAAAAATCAAAAACAATTACGGTGATCTGATTGTTTACTACAAGAACAAGCAAGCTGTTTGCCTGGGAGCCATCAAGGAAAGTGGTCGGGTCCCCTCAGGGCAAACTCCCTTCCAAAACTGAAACTCAGGGGGAATGTGATCTGTCTGGTGAACAAGTTGGTCACCAATAAGAGGAAGAGGGGCAAAAACAACAATGAAGTTGGGAGATAAGTCTAACCACATTTAATAGACTCCTGTGGATCCAGGTGGAAACCTAGATGGCCAGCAGTATGGCAAGACCCGGGGACTCTTGGGCCTAGAGGCAGTGACATGGCCATAGAAGACTAAAGTAGAGAGTGAAACATCCAGCTGATATAAAGTGAGGGGAGACTCACAAGAACAGACATAGATAGTACCCACTTGACCTGGCTTCAGCTGCAGAATGATCAGAACTCAACTAGAAGAAGAAAAAAGGGGGGAGGGGGGAGAGTAAACCACTACAATTTGATGATCTTTACCTATACTTATGGATGTAGTAGCTCAGAAAAGGCAATAAATCTTTATAGCAAGGATCACTCCCACCGCCTTGGTACACCGGGTTGACAAGGATGGGCAACTTAGACATTGACTACCCAAAATGGGGGTGGGGGCTATAAAGACAAGACATGACTGGCTTACAAGCTTTCAAGAGGGATCCTAGTTCCAGACAGGGTGGCAAAATGTAGAATCTCCACTGAATCGTTTCCAATCTGTTGGGATGGGGCTAATGAAAGGAGATGGGATAAGACTCTTGTGGTTCAATAGTGAATAATTGCCATCAGGACTGATTATGAGTGTCAGAAATGTAAAAGTCGATGTTTTTTAACAAAAGGAGGGGAGTGATTGATTTTGCAGTATAGGAGCAGAGGTCCCTGGGACCATCAAGTGAGAAGATCGGAATTGGGACCCTACCCAGAGAAGCAATGACACCAGAAATGGAGACAGAGACAATGACGTAGAGAGATTGAGTGGATGGGGACACTGGACTCAGGGAGGGAGAGGGGCTGTGTGCTGACTGCTGGGGGGTGGGCCTGTGGGGTATACCCTCTGATTATTTGATGATGCATGGAGGGGATTATAATCATTGCAATGAAACAAAGTCCAATAGGATGAATGTAAAACTGATGTTCTCCCAAGTAAACCCACATAATTCACAATAAAAACTTTAAAATTTTTTTAAAAAAAGAACATCATACATGAAGAAAGCAAAATTTCACCAAAAGTCAAGGAGAGACAAGACCAAAGAGGATATCAGAAGAGATTCTGAAACTTGCTGTTGAATGTAAAGTAGTTAAAATTAATGGAAGAAAGGTTGAGGTCAAAGCACTGAACAGAAAATTTCAAAGGACAGATTGAGAAGCAGTATTATAATGAGCTGTTCAAAGATTTGGAGTTAGATCATGAAAAGGAAAGAACACATTCAGCATTTCTCAAGATGAAAGAACCAAAGAAAATATTCAAACCTCAGGCTGTAATATTGAAAGATTCTATGGGCAAAATATTGAACAATACAGGAAGCATCACAAAAAGATGGAAGAAATACCCAGAGTCACTTTATCAGAAAGAATTGGCCAACACTCAACTATTTCAGGCATCACGCATGGTCAAAAAACAATAGTATTGAAGATAGAAGCCCAAGCTGCACTGAAGGCATTAGTGACAAACAAGGCTCCAGGAACTGACTGACATTTCAAAAAAAAAACAATTAAAATATTTCAACAAACTATTGCAGCGCTAAAAGCACTAACTAGTCTGTGCCAAGAAATTTGTAAATCAGCTAACTGGCCAACTGACTGGAAGAGACTCAAATTTGTACCCATTGCAAAAAAAAAAAAAAAGGTGACCCTATGTAATGTGGAAAATAAAAAAAAACAATATTATTAGCATGCACACGTAACATTGTGCTGAAGATAACTCAAAAGTGGTTGCAGCAGTACAAGGACAGGTTATTGTCAGAACCTGAAGTTGGATTCAGAAGTGGGCATGGAGCAAAGGATATCATTGCTGACATTAAATGGATCTTTGTTAAAAGTAAAGAATTCCAGAAAGATGTTTACCTATGTTTCATTGATATTCACTTGTGTGGATCATAAGCTATAGACAACATTGTAAAGAATGGGAATTCCAGAACATTTTATTATGCTCATGTGGAACCTGTACCTAGATCAAGAGGCAGTTTGAAAAGAACAAGACAGTATTGAGTGGTTTAAAACCAAGAAAGGTGTGCTTCAGGGTTGTATCCTTGCATTATATTTATTCAATTTATATGCTGAGCAATTAATCTGAGAAGCTAGATAATATGAATAATACCATGACATCAGGATTAGAGGAAGATTCATTAACAACCTGCTACATGCAGATAACACAACTTTGCTTGAAGAAACTGGAGAGGATTTGATGAAGAGCAAAGAATACAACTTTCAGTATGTATTACAACTTAGTGTAAAGAAAACAAAAATCCAAACAATTGAACCAATACACAACATCATGATAAAAGGTGCATCTGGCCCAATCTTTATTCTTAGTCACCACATATGCATGTAAAAGCTGGAGAATGAATATGGAAGACTAGAGAAAGACTGCTGCATTTGATTTTTTGTATTGATGAGAAATGTATGATGGACTGCCATAAGAATAAACAAATCTGTCTTGGAAGATGTATAACCAGAATGTCCTTTATAAGTATGGGATAGTGAAACTTTGTCTTAAATACATTGTACATTTTATTAGGATGGGACTATCCTTGGAAGAGGACATCATACTTGGTAAAGTGGAGGCTCAAGAAAGAAGGAAAAGACTGTCAATGTGATAGAATGGTACAGCGGTTGTGACAATGGGCTCAAACTAACCGTAATTGGGAGGATAGTGTAGGACACGACAATGTTTCATTCTGTTGTGCAAGTGGTCACTATGTGTTAAAGCTGACTTGAGGGCACTAAACTTTACAACAAATATGTGTAAGAGTCTTTAAACCATGTCTTATGTATTCTGCATGTTGCAGTTTTTTAATCTAAAATTGTTTTGACAGTCATTTAGAATGTTTTCTAAATGATTTTTATTACAAGATGGAGATAAGCATTTTTTTTAAAATTTGTCCTGGTATAAGAGATTTGAGAGAGAATATTTCTCTGGTAGCATAGTGGTTATGAGTCCTCAAGGTCAGCACTTCGAAATTGACAGATGTTCCATTGGGAAAGATGAGGCTTTCTGCTTCCGTAAAGATTTACAGCCTCAGAAACACTATAGAGGGTCACTGAGTCGGAACCAACCCCACAGCACACCACCACCACCACCCCATACCTAGGAATGGGTGTGATGGTTCATTGGTTTGCATGACTTCTACATTAGTTGAATAGTTTTACAGATAGCTTTACAAATTGATTAGAAGGATTTATACTCAATACATGAGAACTCCCATTCCACATACTCACCAACATACTCACCATACTCACCAACAGTTGGTTTAGAATGTAAAATTATACCTCAGTGTTTTGCTTTTTAAGTTTTAACAGTTTTGTTGATGTGTACTTGACTGCATATGTTTAAAGTACATAATTTGATATGTTTTGATGTACAAACATGAGCATAAGACACTCACCACAATCAAGATAATGAACGTTTTCATCACCCCAAAACATTTTCTTTTTGTAAGTCTTCTGCCTCATTTCTTTTTATAAGTCCTCCTTCCACATTTCCATCTCCCATCCCTGACCCTCGGTACCCATGATCTGTTTGATTTCACTATAGATTAGTTAGCATTTTCTAAATTTTACATTAAAAGATTAACACTATATGCATTCTTTTTATCTGACTTGTATCATTCAGTATGATTTTGAGATTCATCTATGTTGTAGCTTGTTTAAATAGTTCCGTCCATTCTATTACTGATAGAAAAGCACATCATCACAGTTTATCCATTCACCTACTGATGAACAATTGGTTCAATATAAAATTGCTTTAAACATCTATCTACAAATCTAAACATATGCTTTCATTTCTCTGGATAAATAAATCCACAGAAGTGAGATAGCTGATCTTATTGTAGGGTTGTCGGAATGTTTACCTTTTTAAGAAATGTTGTCTTCCAAAGTGATTTTGCCCTTGTACATCCTGATTAACTCTCTATGACTATATTGACTTTAAAAAAATACATTCTGGTTACAAATCTTTTATCAAATATATGTTTTGGATCTTTCCTCCAAGTTTTTGACTTGCCTTTGTACTCATTTAACAGTGAGAGCAGTTTTTAATTTTTGTGAAATCCAGGTCATCACATTGTTCTTTTATGAATTACACTTTTTTAGTCATACCTTGAAAAAATTCCCTATTGCAAGATCACAAAAGTTTTCTCATATTTCTCTTAAAATTTTATCATTTTAGGTTGTACATTTAGGTCTATAGTCCATTTACAATTAAATTTGGATCTGATTCAAGGGCTGGATCAAGGTTGTGTTTTTTTTACTCTATTTTTATCCAATATTTACCAAATGCTGTTGAATAGAATTTTTTCTTTACTTAATTGCCTTTGCACCTTTGTTAAAAATCAGGTGTCTGTATATAGTGATCTATTTTTGGACTCTTTCTTTAGTTAATAGCTTATTTTATTTATTTTTACACCAATATCAGACTGTCTGCATTACGATAGTTTAATAATAACACTAAAACAGGGGAATATCATGCAACTTTGTTCTTTTTCCTTTTCTTTTGTCTATACTAATTTTAATTCATATGGCCCAGAGATAGTTTTGAAGGAAGGTAACAAGAGTCCCTCTACATTAATGTAGAAGGAGCCCTGGTGGCTCAGAGTATTGAGCATTTGCTGCTGATCACAGGTTTGGTAGTTCAAGCTCATAAACCAATCCTCAACAGAAAAATAAAGCTGTTTTGTTCTATAGATTATCATGAGTGGAACTTGACTTTCTCACAGCAGACTGGCTAGGTGTAAGCATTTTAAAAGGTTTTTAAAGTGTCAGCTGATACAATTCGATAAACATGACCTACACCTGTAAATGCAGTAGCTCAAAGAGGAAACAAGTCCCTGCTGCAAGAACTATACCCACCCCCTCCACACAAAGGGTAGACAGGAATGGGCAACTTGGACATTGGCTACCCAAAATGGGGGGAGAGATACAAAGGCAAGAAGTAACTGGCTTACAAGCTTTCAAGAGGGAACCTAGATCCAGAGGGTGTGGAGGAAGGTAGAGTCTCCAGTGAGTGGTGTCCAGCTATCCAGGAAGGGCTGATGAAACGAAATATAGATGGGTCTCTTGTGATGCAATGGTGAAAAAAATAAAATAAAATAAAAAGGTTTTTAAAAGCCAATTTTAGATTTAGAGAAATATAGATTTGAAAGAAACCTTAAGGGTATTTTTAAAATGTATTCAACAGTTATTAGGCCTTATGAGTAATTTTAAGATCTTTAAGTAATTTACTAGTCTTTAGAGGGAGTAATGGAACAAGGAACTTAAGATGACATTTTAGAAGATGAAAATAATTGGTGGGAGAAACATTCTTACAAATTTACTACTTTTGAATTTTTAAAAACATCTTAGTAGACTCCTAAAGGGGAATACCCCAGATGGAGTTGCAAATGTTTACCCACATATTTTTTGAACATATTTGTCATAAATGCTTTTACCATTGGAGTGGTGGTGATTATGTGCTGTGGAGTCAGTTCCAACTCATAGCAACCCAATACAGGGTTTCTGAGACTGGAGATCTTTACGGACACAGAAAGCCTCATCTTTCTCCCACAAAACAGCTGGTAGTTTCGAACTGCTAATCTTAAGTTAGCAGCCTGACTCATAATCACTACACTACCAGAGCTCCTCTGGAGTAGAGAGACAAATTATTAACAAAATACATCAGACTGCAGTTGATATTGTTCATTAAAAAGAAAAATCACAGTCCAATAAGAAAGATCATCTGTCAATTTCTTGTTTCGTGGTGTCTTGCATGTTGCTGTAACAGAAGCTATGCCACAGGTATTTTAAATATCAGTAGATCAACCATGGCGCATAGGTTTCAGTGGGGCTTCCAGACTGAAAGAAACTAAGAAGAGGCAGATTGTTTCTGACTGTTTTGCCAAAGAAAAACTTATGAATTACTACAGAACATTGTCAGATATAGTTCCCAAAGATGAAAACATTATGAATGACACCAGAATATTGTCAGATATAGTGCCTCTCAGATTGGAAGACACTGAAAAGACAACTGGGGAACAGTTGACCTCTCATAGAGTTGACTGTGATGGCATAAATAGAGTAAAGATTTCGGGACCTTCATTTGTTGATGGGGCACAGCTCAAAATGAAGAGAAACAGCTGAAAACATCCGTTAGTAACCAGAACATGGAATCTAGGAAAATTGGAAATGGTCAAAACTGTAATGGAACACATAAAGATTATACCTTTAGGATATAAGATTAGTGAGTTGAAATGGACCAGTCTCGGTCATTTTGAATTGGACAATCATATGGATTTCTATACTAGGAATGACAAATTGAAGATGAATGACATAGCATTCATCATCAAAAAGACCATGTCAAGATCTATTTTGAAGTACAATGATGTGCTAGAATAATATTCATATGCTTACAAGTTAATACCACTATTATTCAAATTTATGCACCAACAACTAAAGTCAGTGAGGATGAAATTAAAGAATTCCACAAACTACTTCAGTCTGAAAATTGATGCAATCAAGATGCAATGGTGATTAGGACGTGAAGGCTGGAAACAAAGAGTAAGGGCCAGTTCTTGGAAAAAAAGGACCTTGTTGATAGAAATGATGCTGGAGATTGCATGATAGAATTTTGCAATACCAATGACTTGTTCGTTGCAAATATCTTTTAAAAAAAAAAAAAAAAAAAAAAAAAAAACCATAAAAATTGACTATGCACATGGATCTCACCAGGTGGAATTCACAGGAATCAAATGGACCACATCTCTGGGAAACAACAATAGAAAAACTCAGCATCATGCTCCAAAATAAATCCAGAGCCAGATTGTGAAACAGACTATGAATTGCTCACATGCAGATTCATTATAAAGATGAAGAAAATTAATTCAAATAAGTCCATGAGAGACAAAATATGATCTTGAACATAATCCACATGAATTTAGAGACTATCTCAAGAACAAATGTGATGCAGTTAACAATAAAGATGTAGACCAGAAAAGTTATGGTATGACATCAAGAATACAATACAGGAAGAATGCAAAAAGTCATTTAAAAGACAGCAAAGAAAGAAAAGACCAAAATGTCAGAAGAAACTCTGAAACTTGCTCTCCAATATAGAGATACTAAAGTGAATGGAAGACATGAGGAAGTAGAAAGTTGAATTTAAAATTCCAAGAAGCAGTTCAAAAAGACAAAGTATTATAATGAATGGTCCAAATACATGGAATTTGGAGACCAAAGGGGAAGAATATGCTCAGTACTTCTCAAGCTGAAAGAACAAAAGAAAAAAATCCAGCCTCAACTAGAAATATTGAAGGATTCCATGGACAAAATATTGAATGATGCAGAAAGCATCAAAAGAAGATAAAAAATCTACACAGAGTCACTGTACCAAAAAGAAATGGTTGATGTTCAGTGATCATGAAGCTATGGTACTGAAGGAAGAAATCCAAAGAACATTGAAGGCATTGGCAAAAAGCAGTGCTCCAGGAATTAAAGGAATACAAATTGAAATCTATGAACCAGCTGTAACACTGGAGACACTTATCTATGCCAAGAAATTTGGAAACAGCTACCTGGCCAACCTATTGCAAGAGAGCCATGTTTGTGCCCATTCCAAAGAGAGGTAACACAAGGCAGGATGAGAAAATCATTCAACAATATCATTACTATCACATGCAATTGCTAAAGATAATCCAAAAACAGCTGCACTAATACATGAATGGGAAACTGCCAAAATTCAACCCAGTTTCAGAACAGGATGTGGAATTAGGGATATTATTGCTGGTGTCAGATTGATCTTGGTTGAAAGCAGAGAATACCAGAAAAATATTTACTTGTGCTCTATTGACTATGCAAAGTCTTTAACTGTGTAGATCATGAAAACTATTGAAAACATTGCAAATAATGGGTATTCCAGAAAACTTAATTGTATTCATGAGGAGCCTCTACATAGACCAAGAGGCACATTTTAGAATAGAACAAGAGATACTGAATGGTTTAAAATTAGGAAAGTTGTGTGTCACCATAGTTGTTCAATCTGTATGTTGAGTAAATAATACTAGAATTTGTACTATATGAAGAAGAGTGTGCCATCAGGATTGGAGAAAGATTCATTAGCAACCTGCAATATACTGAAGACACAACTTTGCTTGCTCAAAGAGAAGAGAGCTTAAAATACTTATTGATGAAGATCAAAGACTACAGTCTTCAGTATGAATTGCAACTTGTAATAGTTAGGGTATTCTGTTAATTTGACTAGATTGATTTGTTCGTTGAGATGTGCTTATTCCCATGGTGAAGAAACCTAGTACAGGCATATTTAACTCTATGATGATTGGGTATGAGCAGCTAATCATTTGAAAGGATGCTTGGGAGTGTGGCCCGCTCTCAATATAATGGACAGGTGGGAAAGTCTCGCTTCCTCTCTCTTCCACTGAGACCTGGAACTCTACAATTGTAAACCATGTCCTTGATATAAACTTATAATTATATATACTGTTGTTGTTGTTAAGTGTTTTCGATTGGGTTCTGATCCATAGCAACCCTGTGTACGGTTTCTAAGGAGCAGCTGGTGAGTTTGAACTACCAACCTTGCCATTCAAACTGACTTGTAGTCCAGTGCATTAACCCACAGCACCACACTGGGATGCATATATGCTTCACTGATTTTGTTTCTCTAGAAAACCCAGTCTAAGACAAACCTCAGTGTAAAGAAAATTGGACCAATAAATAACATCATGACAAATGGATAAAAGATTGAAGTTGTCAAAGAATTCATATTGTTTGGATCCACAATTTACACTCATGGAAACAGCAGTTAAGAAATAAAACAATTAAGCAAATCTGCTGCATAAGACCTCTCTAAAGTGTTTAAGAGCAAATATGTCAGTTTAAGGACTAAGGTACTTCTGACCCAAGCCATGATATTTTCAATTACCTCATAGTTATTTAGTTAGGTTCTGCCGAATAAGTACCAATTCATAGAGATGTTATGCATGAGAGAACGAAACACTGGCCAGTCCTGCAACAGCCTTACTATGTTTGAACCCATTGTTGCTGATAGTCACAACCCACCTTGTTAGGGGCTTTTTGCTTTTTCGCAGACCCTCCACTTTACCAAACATGATTTCCTTCTCCAGGGACTGGTTCCTTCTGATAACCTGTCCAAGTATGAGAGACAAAGTTCTTGCCACCCTGGCTTCTAAGGAGCATTCTGACTGTACCTCTTCCAACACAGATTTATTTGTTCCTATATTCTCCTCCAGCATCATAATTCAATGCATCAATTCTGCTATGGTCTTCCTTATTCATTGTCTAACTTTCACATATATATCAGGCTATTGAGAACACCATGGTTTTGCTCAGACTTACCTTAATCCTCAAAGTGACATCTTTGCTCTTGAACACTTTAAAGAGGTGTTGTGTAGCATATTTGCCTAATGCAATATGTTGTTTGATTTCTTGACTGCTGTTTCCAGGAGTGTTGATGGTTGATCCAAGCAATTTGAAGTCTTTGTCAATTTCTGTCTTTTCTCCATTTATCTTGATGTTATTTATTGGTCCTGTGGTGAGGATTTTTGTTTTCTGTGCTTTGAAAAGCAACCCATACAGAAGGTTGTGGTCTTTGATCTTGGTGTAAGCTTACCAGATGCTCCTTGGAAACCCTGTAAGGGTTGCTATGGGTCGGAACCAACTCGGCAGCACTTAACAACAGCATCAACAGTAAGTATTTAAGTCCTCTTCGCTTTCAGCAAGCAAAATTATATCATTTGCGTATCTCAGGTTATTAATGAGTCTTCCAACCCTAAGGCCTCATATCATATGAAATTTGAACAATGAATAAGGCAGACATTACAAAATTCCATGTATTTGAGTTATGATTGGAGAAGAATATTGAGAGTACCATGGACTGCCA
Organism: Chrysochloris asiatica; assembly: GCF_000296735.1. Taxonomy (NCBI): domain Eukaryota; kingdom Metazoa; phylum Chordata; class Mammalia; order Afrosoricida; family Chrysochloridae; genus Chrysochloris; species Chrysochloris asiatica. Next base: position 140,940 of record NW_006408695.1, on the reverse strand, counting down.
GAAGCACAAACAAATCTGTGTTGAAAAAAGAACAACTAGAATGTTCCTCAGAAGCCAGGATTGTGAGACTTCCTCTCCCATTCTTTGGACATGTTATCAGGAAGGACTAGCACCTGCACAAGGAAATCATGCTTGGTAAACTGGAAGGTCAGGCAACACAATGATTGCCACAGTGACAGCAATCATGGGCTCAAATGTAACAATTAGGAGGATGGCTTAGACCAGAGCTGTGTTTTGTTCTATTGTGGGTAAGATTGTTATACATTGGAACTGAATTGATGGAACTTAACAGAAACAATAATAAATCTGTGGGCATTAAATATGTATATTCTCATTGAGTTCTGGGAACCCAAAGAATATTGGAAACAAACAGGTCATAAAACAAGGGTATTGTGAAGACTCTCCAAATTAGCAGTTTGTGCCTAACTATTAGGCAGCCTGAAGGATAATGTCCTTAAACATATCAGCTCTTGCCTAGATTCAGGTAGTCAGGGTCCGAAAAAAAGAATGTGCCTCAGGGAAGCTGCTCATGAGATTGTAGATGTGGGGCTATGATAGTGGGTTAATCCCCAGTCTGATGACTGGATTCATGTTATCCTTACTGCTCCTGTGGCTTTATTTTTACCCTTTGTTTTCTCTAGCCATTAATTTCTCCTTATTTTTAATCACCTTTCCATTTTCTATTTGCATTTTTCTATTATCAACTTTTTCTTTTTCCTATTACTTTATAGAAATTATTTACATGTTTTGAATAAATAATCTTTTATCAATAGTATCATGTAATATAAGTATTTTTCCAGTATATGATTTATTGAATGCCCATTTGTCTATGGAGAATTTTGATTCAGAGAAAGGTTTAGTAATATTATAGTCATATTTATCATTTTAGTTTTTTGTTGTTTTTGTTTAATAATTCTTTCTCTGTCATGCACTCATCAAAATATTTTATTATATGTTTCTCCTAAAAATATCAAGTTTGCTTTTCATTTTAAGTCTTTAAGCATCTGAATTGTAATCCTATGTATGGTATGAAATAGAGATCACTATTATTTTTATATGAATAGGAAATTGCACCTTTATTAACTAATCCATCTTTTTCATATTGATTTATTAATATCTTTGACATTTCATTTATTATAGTCTTTTGGTGATGAATTCTTATTTGACTGAAAAAATATGAATATAAGCATCATTTGTTTAAGGATAATTCTATCATGTGGAGAACTATAATTTAGTAGATATTTTATTTGAGCCATTAGACATAATTTCATTGTTTTCTGATTTTCCTTATTTTCCTTTAGAAATGATCTAGAAAATAATTTCTTTAGAAATGCTTTAGAATTTCTTTAGCTTTTTTGATGGTAATTTTACTCTTTTCTGTGGTTTCTTTGAGATTTTATTTTTGTAATTGGTTTTCGGAAGTTTTTCTAAGGTAAAGTTAAATTTTATTTTATCCTAAGATTCACTTCTTACATAGTTGCCTCAATATATCACTATGAGTCAGAACCGACTCCACAGTACTTAACAACATCTTATGATAGTTTTGAAAAATAATTGGCTTATAACTAATTTTCTCTATTTCTTCTCCAAATACATGAATATTATTTCTTCTCCAAATACATGAATATTAGACTTTTTCCTATTTCTCTTCTGATTTTTTTTCCTTTTTTTTTGTTTTTTTACATGCTTCAATAGGAATATTTCTACTGATTAATCTTCAACTTCACAAATTCTTTCCTACCTAATGCTATCAAATCCATCAATTGAACTTTTTAGTAGCAATCATAGTTTTAGTCATGAATAATTTAAAATTACTGAATAGTTCTTTTTTGGTTTTCATTTCCAATATATCACTAATATTTTGATAATTTAGCTTATCAAATATAAATCGCATATTCATCATTTTAAAGTACGGTTTTGACAAAATAATTTTGGACCTTTTGTGACCTCTGTTTATCATATGTTTTTTCTTGATTCTCAGCCAATTAATGTCTGTATGGCAAATTGTTTTTGATGGAGTGATAGAAATGTAAAAGAAAATTAAGGAACTATAATTTGATTTTCATTCTGAAAGCCATTTGAGCAATTCAGTAATTGAATTGCTTTATAACTACTGTTACTGTACAAATCCATCTCATTGGGGGTCTTCCTCTTTTTTGCTGACCCTTCACTTTACCAGGCATGATGTCCTTCTCCAGGAATGGTCGCTCCTGATAATATGTCCGAAACATGAGAGACAAAGTCTTGCTATCCTGGCTTCTAAAAAAGATTCTGGCTGTACTTCTTCCAACACAGATCTGTTTGTTCTTCTGGCAGTTCATGCTACTTTAAATATTCTCCTCCAACACCATAATTCAAATTCACCAATTCTTCTATGCATACTTCCATATGCATACTAGGCTATTGAAAATATCATGGTTTGAATCAGACTAACCTTAGACCTCAAACTGAGATCTTGGCTCTTAAACACTTTAAAGAGGTCTTGTGCAGAAGATTTGCCCAATGCAGTACATGTCGCGTCCATGAGCGTTAATTGTGGACCAAGGAAAATGAAGTCTTTGACAACTTCAATATTTTCTTCATTTATCATGATGTTATTTATTGGTCCAGTTGTGAAGGTTTTTATTTTCTTTATATTGAGCTACAGTCCATACTGAGGGCTATTTTCATTTGAACTATAAGATCGATGGTTCAAGCTCACCAGTCGCTCCTTGGAAACTGTATACAGGGTCACTATGGGTCAGAACCGACTTGATAGCTAGCACTTAACAACAACAACAGGCCCCTCATGAGTATAATTAAATGTTCTGGAATACCCATTCTTCACAATGTTATCCATAGTTTGTCAAGATCCACAAAGCAAAAAGTTATTCATAGTGAATAAAGCACAAATAAACATCTTTTAGTATTCTCTGCTTGCAGCCAAGATCCATCTGACATAACCAATGACATCTCCTGTTCCACATCCTTTTATGAATCTGGCTTGAATTTCTGGCAGTACCCTGTTGATGTACTATTGCAGCCATTTAAAAATTATTTTCAACAAAACTTTACTAGCATGTGATATCATTGATTTTATTCAGTATTTTCTGCTGGATCACTTTCTTTAGAATGGGCACAAATATGGCTTTCTCTCAGTCAGTTGGTTAGGTAGCTGTCTTCCAAATTTGCTGACATAGATGAGTGAGTGATTTCAGGGTTGCATCAGTTTACTGAAAGATTTCAATTTGTATTCTGTCAGCTCCTGGAGACCAATGCCTTCAGTGCAACTTGAACTTCTTTCTTCAGCATTATTGTTTCTTGATCACATGCTCCCTCTTTAAATGGTTGAATATCAACAATTTGCCTTTGGCAAAGTGACCCTTTTGATGCATTATGTATCATTTAATATTTTACCCATCTAATATTACAGGTCAAAACTTAAATTTTTTCCCCAGTACTTTCAGCTTGAGATATGTTGAACCTGTTTTTCCCTTTTGGTTTGCTTTCTTTGCACATTTCGTTATAATACTTTACATAGTCTTCTCGAGCTGTCCTTTGGAATTTTCTGTTCAGCTCTTTTACCTTCTCATTTCTTCCATTTACCTTAGCATCTTTACACGGGAGATCAAGTTTCTCAGCACTGCTTTTGCCATGTTCCAAAGATTTTGGTATGTTGTGCTTTCATTCTCATTTGTTTCTAGGAACTTTGAGAATTCACCTTTTATTTGTTCTACTATCTGGAGAGCAAGGTCTCTTCTGACATCTGTTTTATTCATTTCTTTCTTTCCTGTCTTTTCAGTGACCTTTGCTTTCTTCCAGTATGATATTCTTGATGTCATCCCATAGCTCTTCTGGTTTTTGATCATTTTTGTCTAATGTTTCAAATTCATTCTTGAAAGGGTCTGTAAATTCAGGTGGGATGTACTTAAGCTTACCTTTTGGTTCTCATTGGCTACTTTCAATTTTCTTCACCTTTAGGCTGAATTTGCTTATGAGAAATTGATGGTCTGTCCCATAGTTATTCCTGGCCTTGTTTCAGCTGATGTTACTGAAGTTTTCCACCGTCTATTTCCACAAAGGAGTCCTGGTGTGATTCTGTGGGTTAATGAATTGGACTGCAAAGTTGCTTTGAACTTCAAGGTCTGCCATTCAAGCTCACCAGCTGTTCCTCAAAAACCCTATACAGAGTCGCTATGGGTTGGAAATGACTCAATGGCACTTACCACCACCACCAATAAGAGCATTCCCATATATGTAATCAAATTGATTCCTATATTTGCAATGAATAAGTCATAGATCTTAAAAAATTCTGTCATGTGATCTCCAGCATGATTTTATTACCAAGGCTATATTTTCCAACTATTGATCCTTCCTCTTTGTTTTCAACCTTTGCATTTCAATCACTAGTAATTATCAATCTGTATTGATTGAGTGTTTCATCAATTGCAGTCTGTAGAAGTTGGCAGAATTCTTCAATTTCATCATCAGTTTTTTTGTGGTTGGTGCATAAATTTGAATAAGAGTGATATTAACTCATTTTCTTTATAGGTGTATGGGCCTTGTCCTATTTTGAAATGTTCTTTTTGATGATGAATGCAATGCCATTCCTCTTCAGTTTATTATTCCCATCATAGTAAATCATGTGATTGTCAAATTCATAATGGCCAATCCAGTCCATTTCAGTCACCAATGCCAAGGATAATGATCTTTCTGTGTTCCGTTTCATTTTGACAACTTCAAGTTTCATTCATACTTTTGTACATCTAAATTTCTGATGATTAATAGCTGTTTGCATCTGTTTCTCCTCATTTTGAGTTGTACCTCATCAGCAAATGAAAGTTCTAAAAACTTACTCCATTTGCATTATGATGGTCAGCTCTACTTTGAAGAGGCAGCTCTTGCCCATTTGTATTTTAAGTGCCTTTCAACCTGAGTGTCTCATCTTCCAACATTATATTTGACTATAGTCTGCTGCTACTCATAGTGTTTCCATTGTCTGTTACCATATCATATTGTCTGTTACCATATCATATTGTCTGTTACCAGACAATGTTCTGATGTTATTCATAAGGTTTTTTGTAGCTAGCCACTCAGAACTAGTTCACTTCTCTTCCTAGTCAATCTTAGTCTGGAAACACTCTGAAACCTGTCCACTATGGGTGAGCATGCTGATATTTAAAATACTAGTGGCATTATCTTTCAGCATCACAGCAACATGCAAGACATCACGATACAACAAACTGACAAATGAGTAGTGAATTTGGAGCATATTTTGAGTAAATAGCACTAGAAAACTTTTTCTTTACAGATGATATTCTGATTTTTGAAATAGGAATTTAGTGATTCATGTATTTGTTTTCATTCCAGAAATATAAAAAAAAAAACACTTTCATACATTATGTCATTGTTGTTAAGTACCATCAAGTCAGTTCTGACTCATTGTGAGTCTGTGTAGGATTTCTGAGGAGTAGCAGGTGGGTTTGATCTGATAACCTTGTGGTTCACAGTCCAGTGCTAATCCTATAGTGCTACACACTATATGCTCTGCTAATAATATAATAATATTTTTATGGTAGGATTAATAGGAAAAGTAAATCGTTTATGTACTGTACTTGCTGCAATAACTGAATGCAATGAATGCTTATTAAATGCTCTTCTAAGAAGCATTTAATAAGCCTTCATTAAATGCTAATTTAAAAAGTATTTAATAATAAAATTTTTAATGCCTCTTTCCTTTATTAGCTATTTCTATTTGTAGACACTTATTCCATCCCATGTTGATATTCTTGAATAATTTTAGGATATTTATGTAGCAAGCTACAGTACATGTTTACCAAATGCTTACTGATATATATATAAGTGTACTATTCTCTCTCTCACTGTCTACTCATCCACTTATCGGATGGCTTATATGCTCTGTATTTTACCATTATATATGGTTCTTTGTAAGAAACATACCTTCTTTTCTGATTAAATATGATTTATAAAAGGATATAAAAATGGAGATTTTGCTTATTTAGTTATCTTCTTATCCCAGCTTATGTTCTCAGATTGAAAATAATTCCATTTCTGGAAATTCACAATTAAAGATATTTTATCTTATTTATTCCCTGTTCTAACATTCTCATTTTTTACTGTCCTCAAATGATTACTTTCATTTCATTTTAGATATTTTCCATATTGAAGGCAGCTACTATTTTTTCATACTTTCAATAGGCTTCATGTTTACTTAGCACAACTGGTTAGACATTGGAATGTCCTTCTAATCTGTTTACTCTGGGAAGCTAAGGTATGCTTAACACTAGGTAAACTATGCTACACTTCTTTCTGAAATGACCTTCTGAAAATAATACAACAGAAAATACAATAGTGCATTTTATTTAAGTTTCTGAAACTTGGTAAAAGTTATCTAAAATCATTGTATGCTTAGTCCTGTGTGGTGATATAATTTTTCATCTGTATTTGGAAAATTGGTAACTCAGAAATAATCAAGAATGTCTGTGTATTTTGAAAAAAAAATTTTTTTTTTTGCCAAAATCCTGCTAAGTAAAAAGTATTGTGATATGCTCTAAGGATATTTAAGACATGGCTTTGGCTTTCTGGGAACTTTTAATGAAGTTAAGAAAATATGTTGGAAAATAATTATTTATCTTCTAGTGACAAGTCCACCTCAGCATCATGATGGTAGGAATGTTGTTGCTGTTAGGTGCCATTGAGCCGGTGCCGACTTATAGCAACCTTATGCACAGCAGAACGAAACACTACCTGGTCCTGGGCCAACCTCACTACTGTTGCCATGCTTGAGCCCACTGATGCTGCCACTTGGCCAATCCATCTCGCTGGAGGTCTTCCTCTTTTTCTCTGACCCTCCATCTTACCAAACATGATATCCTTCTCTAGCGACTGGTCCCTCCTGATAATACATCCAAAGTATGAGAGATGAACTTTGGCCATCTTGGCCTCCAAGGAACACTCTGGTCTGGCTGCACTTCTTCCAACACAGATCTTTTGGTTCCATGGGCAATCCATGGCACTTTCAATATACTCCTCCAACACCATACCTGAAAAGCATCAATTCTTCTATGGTCTTCCTTAGAAGGAAGGCCTTGGTAGGAATGGGACTCTGTAAAATACCCTGCTGTTTACCTGCTGACTCCTGAGAGTGCTGAAGGAAGACTAGAAGTTATTTTGTATCCTGTGCTTCTTTCTTTTCTTCTCATAACCATGCTCTCAATATTTATTCACCAGAGCTGTAACAGTTGATACCAGTTTCCAGTTTACTCTCATCACTCTCAGAACCTACCTCAGTGTGTGCAATATGAGAAGCACCAGCAATAGCCACATAGTGTCACCTCTTTAGAGGCTTTGAGTCCCAGATTTATAGGTTTCTGCTCTGATCTGCTGAGGTATAAGCATCAGCTGAACAGCATTGCTCTAAAACATCAACACATTTGTTAAAACATTAGCTAGACTTATAAAGAAAAAGAAGCAAATAACTAAAGCCATAAATGAAAGTGGGAATGTTATTACTGTCTTTACTAGTTATGAAAATGACTGCAGTATACCACCAAATTAAATAATATAAATGAAACAGGAAAATCACATCAGAAACTAATTAACAAATATACCTCAAAAAGAAATGTGAATTTCAGACCACAATGCTATAAAACTAGAAATCAACAATAAGAAGATCAAGGAAATAAAGTTGAATACATGGAAACTGAATAACACCCTGCTGAAACGCAACTGGATAGTAGAAGAAATTAAACATGAATTCATAAAGTTCCTAGAAACAAAGGAGAATGAAAACATAACATACCAAAATCTTTGGGACACGGCAAAAGCAGTACTGAGAGGACAATTTATTGCAATAAATGCACACAGCCAAAAAGAAGAAAGAACCAAAATTAACACATTAAAACAGCATCTCCAACAACTGGAAATAGACCAACAGCAGGACATTACAGTCACCAAAAGAAAGAAATAATAAAGATAAGAACAGAAAAAAAAATAGATGGAAAACAGAAAAACTATAGATAGAATCAACAGGACAAGAAGATAGGTCTTTGAAAGGATTAATAAAATTGACAAACCATTGGCAAACCTAACAAAAGAAAAGAGGGAGAAGACACAAATAACTCACATTAGAAACCACATTGGCAATGTCACAACAGAACCAAATGACATAAAAAATATAATAGAAGACTATGAAAAGTTGTACTCCAAAAAACTCGAAAGCTTAGAAGAGATGGAGACATTTTTAGAAAAACATGACCTACCTAAACTTACACAGAGTGAAGTAGAAAACCTGAACAGACCCATAACAAAAGAAGAAATTGATCAGGCTATCAAAAGACTCCCAACCAAAAGAAGTCGAGGCACAGATGGCTTCTTGGTAAGTTCTACCAAACATTCAGGAAAGAGCTGTCACCAATTCTACTCAAATAATTCCAGAACATAGGAGAGGACAGATAACTCCCTAATACTTTTTTATGAAGCAAGCATAACCCTCATACAAAAACCAAGGAAGGATATCACTAAGAAAGAAAATTATAGACCAAAACCTCATGAACATAGATACAAAAATTCTCAACCAAGTCATAGCCAACAGAATCCAGCAGCACATCAAAAAAACAATACATCATGATCAAGTGGATTCCATAAAAGGGAAGCAAGAGTGGTTCAACATTAGAAAAATAATCAGTGTAATCCACCATATAAATAAGAAAAAGAAAAAGAAAAAGAAAAAGGACCACTTGATCATATATTGACTGGTGCAGAAAAGCCATTTGACAAAACTCAACATCCATTCCTGTTAAAAACACTCAACAAAGTAGGAATTGAAGGGAAATTCCTCAACATAATCAAGAGCATATATACAAAAGCAACAGCTTATATCACTCTGAATGGAGAGAGACTAAAAGCCTTCCCTCTGCAAATGGGAACTGGACAAGGATGCCCTTTCTCACCACTCCTGTTCAATATTGTTTTGGATGTCTAAGCCAGAGCTAAATGGCAAGATAGGGAAATCAAAGTCATCCAAATAAGCAAAGAAGAAATAAAACTCTCTCTGTTTGCAGACGATATGATCCTATACATAGAAAACCCTAAAGATTCAGTAAAAAAAAAGCTACTAGACATCATTGGAAGATTCAGCAAAGTGGTAGGATATAAGATCAACATACAAAAATCAGTTGGATTTCACTATAGTAACAATGACATCTCTGAAAAGGACATTAGAAAAACAATACCATCTACAATACCTGCCCAAAGGATAAAATATTTAGGAATGAGTGTAACCAGAGAAACAAAGGATCTATACAGAGGAAATTAAAGTACTACTACAAGAAACCTTAAGGTCAGCGGTTCGAAACTACCAGCCGCTCCGCGGGAGAAAGATGAGGCTTTCTACTCCCG
>NW_006408695.1:127165-129876 GCF_000296735.1 Chrysochloris asiatica | reverse complement strand
TCCTCTTCACTTTCAGCAAGCAAGGTTGTATCATCTGCATATTGCAGGTTGTTAATGAGTCTTCCTCCAATCCTGATCCCACATTTTTCTTCATTGAACCCAACTTCTCGGATTATTTGCTCAGCATATATGTTGAATAAGTATGGTGAAAGAATACAACCTTTTCACACACCTTTTTAAATTTTAAAACATTCAGTGTTCCCATGTTCTGTTTGAACAACTGATACTTGGTCCAGATTCAGATTCCTCATGAGCACAATTAAGTGTTCCAGAATACTCATAGTTCGTAATGTTGTCCATAGCTTGTCATGAGCCACACAATCAAAAGCCTTTGTGTAGTCAATAAAGCACAGGTAAACATCTTTCTGATATTCTCTGTTTTCAACCAAAATCCATCGGACATCAGCAGTGATATTCCTCGTTCCACGGCCTCTTCTGAATCCGGCTTAAACCTCTGGAAGTTGTCTGTCAAAGTATAATTGTAGCCATTTCTGTGTTACATTTAGCAAAACTGTACTCACATGGGATTGTCCAATGATTTCTGCATTCCGTTGGGTCCCCTCTCTTTGGAATAGGCACAACTATGGATCTCTTCCAATCAGTCAGCCAGATAATTGTCTTCCAAATTTCTTGGCATAGATAAGTGAGTGCCTCCAGTGCCGCCTCACTTTCTTGAAAGATTTCAGTTTTTATTCCATCAATTCCTCTTGCCTTGTTCTTTGAAAATTCTTTCAATGCACCTTGGACTCCCTCCCTAAGTATCATCGGCTCTTGATCATATGCTACCTCTTGAAACGGTTGAACATTAGCATCATTTTCGTTTGGTACAGTGACTCTGTGTATTCCTTCCATCTTCTCTTTATGTTTTCTACATCATTCAATAATTTGCTCAGTGAAACTTTCAATAACGGAAGTTGAGGCTTGAATTTTTTCTTCAATTCCCCCAGCTTGAGAAATGCTGAGCATGTTTTTCCTTTTTGAATTTCTGATTTCAAATCTTTGCACATTTTTGTTGTAATATTTGGATTTATCTTCTCTAGCTGATCTTTGAAATTTTCTGTTCAGCTCTTGGACTGCCTCATTTCCTCCATTTGCTTTAGCATCTCTATGCTGGGGAGCAAGATTTAGTGACTCTTTTAACATCCATTTTAACTTTTTCCTTCTTTCTTGTCTTCTTGCTTTCTTCCTGTATGATGTTCTTGATGTCATCCCACAACTCTTCTGGTCTTTGATCTTTAGTGTTTAATGTATCAAATCTGTTATTCTGATGATCTCTAAATTCGGGTGGAACATATTCAAGGTCATATTTTGGCTCTCTTGGACTTGTTTTCATTTTCTTCAGCTTTAGTTTGAATTTTCATTTAAGTAATTGATGGTCTGTTCCACAGTCGGTCCTTGGCCTTGTTTTGACTGATGATATGGAACTTTTCCATCATCTCTTCCTGCAGATGTACTCAATTTGATTTCTATGTATTCCATCTGGTAAGGTCCATGTGTATAGCTGTCTGTTATGCTGTATAAAGAAGATATTTGAAATGAACAAATCATTGGTTTTGTAGAATTCTATCATGCATTCTCCACCATCATTTCTATCACTATTAGCCATTAGAGAGATGCAAATCAAAACAACAATGAATCATCATCTCACACCAGCAATAACAGCAAAGATAAAAAATGTAGAGGACAATAAATGCTGGCAAGGTTGTGGAATGACTGGAATCCTCCTACATTGTTGGTGCGATTGCAAAATGGTCCAACCACTCAGAAAAGCAATATGGCGCTTCCTCAGAAGGTTGCAAATTGAAATACCTTATGATCCAGCAATTCCTCTACTTGGTATTTACACACAAGAAATATGAGCCATAACAGGAGTACATATATGCACACCAATGTTCATAGCAGCATTATTTACAATAGCAAAAAGATGGAGATAGCCTAAGTGCCCATCAATTGCAGAATTGATAAACAAACTGTGGTACATACACACAATGGAATACTATGCTACCTTGAAGAGCAACAAGGAAGCTGCAAGCCAATGCATAACATGGATGAACTTTGAAGACATTATGCTGAGGGAAACCGTCAGTCACAAAAAGAGAAATATTGCATAGGACCATTATTGTAAGAGACTAAGAAAAAGAACTCACCCTAAAAGGGGGAAAAAAGAATATATATATATGCTGATCACCAGGATGTATGGGATGAGAGGAGGGGAGCAAGGGAGGGGAAGATAGAGCACAGGGTAGGGAATAGACACAGGATAGCTTGTGTGCTGGGGGTTGTCGAGGTCTGAGGTCCTATGTCAAAGTCCCGCCTCGACAAGGAAGTGTGGTGTCACGAAGAAGGGAGATCTGGTGGCGAAAGTGATAGAGAAAGAGAGAGACAAAATATATACAAAAAAGACAGACACACAGATATGATGCAAGCTGGCAGGTAGACAGATCTGCAAACATTTTGCGTAGCATTGTCCAGCATGGCACAGCATTGCATGCAGAATTCACTCTACCTCAGCCTTTTATTCACTTTTTTGGGAGGGATTTATTACAAAGGAAGGATGTAATTCACAAAGGGAGGATGTCACAAAGGGAGGATGTGATTAAGACAGGATACGGAACTGAAATGTGATTAATCATTCAAAACAGGATATAATAACTCACAGGAACAACTTTTAAGATATTTTCATAGTTTTTCTTAACAATCTAATATTTTTA
>NW_006408695.1:125782-127040 GCF_000296735.1 Chrysochloris asiatica | reverse complement strand
TTTGCAAAGTTTTGTTTGTGAGCAAGATCTCAGGCACCGGGCTTCATTTATCTATACCTAAAATGCTACATTGTTCTTAATATTCCTATATACTTTCAGGAGGAAGGAGAGCATCTGGGTTAAACTGATTATATTTAGAGGTGGTTTAATGGGGTTGCCACTGATCAACCCAGGGTCTGCGTATGCTGTGCCCAGCAGGGGGTAATACACAAGAAGATGGAGAGGAATGAAAGAACAAGGCTGATGGGAGAACAGTTAGGCAGGTTCATATAGGTTAAGTGGGACAGAGGTAAATGATGATTTATGTACAATCTTGGAAAAACAGGGCTACGGGATACAGGGATTGAAGCATGTATTGAGTGGGTAAAAGAGGGGAATAAATGTTAAGATGTGTGGCTATGTTTTGAATCTTGGTTTCCCTTGCCTACCATTGTAAAATAGACACTCAAGGGAGAGAGAAAGGAATAGCCAGAAACCTCACAATAGAAACTTGTAAGTCTGTCTTCAGCCTATAACTGATTGGAATACCTTAAAGGGGGCTAGAATTTGCCCAGTGAAAGTGGCTTCCTGTGGAGCCTTTGCATTGCATAAGATCATAGGTGGAATCCAGAACCCAATCCAGAATTGTTTGAGGTGGGAAATCCATTGGAAAAAATGAGTAGACCAGCCTGGAACAGCTAGAAAAACAAAAGATACTTTGTGATTGAAAGACCGGCCGGAAAAATCTGAAAAAATAATGGCAGTCTGATTGATTACTACCAGAACAAGCAAGTTATGTGCCCGGGAGCCATCATGCAAGTGGATCAGGTCCCCCCAGAGCAAACTCCCTTTCAAGACTAAGACTCAAGGGGAATTCATGAGCAGGCATGTGGTATGGCTGGTGACCATGTTGGTAACCTATAAGGGGAAGGGGGTAAAACAGCAATGAAGTTGGGAGCTAAGTCCAAATACATTCAATAGACCCCTGTGAACACGGGTGGAGACCTGGTTGGCCAGCAGTACAGCAAGACCTGGGGACTCCTGGGCCTATAGGCAGTAACATGGCCACAGAGTAGTAGAGCATAGAGTGAAGTGTCCAGCTGGTATGAAGTGAGGGGAAATGCACAAGAACACCCATACTTGCATATAGTACCCACTTGACCTGACTTTGATGGCTAGATGATCAGAACTTGACTAGAAGAAGAAAGAAGAGGGGAAAAAAAGAGTAACCGACTACTATTTGATGAACTTTACGTAGTGGTTACGAATCGGGCTGCGA
>NW_006408695.1:113436-118297 GCF_000296735.1 Chrysochloris asiatica | reverse complement strand
ATCACCAGTAATGATCAATACATCTTGATTGTATGTTTGATCAATTTCAGATGGAAGAAGTTGGTAGAATTCTTCTATTTCATCCTCACTGGCTTTAGTGGTTGGTGCATACATTTGAATAATAGTGGTATTAACTCGGCTTCTCTGTAGGTGCATAGATATTATGCTATCATAGACAGCATTGTACCTCATGACTGATCTCGATATGTTCTTTTTGATGATGAATGCAACATGATTCCTCTTCAATTTAACATTTCCGGCATAGTAAACCATGGGGTCATCAGATTCAAAATGGCCAATACCAGTCAATTTCAGCTCACTAATGCCTAAGATATAGATGTTTATGTGTTCCATTTCATTTTTGGCAACTTCCAATTTTCCTAGATTCATAATTCATACATTCCATGTTCTGATTTTCAATGGATGTTTACAGCTGTTTCTGTTCATTTTGAGTTGTGCGTCATAAGCAAGTGAAGGTCCTGTGGGCTTTTCTCCCATGATCTTTACTCCATTCGTGTCATCACAGTCAACTCTACTTTGAGGAGGCAGTTCTTCCCCAGTTGTATTTTGGGTGCCTTCCGAGCCGAGGGGCTCATTTTCCGGCACTATATCTAACCGTGTTTCTCTACTATTTATAAGGTTTTCAGTGACTAAATATTCGGAAGTAGTTTGTCACTTCTTCTTCCTAGTCTTCGTCTGGAAGCACATCTGAAACTTGTCCACCATAGGTGACCCTGCTGGTATTTAAAATATTGGTGGCATAGCTTTCACAATTATAGCAACTCACAAGCCACCACAGTATGACAAACTAACAGACAAGTGGTGGTAATTCATATACTATGCTTCCCAGTCTTAAGTATATTTGGTTATCTTTCCCTATCCAACTGCTCGCCAGTGAAATGAATGTGTGTGGACATTATATATACCACACAACTTCCACAAGTGTTCTCCATACTCTTTCCCCCTCCTCTTGATTAGGGTGATAGTCATAAAGATCCTGGAAGGCTTGGAAGCCGTATATTTAAGACAGAAAATCTTCAGTTCATCTGATTTTCAAATGGCTACATAGAACAGAATTTCCTCTTCTCCTTGACCTTGAACTATTATAAAAGAAGGAGAAAATTCTATTGTGCTTGAAATGATTATACATTTGCCTATAGTGTGCTCATCTCTAATGACAGTGTCACCCCTGAATGGTAGTCCTGAGTCATATGTATTTAAATGTACAACATCATAAAGAAACTGCCAATAATGTGCAAATATACATTTTCATAGTTATCTAACTTGATCCTCATAGCATGTTTGAGAAACAATACAGATTGGTGATCTGGAAGAAAACTTCCAGCTTAATTTAAATGTTTTAAATTAAATTGTTTTAAACAATATTCATTCTTCAAATGACATCATGAAAGTTATTCAAAAAGTACTGCTTTAAAATATTATTGTTGTAAAGTGCCATCGAGTTGGTTCTGACTTATAGCGATCCTATATAGGGTTTCTAGGAGAAGCTGATGAATTTGAACTGCCAACTTGTAGTTCAAACTGATCTTGTTTTCCAGTGTGTTATCCCGCAGCACCAGAAATCTTTATTTAAAAATACCAAAATGTGAAACTATTGTTTCTTGATGTTTCCTCCATCTAGGTCTCTATTCTCAAAGAGATGTTTCCATCTCTCTACCCCTTCCCAAAAGAATTATTCACTCTTTGATTCAATTTACACCACATCAAGTTGGCAGTACTGACAAACTCAAGGGACTCAAACTGTATTCCTGTTAAATACATTTTGAACGGGGTAAAAAAGAAGTCTTAACATGATTCAGGTTGTAGAGTGGATGGGATAAGTTTCTCAACGAAATTCTTATAGAACAGCCTTGGCTACCCTCGAAGAATGATCAGGTGCATTGTTGGGATGGAAGAACATTCCTTGGCCTAACATTCATGGCCTTTTTCTCACCAATACAGTTTTCATTATTCTTAAAACCTCTTCATAATAAGATCCCATGATCGCCTTGTACCCTTTGAGAAAATCTATCTTGATTTCCTCTTTGGAATCCCAAAATACAATTGCCATAACCTCTGAGCTGCCCTCCTTGCGTTGAGTTTAACTGGTCCAGAAGATCCCACTGGATGTCACTGTTCTGTTTGTATCTCTTTTGAAGGTGACTTAATGAGACTAATGCAAAAAGAACTTGTCTACAGTCATCCACTGATCACAGAGGCATGCTTAAACATGTTTTGATTGAAATAAACCTGTGAATATATGAACTGGAACCATAATGGAAATACTTGTTGACTTCTCCTCATATATTGAGTTTGTATAGAACATGGAAAAAGGGATGTTAAAAAGGCAGGGACGGATTACCCAATAAGCAAATTAAATATGGATTTACTCATACATGTTTACTAATCTGTATTAACAGTTTCATATGGGTTTCACTACATTTTGGTGCAGAGTTGAGCCAACAATTTCTTTCTTTCAATGGCCTCACCCTCCTATTTCCATAGATCATCTTGTTGTTATGTACCAATGAGTTGGTTCTGACCCACAGTGAGCCTCTGTAGGATTTCTGAAGCAATAAATCTTTGTGAGAGCAAAAAACTTCATTATTTCTCTTGAGAAGTGGCTGGTGGGTTCAAACTGCTGACCTTGTGATTCACCTTCCAGTGCTTATTCTATAGAGCTACCATGCTCCCCATTACAGGTAACAAAAAACAAAATGTTGTTGTTAAGGACCATCGAATTGGTTTTGACTCAAAGTGACCAATATAGGATTTCTAAGGAGCAGTTGGTGAGTTTGAACTACCTACCCTGTGATTCAAAACAATATGGCAGTCTTCAGCCTATCCTACAGTGTTGTTCCAGGACTCCACAAGCAAAATAACAATCAAAACTCTAAAGTTTCAGCTCCCATAATCCTTTCTTCTTTCTCTTACAAAAAACCTCATGCTTCCATGGACCTTCTGTTTTTGTTAGGTGCCTTCAATTGGGTTCTGATTCATAGCAACCCTGTATCGAGTCTCCGAAGAGCATCTGATGGGTTGGAACCACTGATCATATGGTTAGCAATGTAGTGCTTATCCTACAGTACCATACTGGGACTCCATGAACCCTAGAGTTCTCAAAAGAAAACTCACTGCCATTGAGTTGATTCTGGTACATAGAGACCTCATGTTATTGTTAAGTGCCATTGTGGTGATTCTGACCCATAGTGACCCTGTATAGAGTTTCAAGCTGGTGAGCTTGAACTGCCAATCTTGCAGTTCAAGCTGACTTTGCAGTCCAATGCATTAACCCAGGGCGCCACACCATGACTTCTTATAGGACAGAGTAAAACTGCTACATACGATCTCTGAGACTGTGAGATCTCTGAGATCTGTGAGACTGATATCTCCCATGGAGCAGCTGGTACGTTCTAATCAGTCACCAATCAATTCTCGACTGAATACTTAACCACTGGGACATCAGGGCAGCTTTCTAGGCCTCCAAGGAATACTACTTACAACGCATGTACAGATGAACTCACTGAAACTGCCTTTGTGTTATTCCCTATACTTTATCTTCCCCCTGAGATGTCATTGTCTTAGTCTTCTCCTTTAGTAATCTTAACACATTTCAAAAACCATATCCTTGAATCCTATATTAGTCATTTATATTGCCATAACAGGAGTCCTGGTGCAGCGCTGAAGGATAAGCATTAGACTCCAAGGTCAGTTTGAACCGCCAGGTGGCAGTTCAAACCCATCAGCAACTCTTTGAATATCCTATAAAGAGTCGCTATGAGTTGGAACCGACTTGATGGCACTTAACAACAAAAATTTCCATGAAAAGTCACCACTACTTAGAGACTTTAAACAGCCCAATCTTATTATCCTACTGTTCTGTAGGTTAGAAGTCCAGGTGGGCTACATGGGTTCTCTGTTCCATGTTTCACATGGTCAAAATCAAAGTGCCATCAGGACTGCATTCCTCACTGGAGATTCTGGGAGTGAATTCTTTTCCAAGTTTATCCAGGATGTTGGCAGAATTTATTTCCCTGTGGTTGTAGGAAACTGTCTACATTCCCTTGCTTCCTGTTAGTCAAGTGTTGCTCTTTGTCCCTGGATCCCACCTGCGTTCCTTCTCCTGCTTTCAATATGGCCTCTGAGCTAGCAATGGTGGTCAAGTTCTTCTCACTCTGAATCTCTCCAACTTCCTCTTCTGCCTTCAGCTGGGAGAAGGTCTTGAAGGCCAAATTTTTGCTTCTATAAAGCTTTTCCTGAAAACCATTCAAAGTGAACTTGCCTGCTTTAGAAACTGCATATCTGTTAGTACCCCCCTTAGTGCACTTACATTACTCCACCATATGCTCACATCATTTACATAATTGTCTTAATGTTTGCATTTGACTGTAAGATTCTTCTAATTGCATTTTTTTCATATGTTTTGCCTCTTCAATGTCTAATAGAGCTGAAATACTCTGGAATTGGCATGAATTGAACTGAATAACCCAAGGCCACACAGTTACTAAAGGTAGAGAAAGGCCTGGAACCTGGCCTAGACCAAGATTCTCAGCCTAGTATTTTCTCTTCAATAATTCTTATTCTCTCAAACTTGGGTGTGCCTTACTACATTATTTCAAGGTTATCAGTGAGAGAACATTTGTCTGCATAAATAAATTCTGAGCCCAGTGCAGAACATTTCATTGGAGAGATAAGGAGAGACAGAATGTAACACAAAACACTGGTATATCTACTACACTTTTTGTTTCCAGAATTCCTACCCTCTACTCATAGGAGCTCTGGTAGCGTAGTGGTTACGAATCGGGCTGCGAACCTTAAGGTCAGCGGTTCGAAACTACCAGCCGCTCCGCGGGAGAAAGAT
>NW_006408695.1:106289-113336 GCF_000296735.1 Chrysochloris asiatica | reverse complement strand
CTACTCCCGTAAAGATTTACACCCTCGGAAACCCTGTACAGGGTCGCTATGGGTCGGACCCGACTCGATGGCACTTAACAACAACAACAACAACCTATACTTATGAATGTAGTACCTCAAAAAAGGGAATAAATCTTTAAGAGAGGATCACTTCTACACCCTCAGTATACAGGGTTGACAGGGATGGGTAACTTAGACATTGGCTAACCTAAATGGGGTGGGCTATAAAGGCAAGAAGTGTCTGACTTACAGGCTTTCAACAGGGAACCTAGTTCCAGACAGGGCAGGGGTAGGTAGAATATCTACTCAATGATTTCCAGGCTGGCAAAAGGAAATGGGGTAAGACTCTTGCAGTCCAACAGTAAATAATTGACATCAGGACTAACTGTGAGGGTCAGAAAGGTAAAGGTAGATATTTTTTGACAAAAGAAGGGGGGAGTGATTGATTTTGTAGTCTAGGAGTGGAGGTCCCTGGGACCATCAAGTGAGAAGAGTGGAGAGTGGGACCCTACCCAGAGAAGCAGTGATGCCAGAGATGGAGACAGAAATAATGACATGGACAGATGGAGCAGCTGGGGACACCAGACTCAGGGAGGGAGAGGGGCTATGTGCTGATGGCCGGTGGGGTGGTGGACCTTTGGGGTGTACCCTTTGGTTATTTGATGATGCATAGAGGGTATTATAATCATTGCAATGAAATGAAATACGATAGGATGAATATAAAACTGATGTTCTCCCATGTAAACCCACATAATTCACAATAAAAACTTAAAAAAAAAGAAAAGAAATGGAAAACATCAGCAGATCTTTGACAAATAAAGAGAGTCAATCAGTTACCAAAGCTTTTCATGAAAGAAAATCCCAAGCCAAATGGCTTTGTTAATTGAGTCTACCAAACATTTAAAGAAGAATGAACACCAACTCTTCTCACTCAAACACTCAAAAAGGAGGTGGAGGGAACACTTCCTAACTCAATTACTCATTCTATTACACTATTAGATTACACTACTATCAAAATCAGAAGACATCACAAAACAAAAACATACAGACTAATGGCCCTTGTTGGAAGTGCTGGTGTGGTGCTGTAGGAGAAGCCCTGGACCACAATGTTGGTTTGAACTGCCAGATTATCAGTTCAAGCTTACCAGCTTCTACTTAAAAACCCTATACATGGTCATCATGAGGCAAGACTGACTCGGCGGCACTATGTTTCTTTCTGACTGGACTCTGGCTCCTAGGGTGCCACAGACACTCATATAAATAATTCTTCTAATAGGATAAGCATTGGACTGCTAACCAAGCACATTCAGTAATGTTGACCTCAACCATCACATCACAAGTCTATTTATTCCTATCCATCAATACATGGAAGCCCTAGTTTAGCACTGTAGGATAAACACTGGACTGGTAACCACAAGGTCAGTGATTCAATGGTAACCACAGTGTCAGCAGTTCAAACCAACCAGCCATTCCTCTGAAACCCTATACAGGGTTTGAGTTGGAACCAACTCAACGGCACTTAAGAACAACAACAATATAGCCAATCATCAAGCCAGTTGCCATTGAGTGAATTCGTATTCATGATGACCTCATGTGTGTTAGAGTAGACCAATGCTTCATAGAGTTTTCAATTGTTGATTATTTATGAGTAGATTGCTGGGTTTTCTTCTGAGGCACCTCTAGGTAACCCAAACTGCCAGGCATTTTGTTAGTAGTTGAGTCCATTAAATATCCAGAGACTTCCTTCAATAAGATGATATATGATATTCATTATAACATAATATAATATAATTTATATATATATATATATATGAAAGGAAGATGATTTCATGGCTAGCTAATAGTTCAGAGAAGACTTTACATTTAAATATGGTTTGTTGTATAGAAAGGAAATTTGCTATTTAGATATGAAGAATATAGCATGTACACAGAATGGTTTTCAGAAGCAGAAAAATATAGAATCCTTTGTTACTGTAAACTGTGTTTTTATGTCTAGACTCAGAAACTATTCTTGAGAAATACAAATGGTTAACATGCTCAGCTGCTAAAGAAAGTTTGAAGGTTCCAACCCACCCAGAAACATCTCAGAAGAAAGGACTTGCAATGTACTTTAGAAAATCTAATTATCAAAGACCCTAAGGAGAATGGTGCTACTCAGACATATGTGGGGTTAACATGATTGAAATTGACTCAACAGCAACTGGTTTATCTAATTATAAGCCAGTGTGAGTAATTACTGATTGACAGTTTTTAATGGTATTTTGAAATTAATTTGTGGATTTTAATAGGAGACTGAGGAATTTGGATTGATTTTATATTCAGTGATCACACATATTCGTGGACCAGAGTCGTAGATCCCAGTGTATAACTTAGAAAAGTTAGCTAGGAAATATTCATGGACTAAATATTGAAGTGCTGGACTGTAAATGTCTCTTCAAGGGAGTGTTGCAATATTTCAGCAGATAAATGAGAACATAAACTTAGAAAAAGCAAAAGTTAAACTCTTAGTATAAATATAGCTGGTAGCATAAAGACAACAATATTAAGTAAACTCAGTATTATTCATATGAAGAGAACTGTCTTGAAAAAGATTTATGGTACTATAGAATAACAGGAGCGAGCAAGGGTGGTGTTATGAATTTAATTGTGTCCTCCCAAAATATGTGTTAGAATCGTAACACCCGTTCTTGTAAAATACAACCCTCTTTGGGAATAGGGGTTTTCTTTGGTTGCATGAATGAGGTGATATTATGGTAAGTTAGATTCTAAAATCTAATCACTTATGCATTATTAAAAGAGCAGAATATGCACAGAAACATAGGAGGGGACTTCAAAACATTTGTGGAAAATTCCATGATCTTTTAATTCAGTGTTTCCTCAAACTTTTTGAAGCTGCCCTGGTATGTGGAAGAAGACATCCTATTTAGACAGATACATAGAGCAGAACTCATGGGGTTGCTTACAAAGAAAGACTTCCCCTAAAGCTAGCAATTAGAATTTATATCCTCTAGAACTATAAGAAAATAAATTTCTGTTCTTTAAAGCCACTTAATTGTGGTATTTTTTTTTATTATAGCAGCAGTAGGTAACTAAGGTAGGTGGTGTCTTCCATCAATATGATATATAATTCAGTAGACATTTTTTGTCTTTCAATTTTTTGTGGGGAGTAACGCCCTATCCTTGCGTATTTTCTTTAATTAGTAAACATTTTTCCCTCTGGAGAGTGAAATGAAAGGTGGTTTTATTTTTATTTGTTTTGAAGCTTCAAGCCTATAACTTTGAACTCACAGTGGAGTATTTAAAATAGCACCAATCAACATAAAATTCACATTTGTAGGAGACAGCTTCAGTAAGGGCCCAGAATACTGAACTGGTAGTCCAAGGACAGGCACTTTACATAAGGACTTTGTGTATTGTCTTAAGCAAGTCATTTTGTTTCTTATGTTGTCTGTCTATCAAGTAGATATATTAATAACTATAGCCCTACCTCAATTACCTGGAGTTTTGAGAACTAAATAATGCCTGAAGAAATTTCTCTATTTTTTATAAGAAATATATGTTTTTCCCGCCTCTAAATCGATAGGGAGTAAGTAATAAAGTTGAATTGTCTGAAATCATAAAATAGGTTGATTTATATTGGACCATATTTGTACACACTTAAAAAAAGAAAATAAAAATAAAACAAAACAAAAATACCTGCCCTACAAAGGTGACAAATAACCCAGTACATCTGTATTATTGTTATGTTCTGGATCAATTTTGCCTTTGTTGTATTCCACTCATCAAATGACAACCTTGAAATGGAAGGAATTTAAAAGCCATCTAGAACTATCACCTTAGTCCACCTTCCACCATCCAGCATGCCTTCCAACTGGTGAACTAGACTCTGCTTGCCATCTCCTAATTAAGAAAAGCTCAAGTTTTCTCCCAAGGAGTCTCATTGTCTTTGAAGCACAAACAAAAAGTTATTTATAAAATGATACATTTGACTTCTCAAAGTTTCCATTTCTCCTTGGTGCCTCTGTCCTCTGCAGTCAAAGAATACATTCAACTCCTCTCATGTAAGGGAATTTTCAAAACTTTAAAAACACAATTTACAAGTTTCCTTCGATTTCATTCAGCAGGGATGCATAATAAATGCAATATTGTTTCCTAACTTTGAAAACTATATCTGTAACCAAAAGTCATGTGATGATTTCCATGAATCACTTACTGTTTGGTATGAGAGCCATGTGTCCTCTAGCTAGACTGTGTTCTTTATTCTGCCTTCATCATGTTTTGAAAGCTGCCTTGGTCTAGAGTTGTAGTAACAATTTGATTGCATAGTAAAAATACACTAGACATTAAGTCACTTGTGATACATGACTCTATTGAGACTTTTTGCTCCTTGATATCAAATTTCAAGTTGTTCAATATTATTCACCTCATTTATAATGTTGAAAATTTGACAGCTGTCCCCATTTGGACCTCACTGCCATTGCAGCTTGTCTATACTGAATATCTCTTGTACTGATACCCTTGCCAATTTCTTAAGTCAAATTTAGGTGCATTGATTTTTGTTCTTTTGAGCCCCATAGTGGTGAAGGTTATTAAGTATAGGTATGCTTGTGTACTCCTCTATTATTGTGAAATATCGCAGACTTAGATTTGAAAGTTCAATGCATCTAGGTTTGATGAAATATGACACAAAATTTATAATCCCTTTCTTTTGTTGCTGTCCTTTTTCCTTCTATGCACTTCATTGCATCCTCTCTTCTCCCTCCGCATGTAGACATTTTCTCCCCAACATCCGTGGATTTCAGCTTACGAAATTAGCAACAATGGAAACAAAATTTCTTGTCTATCTTGTTGTTGTTGTTAAGTGCTGTCGAATTGGTTCTGACTCATGGTGAGCCTTTATAGTGTTTCCAAGACACGGCTGGTGAGTTTGAACAAACAACCTTGCAGTTCAACCAAATTTATGGTCAAATGCTTATTCTGCAGCGCCACAACAGCACTCCTCTTGTCTATCTTTAAGGCTTTTATTTACCCAACACCCTGCCTGAGGTAGAAACAGTCATCAAAATGTATTACAACTCCTTCCATTGTTGTTGTTAGGTGCCATCGAGTCGGTACTGACTCAAAGCTACCTTATGCACAGCAGAGTGAAACACTGCCCAATCCTGGGCCAACCTCACTATTGTTGCCATGCTTAAGTCCATCGATACTGCCACTTGGCCAATCTATCTCGTTGGGGGTCTTCCTCTTTTTCTCTGACCTTCCACCTTACCAAACATGATATCCTTTTCTAGTGACTAGTCCCTCCTGACAATATATCCAAAGTATCAGAGACGAAGTTTGACCATCTTGACCTTTAAGGAGCACTCTGGCTGCACTTCTTCCAAAACGGATCTGTTGGTTCTTTTGGCAGTCCATGGCACTTTCATTATTCTCCTCTAACACCATAACTCAAAAGCATCAATTCTTCTATGGTCTTCCTTATTATTCACTGTCCAGCTTTCACATGCATAGGAGGCTATTGAAAATACCATGGCTTGGGTCAGGCACACCTTAGTCCTCAAGTTGACATCTTTGCTCATCAGCACTTTAAAAAGGTCTTGTGCAGCAGATTTGCCTAATGCAGTATGTCATTTGATTTCTTGACTGCTGCTTCCATGAATGTTTATAGTTGATCCAAGAAGAATGAAGTCCTTGACAACTTCAATCTTTTCTCCATTGATAAGAATGTTGTTTATTTGTCCAGTGGTGAGGATTTTTGTTTTCTTTACATTGAGATGTAATCCATACCGAAGGCTATGCTCTTTGATCTTCATCATTAAATGTTTTAAGTCCTCTTCACTTTCAGAAAGCAATGTTGTATCATCTGAATATAGCAGGCTGTTAATGAGTCTTCCTTCTATCCTGATCCCACGTTTTTCTTCATAGAACCCAGCTTCTCGGATTATTTGCTCAGCATACATGTTGAATAAGTATGGTGAAAGAATACAACCCTGTCGCACACCTTTCCGAATTTAAATCCATTCAGTGTTCCCATGTTCTGTTCGAACAACTGCCCCTTGGTCCAGGTACAGATTGCTTATGAACACAATTAAGTGTTCCGGAATACTCATACTTCACAATGTTGTCCATTGCTTGTCATGATCCACACAATTGAAAGCCTTTGCCTAGTCAATAAAGCACAGGTAAACAACTTTCTGATAATCTCTGCTTTCAGCCAAGATCCATGAGACATCAGCAATGATATTCCTCATTCCATAGCCTCTTCTGAATCTGGCTTGAACCTCTGGAAGTTCTCTGTCAATATATGCTTGCAGATGTTTCTGTATTACCTTTGTTTTTGTTGTTAAGTGCCGTGGAGTCGGTTCCGACCCATAGCGACCCTGTATAGGGTTTCCAAGCCTGTAAATATTTACGGGAGCAGAAAGCCTCATCTTTCTCCCACGGAACAGCTGGTAGTTTCGAACTGCTGACCTTGCGGTTTGCAGCCCAATTCGTAACCACTACGTTTCCAGAGCTACTTTAGTAAAACTTTATTCACATGTGATATTAAAGAGGTTGTCCGATGGTTTCTGCATTGCGTTAGGTCACCTCTCTTTGGAATGGGCACAAACAGGGATCTCTTCCCATCAGTCGGCCAGATATTTGTCTTCCAAATTTCTTGGCAGAGATGAGTGAGTGCCTCCTGTGCCACCTAACTTTCTTGAAAGGTTTCAATTTTTATTCCATCGATTCCTGGTGCCTTGTTCTTTGACAATTCCTTCAATGCACCTTGGACTTCCTCCTTCAGTATCATTGGCTCTTGAGCATATGCTGCCTCTTGAAACGATTGAACATTAACCATTTCCTTTTGGTACAGTAACTCTGTGCATTCCTTCCATCTTCTCTTGATGGTTTCTGCATCATTCAATAATTTGCCCAGAGAATCTTTCAATAACAAAAGTTGAGGCTTTAATTTTTTCTTCAGTTCCCTAGCTTGAGAAATGCTGAGCGTGTTCTTCCTTTTTGGTTTTCTGATTCCAGATCTTTGCACATTTTGTTGTAATATTT
>NW_006408695.1:81916-100224 GCF_000296735.1 Chrysochloris asiatica | reverse complement strand
GACATATTGTCAGAAGGGACCAGTCTCTGGAGAAGGATATCATGTTTGGTAAGGTGAAGGGTCAGAGAAAAACAGGGAGACCCTAACGAGATGGATTTGCAAAGTGGCAGCATCAATGGGCTCAATTGTGGCGACAATAGTGAGGTTGGCCCAGGATCAGGCAGTGTTTCATTCTGCTGTGCATCAGGTTGCTGTGAGTTCGTACTGACTCTATGGTACCTAACAACAACAAAACTCCCGCCCTAAGAATGGTAGTGGTGGTGGTTGTATTCCAACTCATTATGACCTTGTGTAGGGTTTCTGAGGTTGCAACTCTTTAAAGGAGCAGAAAACCTCATCTTTTTCCTAAAGGTTGACTGGTGGATTTGAACCACTGACCTTGTTGTTAGCAGCCCAATGTGCAACTCCCTGCACTACCAGGTTACCTAATTTATAGATATAGATTTAATTAATTATACACATGCACACACACACATATATAATTTATAATTTTTTTTTTTTACAGTTTTTACAAATATTTTTGTTTATTTTAATGAAGCTGGTACAGACAATGTCCTTTTAAAACCCATATCCCAGGCCAAAAAGTACAAACAAAATAAAAAAAGAACAGTGTTCAGTAGTATATACTTCCACATGAATATTTTTATTAACTGCTAATGAAATTGAGAACTTTGCTGGTATCTTCTGGCAAGGATTTTATTTTCATCTTAAACTGCTTTGTCTCTTCAGTGAAGCCACCTTTGGAGTTAGTCATGGCTCTCACATGTGCCATCATGACTCAATCATGATTTCTCTTCTTTTGGTCCAGACCCTCAGGTTTCAAACGTAGCTTCAAGGTATGGAAAGGTCATTTTTCCACAGTTCAGTTGTCTGAAAACTTCCATCTCCCACTGAAAGTCATAGTCCAGGAGTGAAGCAATCACATGCTAGAACTTCAGGGCCATTTGGAAAGTCATTATGAACACTTGAATTGGTGGATCTTATTTATCCCACAAGCCTGAAAATGCACAGTCCTGAAAAGGTGACCTCTCTGTGCACATAGGTCATTTTAAGAAGAGGGCTCTATGAAGGGGGCTGAGGCTTGATTACCAAAAATCAGCACAATGAAAACAAACAATAGTGAATAATGAGCACCAGAATTCAAAATACCAGATGCTTTAAAGAGAGATGCCAGTTTTCAATGCCATTTTGAACACCACATTACAAAAGAACTATTTTTTAAAATAAATAAGAATTAAGGAAAAAGAAAAAAAAATTAAGAGAATATCTAAACTGTTGAATGACCCCCTGTTTGTTCCTGATAAACTTCAATCACATCTTCTTCCTCCATTCCCAGTTCTTTTGGAGTGTGATTATCAGCAATTCTCTGTCCTTCAAAGAGAAACCTGAGTGAATTCATTGGAACCCCCTGTCTTTGATAGTATGATAGTAAGTTTCTTGAGATGTGTTGTCATTTTCACCTTAAAGTGTATCTCATTGCTATCCTGTCCAATAACTTTGAGTTTAATGTATTCTCCTTCCTTCTTATCCCCCAAGTCCTCAGTTGAAGGTTTCGCCTCCTGGTCAGACATGGTGGCAGTGGCTTCACCCCGGGGGTCTCTGCACTGCAGAGACCTTGGCCAGGCAGAATCTCACTCCAAGGTTTACAAATCCGTCTATCTTCCACCACAGCACCTAATTTATAATATTTTAAGGTCATATCTTTGTTTTTATTTTTCCAGATAAAGATGATATAGGTATATGTGGTACCCTAGTAAAATCTTGATTTATCAGTAGTCTGGGTTAAACAATCTGGCACTCGTCTATTAAATGCTTCAGTAAGCAGTCACACTCAATTCCCAATGAACTCCAGTGTGTTTCTAAGATGCCACCTTAATTTATTATCCTGCTTTTAGCCTAAAGGTTTTTGTTTTTGCCTTTTTCTTTCCAGTTGCTGTCTTGCTGAGATCCTACTTATACATACTAGGGGAAATTTTCTCATTTTGTTGGAGTGATATGTTTTTTCTTCTGGCAGTTTATGATTTTTTCAATATTATTTTCCAACACCATAATTGAAACACATCAGTTCTTCTATAGTCTTCCTTATTTATTGTCCAACTTTCACATGCATTAGAGGCAACTGAAAACACATGGCTTGGATCAGGCATACTTTAGTTCTCAAACTGATATCTTTGCTCTTGGACACTTTAAAGAGGTCTTGTACAGCAGATTTGTCTAGTCCAATATATCTGTTGGTTTCTTGATAGCTGCTTCCATAAGTGTTGATGGTGGATCCAAGCAAAATGAAGTCTTTGCCAACTTTAATCTTTTCTCCATCTATCATGATGTAAATTACTGGTCCAGTAGCGAGGACTTTTGTTTTCTTTACACTGAGGTGCAATCCGTACTGAAGGCTGTGTTTGTTGATCTCGATCAGTAACTATTTTAATCCTGCTTTTAGCAAACAAGATTGTATCATTGCATATCTCAGGTCTTCCTCCAATCCTTATGCCATGTTCTTTATCATATAATTCAGCTTCTCTGATTATTCACACAATATACAGACTGAATAAGTATGGTGAAAGAATACAGCCCTAGCACACACCTTTCCTGATTTTAAACCATTCACTATCCCCTTGTTCTGTTCTAATGTTTTATGTACAGGTTCCTCATGAGCACAATGAAGTGTTCTAGTATATGCATTCTCAGCATGTTGTCCATAGTTTGTCATACTCCACATAGTCAAAAGCCTTTGTATAATCAATAAAGCACAAGTAAATATCTTCCCGGAATTCTCTGCTTTCAGCCAAGATCCATCTGATGATCAGCAATAATATCCCTAATCCTATGTCCTCTTCTGAATCCATCCTGTCAATGTACCATTGCAGTCATTTTGAAATTATTTTCAGCAAAATTTTACTTGCATGTGATATTAATGATGTTGTTTGATGATTTCCACATTCAATTGGGTCTCAGTGAACATAATATCATTGACATAATCATCATTCTTCTTTTTTCATGGGAAAATTGAAGAACACATAGATCCTGTGCATGGCTTGAGTTCAAAAAGCAATTTGCAGAATCCATAAGGCTACTATTCAATCTCTTTAAATTCCTGCTACAGCCTGAGCCAGATTGTTCCTCTACAAAATTACTGCCAATAGAACATGATGTGCCTGTTAATTGTAATTGCCCCCTCATTTTCTTAAAGTTAAATGGAGCTTTAAGGGACTTTGAATTAATTTTCCCATAATACCTTAGGTTTTAAGATGCACCCATTTTTATCACATCTTTATACTTTAACTCATACCTTGAACATCATTCTAGTTTCTTGATGAATATGTTAGATAAAGTTCACCGGTTTTTGCTCTGGAGCTGAAATGCAGCATTTATATTTACTCACCCACTGATGGGAATCAGGAGCCAATTTTGATGAATGTTGACTCAAATCCCTTGTGGTACTGGGATTTAAGCATTGAACTACTAATCATGAGGTCATTTGTTTAAACCCACCGACAGCTCCCATAAAAATTAATAGTCTCAGAACCCTGCATAAGGAGACTATGAGCCATAATCAGTGGGTTTTCTTAATCCAGGGTAGGTGCATTATTAGATCAGAATGAGTATAAGAATATTTTTTAATTCCTGTGTAAGAAACACGCATTTAACAAATCTGTAATGATGAGATCCATTTATATGTTACCCGTTGTTAAAGGATTGCAATATATTCCTTACAAGAATTTAAAAAAACACCACACACACTGAAAAATTTGTTTCAAAGTAATCTAGTTTGTAGAGAGGCCTTTGAGAGATAAAAATGGAAGGTTAGACTAGAGGTAAAACATGATTATCTAGAAGTTAAAAACTGAAAAACTGTTTTTTGGTTATATGGGGTTTTCATACAAGTCTGTGTACATTTTTACACCTTTGAGTTTTTCATAATAAATAAAGGATACATTCATTTTATAATAAAAGTTAAACAATGACAACATAGTAGCCATTAGGTCAATTTCAACTTACAGAGATTCCATGTGCTTCCAGGTAGAACTGAACTTCACAGGGCTTTTGTGGTTGTGACCTTTTGGAAGCAGATAGCCAAATCTTTTCTTCTCAGGAATCTATGAATGGGTTTGTGTTGCCAACCTTTAAGTTAGTAGCCATGTACTTAACTGTTTGTACCACCCAGGGGTACACCTCTCTGTTAAAGAACAAAACTAAAGAAATCTACTTCCATGGAGTTGATTGTGATTCATAACAAACCTAGAACTGCTCCTTGGAATTTCTGGGTCTGTAAATCTTTAGAGGAGCAGACAGACTCATATTTTTTCCCAAGGAACAACTGCAGTTCAACACATAACCCAAACCACCACTAGGATTCCTTAGGTACACCCAGGTCCCCATAAGAAGTACATTGCTGTGAATTACAAAGTATATTTCCTTGATCTTAAGAATGCAAGAAGTCTTTACTAATTTTAAGTGACATGCAGTGAGAGAGCCACTTAATTTTGGACAGATTTGATAAATAATAAAAATTTCTTGTAAACAAAAAGTTAAATGTTAGAAGATCTAGCATCTAGTCCTCAGCTCAGTTACACTTTTGATCTATAACCAATTGCTGTGCTCATATCTATAAAGTGTAAATGTTTTCTTTTACGATCCATGTTCTTGAGGATTATTAGAGTACAGATTATTTGGAGCCTTAAGAAATCTTGAAAACCTTTCAATTAAAGCTGCTAGTGGCTTAATATTGGATTCTGGTCTTATACCTTTAATAGAATCTTGCCTGTATTTATTTTTGCAAAGACAAATAAACAAGTTCTAAGAACATGGATGTAACTGTCTTCAATGTCTTTATTAAGAAGATGTAGAGAATTTTGACAGGTGCTATTTTCTCAGTGTCTCTCTAACAGTCACATTGATCCATGTTTTTCTGTGTCCTTCCTTCTAACTTCCACATCAATTCTTTCACAAGATGTTAGATGACAATCAACTGTACCTCATGTACTATAATAAATTCTCAAATAAAAGAACAAGCAGAATTGGAAGTATCACTCTTCAGGATAAATATGAAATATCAGCACTTAACAATCTTGACAGGATATATAAAATATCTTGGGAGAGAGTGTCCCCAGAAAGAAGGCAAAATTTTTGATTACCATGTAATGGACTTGCAAGGTTACAGCTAGATAATTTATGTATCAGTGAATTGCTGCTCCTCAAAGACACAGGTCAAACATTATCAAATTAGCAATTAACATTAACATTTTTTCTTGAAATTTTATTGATAAGGAAAATATTTTTTTAAAGAGTAAAAAGTTTATAAGTTATTTTATTTTTTGTTAGAAATTTCCCCACAAAATTAGCCTCTTCTTTTTCATACACAAACATATGATAAAGAAACATATACTAGATAAAATTATTATTTTATATTTTATAAGGAAAAATAATCATAAGGAAAAAATAATCAGGATAACTGAACTTAAATGACTCACTACATAATTCAAATATATTACATTATTTTCATCACAAAGATCAAATGCAGTATTTTAAATTTGAAAAACTCTGCACATACTTGATACAGTGAGTAAGCAGTGACTTAGTCTTTCTATGGAAATTAATTTTGGAGTTGATAGGATTTCACATGAGTTCAAGGAATATAAGTCTTAGTGTAAATTCTGGAACTGCTCATCTCTCAAGTTTTTCCAAAGGATGATGTTCCATGAAGGGGTTTATACAGCAACTGAGAATTTGATTTTAATGATGATTCAAGTGGTGTATTGGTGATCTTCAAACAAAAGATTCATACAGTCCTCTCTGAGAAAGCTCCTTGTTCATTGTTGTTGTTAAGTGACATTGAGTCGATTCTGACCAATAGCAACCCTGTATAGGGTTTCCAAGGAGCAGCTAGTGATTAGACTAAAGTAATCCCAGGTTTCTAGAGTATTAGCAGCAAACTAGAGACAAATATTAATGACCTCAGGAAGGAGATATCAGCTCATGTATCAAATTATTGCTGTAATTTTTCATGTTTAATTTCTGTCACTATAAACAAAAAAGCAACATGAACACACAAGATACCATTGCAAAACCATAAAAGTAACAAACAAGGAAAGATAGAAATATATACAGAAAAACCAGAAACATAGAGATTTAAAAATAAGTATGTTTAATATAAAGACCCTTCATAGCATACTAGGTTATAGGTTAGGCCACTAACTGAAAGGTCAACAGTTCAAATCCACTACCTTCTCCTTGGGAGAAAGATAAGGGTTTTTGTTTGTTTGTTTGTTTCCACAAAGATTTACAACCCTATAAAAGGACCCTATGATTCGGAACCCACTCAATGGCACACCACCATCACCATCATGTATATATATTCATGGAGATTAGATACAAAACTGAAATATTTGCAGAAAATGTAATATTTATGTCAAAATACAAAATCTTGATTTGAAACAAGTGATCAAGACATAATAAAAACTCAATGGTGCTCAACAACAACAACAGAAAATCCAGTGGCTTTGTGGGTTATGTGTTGGGCTAGTAACCACAAGGTGATCAGTTTGAATTTACTAGCCACTCTTCAGGAGAAAGATGAAATTTTCTGCTCCAGTAAAATTTTACACCATCACTCATCTGTCAGTTAGTCATGCTGTGGTGGCTTGCATGTTGCTCTGCTTCTGGAAGTTACACCACCAATATTTTAAATGCCAGCATGGTCCTATATGGTAGACAAGCTTCAGCTGAGTTTCCAGATAAAGACAAACTAGGAAGAAGTATATACAGATTATTTCTGAATATCTAGTCATTGCAAATATTATGAGTAGCAGTGAAATACTGTCAAATAGCACCAGAATACTGAATATTGAAACAAGATGAAGGGTCTTTTGCAATGGATTTTCCCAGTATAGCACATTGTTTGATTTCTTGACTGCTGCTTCCATGGGTATTGATTGAGGATCCAAGTAAAATGAAGTCCTTGGCATCAGTCTTCTCATTTATCATGTTACTATGTGCTCTGGTTGTAATGACTTTTGTTTTCTTTATGCTGTGGTGTAATCCATACTTAAGGCATGTCTTTGATTTTCATCAGTAAGTACTTAAAGTCATCTTCACTTTTAGCAAGCAATGTTGTGTCACCTGAGTCTTGCAGGCTGTTAGAAAGTCTTTCTCCAATCCCGATGCCATCTTCTTCTTCATATAGTCCAACTTCTTAGATTATTTTCTCAGTATACAGATTGAATAAGTGTAATAAAAGGATAAAATCCTGATGCATGCCTTTTCATAAAGTATCCCTTTATTCTGTTTTAATAATGACCTCTTGATCCATATACAGGTTCTTCATAAGCACAATTAAGTAGTCAGGAGTTCACAACCTTTTAAGTGGTATCTACAATTTGTAATATACATGTGTTTAATTTATGAACTTCTTTAGAGTTTACAGAAGATGCTTCAAAATATGACAGAAACCTATTCCTTCCACAGCACTCTTTCTATTTCTCATCTGAGTTAGATAATTCATTACAACGGCCAAAAAGAATTTAGAGACAATACTCACAATTATGAGGTTTAGTATGGAAGTTCACAATTAGTGCCAGAAATGTTCAGGGCACAGTTCTTCCAGTAAGACAGCCACTCCTCAGCCCTGCCCACAGGCAGGTCTCTCTCTGCCCAGACATCAAAGCTTTTTCAAGGATGCTGATAAATGCTCACATACACTCCATTCCACTACAAGCCTCAGCCCAGAGACCCTCAGCTTAGCTCCACAGGTCAGCAAACCTAGCTTCTCCAATTAAGTATGTGACAGTTAAGTGCCTGAAGACACTGCATTCTTCAAGCAAGGCTCCTACCCAAAGTCACTCATCTTTACTTGCCCTGTGGGCTGGGAAGCCCACTGCTCTATATAGTGCTCTGATCTTGGTTCTGTTGCTGCTACTGCCATTGGTCCAGTGTCATAGACTTCTGTCCCTGGGCCAGGGAGTTTTAATGAGTAGGTTCTTTGAAGTTCACAGGATATGCTCTCATCCTGACTCTCTGATGGTACTGAAATTATTTTGAAATGGCTCATTTCATACCCATGCTAGAGTTTCAAGTTTTAACAATTACAGTTAAGTCTGTTACCAGCCACCACAGCCAAAGCATGTCATCCTACTAGTATTTTCTTCCATAGAGTCTCTTACCAAGACACGTAAGGAAAGGAGACATTTGGTGGGAGTTACAAAGACTAAGGTTTATTACTATTATTAGGTGCTGTTGAGTCATTTAAGACCCATAGTGACTTTATGTACATCAGAATGAAACACCACCCAGTCTTGTGCCATTCAAACATTTTCTGTTATGCTTCAGCTCATTGCTGCTGCCACTGTGCCAATCCATCTCATTGTGGGTCTCCCTCTTTTTCGCTGACCCTCCACTTTACCAAACATGATGTCCTTCTCCTGGTAAAATGTCTGAAGTATGAGAGATGAAGTCTGGTCATATTGGCTTATAAGGAGAATTTTGGTTGCACTTCTTCCAGTGCAGATTTGTTTGTACTTCTGTCAGTGCTTGGTAACTATAAAATTCTTCTCCAACACCATAACTCTGATGGATCAATACTTCTATGGTCTTTCTTATTCATGGTCCAAATTTCACATACATATGAGGTATTGAAAATACCATGGCTTAGGTCAAGCAGACCTTAGTCCTAAAACTGACATCCTTGCTGTTGAACACTTTAAAGAGGTCTTGTGCAACAGATTTGCCTAATGCAATACGTCACTTGATTTCTTGACTCTGCTTCCATGAATGTTGAAGATGAACACAAGCAAAATAAAGTCTTTGAAATATCTGTCTTTTCTCCATTTCTCATGTTATTTATTGGTCCAGTGGTGAGGAATTTTGTTTCCTTTATATTGAGGTGCAAACACCAAAGGCTGTGGCTTTGATCTGCATCAGTAAGCATTTTAAGTCCTCTTCGCTCTCAGCAAGCAAGGTTGTATCATTTGCGTATTGCAGGTTGTTAATGAGTCTACTTCCAATCCTGATGCTACATTATTCATCATATAACCCAGCTTCTTGAAGTATATTTGCTCAGCATACAGATTGACTATGGTGAAAGAATACAACCCTAGTTGAACATCAACCATTTAGTTTTGGTACAGTGACTATGTATTCTTTCCATTTTGTTTTGGTGTTTTCTGCATCAGTCACTATTTTGCACAAAGAATCCTCAGTATTGCAAGTCAAGGCTTGAATTTTTTCCTCAGTTCTTTCCACTTTAGTAATACTGAGAATGTATTTCCCTCTTGATTTTCTAACTCCAGATCTTGCCACTTTTCATTATGATATTTGACTTTGTCTTCTTGAGTTGACATTTGAATTTTTCTGTCCAAATTGTTTTACCTCCTCTTATCTTCCAGTTAAGGAGCTCTGGTAGCATAGTGGTTACGAATTGGGCTGCAAACCTTAAGGTCAGCGGTTCGAAACTACCAGCCGCTCCGCGGGAGAAAGATGAGGCTTTCTACTCCCGTAAAGATTTACACCTCGGAAACCCTGTACAGGGTCGCTATGGGTCGGAACCGACTCGACGGCACTTAACAACAACAACAACATCTTCCATTTGTTTTAGCATGTCTATGCTGGATAGCAAGTTGCAGAGTCTCTCATGACATACATTTTAGTCGTTTTTTTCTTCCTTGTCTTCTTAATGACCTTTTGCTTTCTTTCTGTATGATGATCTTGATGTCATCCAGCAACTCTTCTGGTCTTCCATCACTAGTGTCTCATGCAACAAATCTGTACTTGATATGACCTCTAAGTTCAGGTGGGGTATATTCAAAGTCATATTTTGGATTTTATGAACTTGTTTGAATATTTTTCAGCTTCAGACTGAAATTGCATATGAGCAATTGGTGATCTGTTCTACAGTCTGTCCCTGGCATTGTTTTGTCTCATGATACAGGCTTTACCACTGTCTCTTCCCACAGATGTAGTCAATTTGATTTCGGTGTATTTCATCTTGCAAAGTCCACATGTATAATTGCTTTTCACGTTGTTTAATAAATGTATTTGCAATGAACATCAATGGTTTTTCAAAATTTTGTTATGTGACCTCCAGCATCATTTCTATCACTGAGTATATATTTTCCAACTACTGGTCCTTTGTTTCCAACCTTTGCATTCCAATCACCAGTAATTATCAATACACCTTGATTGCATGTTTGATTAATTTCAAAGTGAAAAAGTTGGTAAAATTCTTCAGTTTTATCATCACTTGCTTTAGTGGTTGGTGCATAAATCTGAATAATATTGTATTAACTGGTGTTCCTTGTAGGCATATGAATATTTTCCTATAATAGACAGCATTATACTTCAAAACAGATACTAAAATGTTCTTTTCAATGATGAATGTGATGCTATTCCTCTTCAATTTATTATTCCTGGCATAGTAAACCATGTGACTATCAGATTCAAAATGGCTAATACCAGTTATTTCACCCCACTAATACCTAGAAGGGAGTCCTTGTGTGGTGCTGCAGGATAATGTGCTTGGACTGCAAGGTCAGTTTTAACCACAAGGTCAGCAGTTCAAACCCACCAGCCACTCCTTGGAAACCCTATACTGGTTCACTATGAGTCAAAACCGACTCGACAGCACTTAACAGCCACAACAATACATAGGATATCAGTGTTTATGTCTTCCATTTCATTTTTTACATCTTCCAGTTTACTAAGTTCATATTTCATATATTCCATGTTACAATTATTAATAGATGTGTTTTCAACTCTTTATCCTCATTTTTAATTGAGCTCCATCATCACATGAAGTTCCTGAAAGTTTTATTCCATTCACATCATCACGACCAACTGTACTTTGAAGAGGCATCTCTTCCCCAGTTATATATAGTACCTTCCAACCTTAGGAGCTAATCACTATATCTGACATATTCTGGTGCTATTCATCATGTTTCAGTATTCAATATTATGGGGCTATCGAAGGTTAGAAGAGACATATTAGATAATTCACTATACCACAATATCCTACAGTGCAGTTATGTTGTTTTTGTTGATGATGTTGTTTAATAAATATATATTGTTGTTGTTGCTAAGTGCAGTTGAGTCAGTTCCAACTCAGTGACATTGTATATGGCATCCAAGAAACAGTTGATGCGTTTGAACAGCCAATCTTGTAATTAGCAGTACAGTGCTAATCCTATAGTGCCACACTGGGACTCTATGACTTTCTAATGTTTTTTTTTAAGTGCCATTGAGTTGTCTCATATAGGCTTTCCAAGGAGCACCTATGGGTTTCAACTGCTTAACTTGTGGTTCACAGTCCAATGTTGATCCTACAGCTCCACACCTGGAGTCCAACTTTCTAATAGGGAATTTATAATTCATAATGTAGTAACTTTTTTAAATAAAACATGCTAAGAACTTGGGGGTCCTGGTGTGGCACTGTAGCAGAAGCACTGGACCATAAAGTTTGAACTGCAAGGTCAGAGGTTCAAACCCACAAGCCACTCCTCAAAAACCCTATATAATGTTTCTATGTGTTGGTACCAACTCAATGGCACTTAACAAGAAAATCAACAATATACATTGATTATGCCCTGTTAATTGCATATAAAACTATAAACTGACTTGTTTAGCTCAAGGGGATAGATAGAACTAGGGACAAGTAGAATTGGTTTGATATGAGGAACAGCCTTCTAAACCATTAGTTGTCTGACATAATAATGAGTCATCTTGGAAGTTGTGAGACTGCTATAAATTAGATTCATTTTATAGTCTGAAAATTACTTCCCAGAATGTGTTGTAGGGGGACTTTCTATAGTAGATACAAGTAGTTTCCCTCCAAGATACCTTGTAATTAATAATTTCATATTTGTACAAAATTCAGAATATAATAACATAGTAACTATTCCAATGTAAATTATATCACTTTTTCTCTGGTGTTGTGCCAGTTTATGACACAGAACTCTGCTCGGCAGTATGCAAAATAGTGCTAAGGCCATTTAATCTAAAGTTACCACAAGGCTACTCACTTTCTTCAGATTTTGAGAATTTGAATTCTTCAGAGAGGATTACAGAGTTCAATATTAATTTAAAGGCCAATGTTAGCCTAAGAACTTCTAATGCCTCATTACATGTTACAAAGTCCAACTCATCCCAGTTTCCCTTCTAAAAAGCCATTTTATCCACAGTAGTTTTTGTTTGTAAATTATCATACTAGAGTCCAAAGTTGCCAGCAAAGTCACAGAGCACCTGGTCTGCTAGTGCTGGGGAAAACACTTTACTCCGAAAAGAAGACAGACACAAAGTGAGATCAGCTTCTATTGTGGCTACTGGTTTCCATCACCAGCAAGTCGCCTCTCACAGTTAGTATAGATCAGATGTCCCAAGCACATCCTCCTCATGTCCTGGTCAAAGGAGAAAGCCTGTTGCTTCCCTGCAGTGAACAGATATGAGTATGTGATAGAGAAAGTTAGAGTGTGTGCAGGACAGGGAGGAAGGCTTCCTTGATAAGGAAATGGGACTGGGAGAAAGTGAGAGACTCAATTCCTAGCCTCCTTATCAGAAAATGTTCTGGGCCTGAATCATGTTTAGGCAGCAGAGATGAGCAGCTTAGACGCAGACCATTCACCCAATATAAATGATGCATATGACATCCCAAGCTCTGTATTCTAATATGTCACAATAATTATGAAAGCAAAATCCACTAAAGACAATCCATGGGAAAAAAAAAATGCAATTTATATATTGTGTCAAGGTCCCAAGGCTTAGAATTGTCAACGACAACAAACTGAGCAAAGGGGATCAATATTCAATTTACTAAGGTAAGACAATATCTTGGAAGAAAAAAATTCATATGTTTATCAGGAACTTTTCAAAGTATAAAATTTGGAGATATGGAATCAAACCTGGAAAAATAAAACTACTAGAAAGATTTTTAGATGTTTGCTAGGTGTCCTTGAGTCATTTCCAATCCATAGAGGCCCTGTGTACAACAGAACGAAACAACACCTGGTCCTGTGCCTTCCTCACAGTTGCTGCTATGCTTAAGTACATTGCTCCTGCACTCTGCCAGTCTGTAGTTGGATGCAAACAACTTCACTGAAATAATTGATCAACTCTGGCAGTTACCTGGCCATTCTGAGTTCTCTACCCTCTCCCATAAGAGAGACTAAATACGGAGGCACTATACATCCTGTTGTGTTATACCGACAGTCCACAAATTAATTTTCTCTTAAAATGAAACACAACACCATCCTTTATTAGGAGAAAGCAAATCCTCTGTTCTGTGATTCCAAATCCAATATCAAATAAAGGGCAATGATTTAGCTTATATTTTAAAGTAACTTTAAAACATCTTAAATAAAATTGGACACCTCTAAGGAGCTCTGGTAGCATAGTGGTTACGAATCAGGCTGCAAACCGCAAGATCAGCAGTTCGAAACTACCAGCTGTTCCGCAGGAGAAAGATGAGGCTTTCTGTTCCCGTAAAGATTTACAGCCCCGGAAACCCTGTACAGGGTCGCTATGAGTCGGAGACGACTCCACGGCACATAACCACAACCAGCACCATGGTGATGTTGAACCATGCAACACATGGGGTCTCCAAGAGTTGGAATCAACTCAACAGCAACATTTTTTTTTTTTTCATGTTAATGTTAAATGAATGTTTTGAGGCAGGGTATGATGCAGATAAATAATTTTCAGATATCAGGATAATGGAAGATGCTTACAGAAAACTTCTTTTTTAAGTATCCATAGTGAGGAACCATAGTTTAAAATCAACTACAGCATCTCGATATTCAGGCCTAAAATATATTTAAAAGATTGGCTAGTCCAATATTCTATTTGGCGCCAAACCTCTACCATAGAACCCTGATAAGACAATGTCACATTTCAAGCTATAATGGTGTAGAACTCTATTTATTCCAAAGCTATAGTTCAACCTTTATGAATCTTTTATTTTAATACAACTTTAACAAACTCTATCTTTCTGTAACTTTTTTAACCATTCTTTATAATTTTAGAATAAAAAGCCTCATGTATTCAATCCAATACCTCTTCCACATGCTAACCTTATCAGTATTCCTGTCTCATTGCTAAGAATATTAAATAAACTCAACCCTTCATCGTGGATGCTGTACTTTTGTTTGCCTTTCACCACCCTAGTAAATTTCGACAGGACCCTTTTTAGATTTTTAGCATCCCTCTTGAAGAAATCTAATCCTAACATAACACAGCTCTCTGACCAGTACACAGTATATCGTGTCTTATTCTTAATGTTCTAGATCTCAGGGTTCTACTGAAGTGACTACAATCCAGTTGACACAGACAGTACAATGAGTCAATCAAATCTTTTTTCTTTCTGGCATATAGCTTGTCTATACTTTTCAAACTACTCTGCAGTTATAGGCACCATGTGACTGAGTTTGTATAAAATATGTTATTATCTTCTTTCAATCTACATGTGAAATACGTTTCACATGCTTCTTTCTTAAACTTGTGTTTCAGAACACTGAGTGTAATATACATAGAGTCGCATAGACTTGCTAAAATTGGCATCTTACATTGCCACTTTTAAGTTTCTCAAAAGGAGTTTTACACATGCATCAAGATTTGTGAGAACATTTGCGAAGGATTTACGAACAATCATATGGCAAACCAAATCTGCTGGTAACTGTATTGTCATTGTTTTCTATCTCTGAGAATAAAACAAGATTTTCATTTTCTGGAGAATGATTAATCTAGTAATTTTTCCATTACTATAAGGAGCTCTGGTAGCGTAGTGGCTACGAATCGTGCTGCGAACCGCAAGGTCAGCAGTTTGAAACTACCAGCTGTTCCATGGGAGAAAGATGAGGCTTTCTGCTTCGTAAAGATTTATAGCCTCGGAAACCTTGTACAGGGTCGCCCTGTGTCGGAACTGACTCCATGGCACATAACAACAACAACAACAACTTTTATAGTAATATGCAGTAGTCTAAATGCAACCAATATGTATATGTATGTATGTATATATATATATATATATATGTTGTTGTTAAGTGCCGTCGAGTCGGTTCCGACCCATAGCGACCCTGTACAGGGTTTCCGAGGGTGTAAATCTTTACGGGAGTAGAAAGCCTTATCTTTCTCCCGCGGAGCGGCTGGTAGTTTCGAACCGCTGACTTTTTAAGGTTCGCAGCCCGATTCGTAACCACTACGCTACCAGAGCTCCTTATATATATATATAATACAAGTGTATGTATGATTGTGGAGTCCTGGTTTGGTACTGTAGGATAAGCACTGGACTGTTAACTGCAAAGTCTGTGATTCAAACTCACCAGCTGCTCCTCTTGTTTGTTGTTGCTAAGTGTTGTCGAGTCAGTTCCAACTCATGGCAACCCTGTATAGGTTTCCTGAGGAGCAGCTGGTGAGTTTGAACTTCCAACCTTGCAGTTAAAACCAACCTTGTGATCCAGTGCTTATCCTACAGTGCCACATCAGGACCAGCCATGCCTAGGAAACACTATGCAGTTTTGCTATGAGTCAGAACTGACTTGACAGCACTTAACAACAGCAAAATGTGTGCATGTATATATACATGTTGCTGCTCAAAAGTGACAAGTAGAATGGCAAAATGTTGAAATTACCTTATCAGATATCAGATTATTCTAGCAAACTTCTATGATAATTGGATAAAGCTATGGTCTGCTACCTTCTCTCTGAGCAGCTGAAGAGTTCATTTCAGCTAGC
This sequence comes from Chrysochloris asiatica, assembly GCF_000296735.1. Taxonomy (NCBI): domain Eukaryota; kingdom Metazoa; phylum Chordata; class Mammalia; order Afrosoricida; family Chrysochloridae; genus Chrysochloris; species Chrysochloris asiatica. The sequence goes on along the minus strand of NW_006408695.1, from coordinate 84,513 downwards.
AGTCAAGTGCAGCCTGGCATTGTATCTCATCCACCTCATTAGTTATATCTCACAGGATTCCAGCAATCTCAAGAATCCCTCCAACTGTCTCACATTCTGGAAATGTATTTGACCTATTCAAGCAGTAGTCTGACTTTGATTGATTGATACTAAAATTAAGGGCCTCTAATAGGGAGCTCTGTAGCGTAGTGGTTACGAATCGGGCTGCGAACCTTAAGTTCAGCGGTTCGAAACTACCAGCTGCTCCGAGGGAGAAAGATGAGGCTTTCTACTCCCGTAAAGATTTACACCCTCGGAAACCTTGTACAGGGTCGCTATGGGTCGGAACCGACTCGACGGCACTTAACAACAACAACAACAACACTTGGCTACATCACATCACTCGTATTGTGACAAAACCACATAGAAATACTCACTCTTCTCTTGGAGCTATTTTCTTTCACTTCCACATTTTGGCATCTGCTTATCTCTGCTTAGAATGCCCTCCTACTGTCTTCTTTTTAAAAATTCTCATTATTTTCCATTGCCAGCATCAATGCCTCCTCTTTTGTACATTTGTATCTATTCCTCCAGTTTGAATTAATGCTCAGATCATTTGCACTCTCCTACTCTCCTGTTCATTTTGAGGTAGTCGTGGTGTGGTCCTGCAGGTTAATGTGCAAGACTGCAAAGTCATTTGAACTGCAAGATAGGCAGTTCAAGCTCACCACCTGCTCCTTGAAAACCCCATATAAGGTCGCTATGGATTGGAACCAAGTTGACTGCACTTAACAACAACGACAACATCCATTTTAAAGAGCCCTGGTTTTACACACTGGATTGCAAGGCAGGTTTGAACTTCAGGTCTCCTTTTAAGGAGTCCTGTTGATATCCTGTTAACAACTAGTTCCGGTGTGGCGCTGTGGGTTAATGCGCCAGACTGCAAAGCCATTTGAACTGCAAGGTCGGTGGTTCAAGCTCACCAGCTGCTCCTTGGAAACCCGATACAGGGTGGCTATGGGTCGGAATCGACTCAACGAACGGCACTTAACAACAACAATTGATATCCTGTTAACAACTACAGTGGTAAAAAGTGCTAGACCACTGACGAAACAGTCTGTGGTTTCAACTGTGCCAGTCTGGTTAAAATTTCACAGCCCCAGAAACCCTATAGAGTAGTTCTAGGGTAGTTTTTTGGGTTTTATTTTAAATTCCTTTGTAAAGCCCTGATAGCAGGATTATTTTGTTTTCTCTTGTGCAAGTTTAACATTCTTAGTGGATCATAACCTTCACAGGAGTAGGAATCATATTCATTCATTTTTATATGGCCCAAAAGAATTATACATAAATGGACTCAATATATTTATAACAAAAGCAATGAATCCATACAGAGTTGTGAATATGTCAGAACACATATTTGGAGGAATCTTCCAATTATATTTTAGAATTATTTTTAAAATTTAGGGAGAAAATAAACTAAATTTATTTGTAGTTTGTATATAGTCAGGGGGAAATGTGTCCTTTTTCTTAACAGAAAATTTTCCTTTGGAAATTATAGAGATTTATAAAAAAATAAAGGTAAAAGCATTTGTGTCAGAGTTCACTAAAAAAAGATCTCAATCCAGAATTCCAAAATTTCTAGGAAAATACTTAAACTGCTATTGAATTTTTAAAAGAAGTACCTGCTTAAAATGAGCTTTTATTTTAGTTGTCAATTCCAAAACAAACTATTTGGTAATATACTTTCACACTTTTTTTCCCCTTGTTTTTTGCCTTATGCTTCATTACAGATTATGTGTAAATATACTTAGAGAGAACTTAACTCTTACAATAAGAAGACAGCATAGTCATAATAACTATATTTAAAACCTTATTTCATATACCTGATCCAGTCAGAATAATATACCAAACTTTCTATAAATTAGATTGAGAACCTGGTTTGAATTCAAGGTAATTGAATGTCAAGTACTGGAAGATTTATAACAGACATTTTCTATTTCAAAGTGCTTTTCAATCTGTAAATGATAGCTACTATAGCAAATTGCAGGAACTATGGGTACAAGGAGCATTTTGAAGTTTTTCTTTTAAAGAAAGTAATAAATAAGTAATAACAAAGTATATGAGATGTTAAAATGGTCTCTGTGAGCCTAAGGATGAAGAAAGACAAATAGTAATGTCATAACTTGAAATGTGTCCCCTCAAACTGTGTCAACTTAGCTAGGTCATGATTCTCAGTTAGGTAATGATGTAATGTGGCAGTTATATGATAATGATAAGATAAGTCAATAAGAGGATTAAGATTGGGCTATAATACATTTCTGTCATTTTGTTGTACTGTGGTGGTTTCCATTATGCTGTGATGGAAACTATGCCAGTGGTATTTTAAATATCAGCAGGGTTAACCATGGTGGAAAGGTTTCAATGAAGCATCCTAACTAAGACAGACTAGGAAGAAGGAGAGGTGAATTGTTTCTGAATGGTTAGCCACTGAAAACCTTATGGATAACAGTGAAAATTTGTTATTGTGTCAGAAGACAAAAGCATTATGAAAAGCAGGAGAGTGTTGTCAGATATAGTGCCAGAAGATGAGCCCGTCAGGTTGGAAGACACTCAAAATA
>NW_006408695.1:43055-52057 GCF_000296735.1 Chrysochloris asiatica | reverse complement strand
GCAGACAAAATAAAAGATTGGGACATATTAAAAGTTTAAAATGTATGTGCATCAAAAGACTTCACCAAAAGAGAAAAAAAGGGAGCTCACAGAATAGGAAAAAATCTTTTACAAATATGAGACAAGACAAGAGACTTATTTCTAAATATTTAGGAAACTGTAATACCTCTACAAATAAAAATGGGCACAGGACATTAACAGACACGTGACCAAGGAAGACATTTAAGCAGCCAACAATCATATAAAGAAATGTCACGATCACTAACCATTCAAGAGATGCAAACAAAACAACTATGAGATATCATCTCACACTAGCAATAACAGCATAGATCAAAAAAGTAGAGGACAATAAATGCTTGAGAGGATGAGGAGAGACTAGGACCCTCCTACATTGCTAGTGGGAATGCAAAATGGTCCAGCCACTCTGGAAAACAGTATGGTGCTTCCTCAGAAAGTTGGAAATAGAAATATCTTATGATCCAGCAATTTCTATACTTGATATTTATCCACAAGAAATACGAGTCATAACGCAAGTAGATATATGCACACCAATGTTCATAGCAAGACTATTTGCAATAGCAAAAAGATGGAGACAGCCTTTAAGTGTTGTCCATCAGTAGAAGAATGGATAAACAAACTGTGACACATACTCACAATGGAATATTATTGAACCTTGAAGAATAACAAGGAAACTGCAAGCCACCGCATAACATGGATGAACCTTGAGGATATTATGCTGAGTGAAATTATCACTCACAAAAGGAGAAGTACTGCATAGGACCATTGTTGTAAAAACTTAAGAAAAAGTACCCATGCTACAAGGGGGAAAAAAAAAATGTTTGTTATCGGAGTGTAGGGGGTGGGACTAGGGGAGGGAGGAGAAGGTGGAGCACAAGGTCGGGAATAGACACAAGATAGTTTGGGTGCTAGGGGCAGGGGACACGATACACTAATAGAGGGAGGGGAATGGAAGAATAAGGCAGATGGGAGAACCTGTAGGCAGGTTTGCATGGGCTAAGTGGGACAGAGGTAAATAGTGATCTGTACTCAACCATGGAACAACAGGGCTCTGGGATACAGGGATTGAGGCATGGTTTGAATGAATAAAATAGGGGAAATAATGTTAAGATGCTTGGCTGTCTTCTTGAATCTTGGTTTCCCTTGCCTACTACTGTAAAATAGACACTTGAAGGGGGAGATAAAGGAATAGCCAGAAATATCACCATAGAAAACTTCTAAGTTCATCTTCAGCCAATAAACTCATTGGAATACTTAAAATGTGTTAGAACTTGCCCAGGGAAGGCGGCTTCATTCCGAATCTTTGCATTGCATAAGACCATAGACGGAATCCAGATTTCCCATTCAGAATTTTCTGAAGTAGGAAATTTCCACTTGAAAGGACAAGCAGACTAGCCAGGAACAGCTAGAAGAACAGAAGATACTTCTTGAAAGGAAGACCAGTAGAAAAAATAAAAAGTATAATGGCAGTCTGATTGACCACTGTAAGAACAAACAAGTTGTTCACCAGGGAGCTATCAGCGCAAGTGGTCTGGTCCCCTGAGGGCAAACCCCCTTCCAAGACTGAGCCTCAAAGGAAACACACTAGCAGGCATATGGTCTTGCTGGTGACCACATTGGTCTACTGATAAGGAGAAGTGGGAGAGAAACAACAATGAAGTTGTGAGCTAAGTCCGACCACATTCAACAGACTCCTGTCCACCTGGATTGAGACCTGGTTGGCCAGCAGTATGACAAGACCTGGAGACACCTGGACCCAAGGACAGGGACATAGCCACAGAGGACTAGAGTGGAGAGTGAAGTATCCAGCTGATATGAAGTGAGGGGAGATGCACAAGAACACCTATACTTGCAGATAACACCCATTTGACCTGGTTTTGATGGCTGGATGATCAGAACTCAACTAGAGGAAGAAAGAAGAGGAAAAACAGAGTAATCTGCTACTATTTGATGAACTTGACCTATGCTTGTGGATGTAGTAACTCAAAAGAGGAAACAAATCTTTACAGCAAAGATCATTTCCCACCCCCTCAATACACGGGGTTGACAGGGATGGGCAACTTAGACATTGGCTACTCAAAATGGGTGGAATACAAAGGCATGAAGTGTCTGGCTTACAAGCTTTCAAGAGGGAGACTAGTTTCAGAGGGTACAGGGGAAGGTAGAATCAGACAGGTTTCCAACCTGTCTGGACGGGGCTGGTGAATGGAGATGGAGATAAGACTCCTTTGGTTCAATAGTGAATAATTGCTATCAGAACTGATTGTGAGTATTATGAATGTAAAGGTAGATATTTTGTAACAAAATGAGGGGAGAGGTTGATCTTGCAGTCAAGGATCGGAGATCCTGGTACCATCAAAGAAGAAGAGCAGAATGTGGGACCCTACCCCTAGAAGCAGTGACACCAGAGATGCCACACCAAGACTTGACACCAAGAGGCAGAGATGATGACATGGAGAGATGGAGGAGCTGGGTATCCTGGAGGGGGGGGTGGGGGGAGGAGGAGTGGGAATGGAAGCAAATGCAGTTGAATGATGATGCATGGAGGAGGAGATTGTCGTCATTGCAATGAAACAAAATACGATAGGATGAAAGTAAACTTGATATTCTCCCAGGTAAACTATCACCCAATTCACAATAAAAATTTTTTTAAAAAGCCAAAAGCTTCATCTTTCTCTTGTGTACTGGCTGGTGAACTCAAATTGCTGACCTTGTGGTTAGCAGTCCAGTGCTTATCATGCAGAGCCACCATGATCTCCTGTTGTCATCTTTATCTAGTAAATTCTTTAGTACAAGAATCCTTTTCTCTTGAGCACTCAGCAACATTATTTGCTTTGGTTTAGTGTGCTTGTTATATCCACATTTGGTGCCACTTTTCCTATCACAAGTCTTGGTGTAGTGCTGTGGGTTAATGCGCTGGACTGCAAAGTCAGTTTGAACAGGGTCATAGGTTTAAGCTCACCAGCTGCACCTCAGAAACCCTATACAAGGTAGCTATGGGTCGGAACTAACTCCATGGCATTTAACAACAACAACACAAAATCCTATGGAATAGTTCTACTCTGTCTTATAGGGTTGTTATGAGTTAGAATCCACTCGATGTAGCAAGGGTTTGGATTTCTTGGTATTTGCTAATACTTGCATTTTTCATATTTGTTGACTGCTTAGATGTACTCTTTGGTAAGGGTTTTGTCCATGTCCTTTGCTCTTTTTATAATTGAGGTGTGTGGTACAGTGACTTTACATGGTACAAGTAAATATTTGTGAATTGACTGGTAGATTTGAACTACTGAACTTTGTGGTTAACAGTCCTGCTCATAATCCTCCACGCTACCAGCGCTCGTTACATGAGACTCGTTGTTGTTGTTGTTAAGTGCAGTCGAGTCAGTTCCAACCCACAGTGACTCTAATAGCTTCCTGAGGAGCAACTGGTGAGCTTGAACTGCCAACCTTTGCAGTCCAGTGCATTAACCAACAACACCTTATACTAGATTCATAGAACCATTTAATTAGAACTCTGGTGGTATAGTGGGGTATGAGTTGGACTGTTAACCAAGAGGTCAGTGGTTCAAATCCACCAGATGCTCCATGGGAAAGAGATGAGACTTTCTGCTCCCATAGATATTTAAAGTCTTGAAAACCCTATACAGGGTCATTGTTAGTCAAAAGCAACTTGACAGTGTACAATACAACAATAACCATTTAACTAGAGCTCTGGTGTGGCACTGTAGGGTAAACACTGGACTGCTAGCCACAAGGTTGGTGGTTCAAATCCACCAAATCACTCCTTGGAATCCCTATGCAATGGCAATAAAGACATTATATTTTATTCATTCTACTATTAACAATCCCTCTCTTCCTCAACACATATACTCCTGTCAGTTTGCTCTACTGTGGTGACTTGTATATTTCTGCAATGCTGAATCTTTGCCACTAGTGTTTCAAATCCTAATGGTCACCAATGGTAAACTATTTTCAGCAGAGCTTCCATAACAAGAACAGACTGTTGTTGGTTGTTGTTATTGTTGTTAAGGGTCATTGAGTCAGTTCTGACTCATAACAACCCTATATAAGGTTTCCAAGGATCAGCTGGTGGATTAAGCTAACAAACATGCAGTTCAAACAGACCTTTTGGTCCAGTGCTTATCTTACAGCATGAAGTCTGAATCCAGAAAAATTGGAAGTCATCAACAATAAAATAGAATGTGTAAAGATCATTGTTATTGTTAAATGCCTTGGAGTCAGTTCTGTTTCATAGTAACCCAAAAGAACAACAACAAAAAAATCTGTCTGGAAGAAGTACAACTAGAATGTTCTTGGAAACGAGTATGGTTAAGACTCGTCTCTCTTACTTTGAACATGTTGTCAGGAGGATCCAGTCACGCTTCATAAAGTGGAGGGTCAACTAAAAAGAGGAAGATTCCCCAAAGATATAGACACAGTGATAGCGAAAATGGACTAAAACATAATAACAATTGTGAGAATGATGCAGGACTCTTGCTCTGTTATGTATAGTGTCTTTATGAGTAAGAATCAACCTAACAGTAACAATAACAATGAGATGGACTGGCCAGGCGGCAGCATCGATGGACTCAAGTGTGGCAACAGTAGTGAGGTTGGCCCAGGACCGGGCAGTGTTTTGTTCTGCTGTGCATACGGTCACTACGAGTCAGTACCGACTCGATGGCACCTAACAACAACATGAATATTTATTACACTTATAAAAAATGTTGGGTGTATTTTTCATTTTATTCCCTTTTTGTTTTCCACACTGTATATTAGTACTCAGCTCATATGATCACAGTATTTGTATAAGTCTCATCAGTGAGGTGATAGTGACTTAAGTACATAAGTTGTTTTATTCATTTTGGTTTTATGGGGACTGTTTAGTAAATACTTAAAGTAAAAGAAAGTAAGAGTGAGGGGTGGGAGAGAAGGAAGGAAGAAAGGAAGGAAGGAAGAAAAATGAGAAGCATGAATATATGATTATAATACAGGTATAAACATGCTGGTGGTGGTTATGTGCCGTGGAGTTGGTGCCGACTCATAATGACCCTATACAGGGTTTCCAAGGCTGTAAATCTTTACAGGAGCAGAAAGCCTCATCTTTCTCCTGCGGAATGGCTGGTAGTTTCGAACTGCTGACCTTAAGATTAGCAGCCTGACTCATAACCACTATGCTACCAGAACTTCTTAGGTATAAACACAGCAGAAGAAAAAATAATAAGTATCAATTTGTATAGAGGGATGAATTAGACAATATTTCTCAGGCTTGGCAATTTGATTGAAACTTGACAACCAAAGGATAAACATTGCAAGTATAGTAGAGGTTTCCAGCTGAGCTCAAAATATGAAATTGTAAGAACTCGTAAATTTGATTCTATAGTTTTATGTGATTATGCATATTTGCTTCCAAGGTAAGAGACCATAGTGCTCATCATATTTTCAAAGAATCAGTATCACCATGAAAAAAAAAAAATTGCTACTGCTGTATTATGCTCATTATGTACATTAAAATATGAAAAAATCAAGGATTTAATTTTTCTTTGAAAAATAAGTAATAGAATTTTCTTTTGCTTTTAAACCCAATACAGACTAGATTTTGTAAAGGCAAATTTCTAACCTGATACTAAATACAGTTTAAGTACAGTCTTGAGAGAAGAACCAAAACACTTATTCAAAGCTGTCCATTTTATTGATTAACCAGCAGCTCTTTGAAATCTCCTTACTTCTCTGATTCTCACTTATTCTTAAAAGGCAGGATTTTCATCTTTGATTGTTTCCAACAGAGTCCTGGCCTCTTCCCTATAGTAGAGAACAGCTGGTTGCCTATGGTAATCCCAGCAGTAAATACCAAACTAAAGATGGGCTATAGAACACAGTGTTTGGAGAACAAGTTAGATCCTCAATTTAACAGAGTGAAAATTGTTCCCACAGTGGAAAGTGCAATGATTACTATGCTGATTGCAACTCAAAATGCTTTGCTTTTTGTTTTTTTATCCTTACAGTCAAATACCATTCAGTTTTCTCCTTTATATGATCCATGAAATCACTCATAATTGTGTAATCTCCCACAAATCTTACAGAGAAGCAAGTTCTCTGGTAAACACTGCCTCTTTCATATCTGGGTCACTCTAGAGAGCCATTGGCTGAGTCATTAGATGGACCCATAGCACTCCTTATATAAATTTGAGATAGAATTTATATAAGGGCTTGTTTTTTTAGTAATGGCTTCATCAAAAAAAAAAAAGTCCCAATCACTTGTTGTGGCACAGCTTTACTTTCTTTCAGCCTTATACATACTCCACTCCTATGAACATGTCTTATCTAACTCCTGTCTGCTAGGTGAAGATATGCTACCGACAGAGGGACAGAACTAATACACATAGTCTGTTCATACTCTGTGCAAGCAAACAAAAAGATCACATACCTGCCTAGCCTACTTAATAGGATTGTTGGGAGGATTGATTGAAATTAAATGAGACAGAGAAAATGAAAACTGTATTTGGTAAACTGTTAATGATGTACTGAGATTAATCATCATCATCATCATCATTTCTTTAAAGATGCATGACGGAATACAATTTCTCACTGAGAATATAAAGAAGCAAAAAGGCATTGCAAATTTCCACTATAATCATGTTGCTGTTGTTATTAAGTACAATCCAGTCGGTTCTGACCCTTGGCGACCCTGTAGAGGGTTTCCAAGGAGCAGCTGGTGAGCTTGAACCGTGATCTTGCAATTCAAACCAATTTTGCAGTCCAGCGCAGTTAATCCACAGCACCACTAAATGTGCAACAATTTTTTCAAACATTTTACCCTAAAGAAGCATTGTGAGGGAAAGTGGGGTGTGGGGTGTGGAGGAAGCTTTATTTTCAGTAAAATAGTGTCTTGGGAAGAAAAACTCAGTTCAGAACGCACCTTAAAAGAACAAAAATTACACAGGGGTCAAAGCCTGGGGTTGAAGGAAGGGTAAGTGAGAGATCCCAGGAAATATTGGAGTAAATCTTTTAATCTGCAAATATTTGCTGATGACCTCAGGAAAACAAGATCCCAGGAAATATTAGAATACATCAATTTTAATCTGCAAGTATTTCCTGATAACCTCAGGAAATAAGGTTTGGGAAAGGCTTCCTTCTGCCTGTTAAGATGAGTGAGATATCAAACTAGTAGCCTTTTTTACTATTTAGAACATGTATTGAAGTAATTGGGGGAAAAATGTAATGGATTTATATTGATAAGAAGCATCTAAAATCTTGGAAAAATAAAACAAAGATGAAGGATGATTGCATGCCTTTTAATGGAATACTGAAGCATTGACTAACATGCTGGCCAGGAATTATTATCTAGGATCCTTTTCCTTTGATGAAGGATCCCTGGTGGCACTGTAGAGAAGCACTGAACTGCGAACTACAAAATTGGCAGTTCAAACCCACCAGGTGCTCTGCGGGAGAGAGATGAGGCTTTCTGCTCCTATAAAGATTTAGTCTTGGAAACCCTGTAGAAGGCCATTCTGTATTAGAATCAATTCGATGGCAGTGAGGTAAAGGACTTGTTTCAGTCTTGTGCATATTGCTTTCCTGTTCTGCCAGCACTATCTGTTGAAGAGACTATTACTTCTCCATGCAATATACTTAGGTCATTTGTCAACGATCAATTGGCTGTATGTGGATGGGTTAATTTCTAGATTCTTGATTGTGTTCCACTGCATCAGTACCAAGCTGTTTTGACCACTGTAGCCGGGTAATAAATTTCAAAATCAGGGAGTGAGAGGTTTTCAACTTTGTTCTTCTTAAACAGTGCTTTGCTTATCTTGGGTCTCTTTCCTTTCCATATAAAGTTTATAATTATTTTTTCCATCTCTCTTAAGAATGTCGTTGGAATCTGGATTGGGATTGTGTGATATGTGTAGATTGCTTTGGGGCAGTATTGACATTTTCACAATGTTAAGTCTTCCTATCCAGGACCATGGTGTAATCTTCCACTTTTTAAAGTCTCTTTTGGTTTCTTGTAGTAGTGTTTTGTAGTTTTCTTTGTATAGAACCTTTGTTTCTCTGGTTATATTTATTTCTAAATAATTTATCCTTAGGGCGGCTATTTTAAATGGCATTGCTTTCCTAATGTCCTTTTCAGTGCTGTCATTATTAGTATAGAGGAACCCAATTGATTTTTGTATGTTGATCTTATATCCTGCCACTTGGCTGAATCTTCCAATGGGGTCTAGTAGTTTTTTTGCTGTGTCTTTGGCGTTTTCAATGTATAGGATCATATCGTCTGCAAATAGAATTTTGCTTCCTCTTTGCCAATCTGAGTGCCTTTAATTTCCCGATCCTGCCTTATAGCTCTGGCTAAGACTTCCAACACAATATTGAATAGGAGTGGTGGCAAAGGGCATCCTTCTCTGGTTACTGTTCACAAAGGGAAGGCTTTCAGTTTCTCTCCATTGAGAGTGATGGTGACTGTTGGTTTTGTATGGTGGTGGTGGCTGTGTGCCGTGGAGTAGGTTCTGATGCATAGCAACTCTGTACAGGGTTTCCGAGGCTGAAATCTTTACAGGAGCAGAATGCCTCATCTTTCTGCCATGAAACAGCTAGTAGTTTCGAACTGCTGATCTTGCAGTTCGCAGTCCAATTTGTAACCACTACACTACTATATGGTCTTAATTATGCTTAGTAATTTCCCTTCAATTCCTACTTTCTGGGGTGTTTTTATCAGGAATGGATGCTGGGTTTTGTCAAATGCCTTTACTGCATCAGTCGATGTGATAATGTGGTTCTTTTCTTTTTGCTTATTGATATGGTGGATTACATTGATTGTTTTTCTAATGTAGAACCATCCTTGCATCCTGATATGAATCCCACTTGTTCATGATGTATTATTTTTTTTTTGATGTGTTGTTGAATTCTCTTGGCTAGGATTTTGTTGAGAATATTTCATCTATGTTCATGAGGGATATTGGTCTATAATTTTCTTTCTTAGTGAT
>NW_006408695.1:40910-42460 GCF_000296735.1 Chrysochloris asiatica | reverse complement strand
TAATGGTTGGACATGCTATGTTAATATGTTAATTTTTATTCTTTTTCCTTTTTGGATGTGTGCATTTATTGCAATAAATTGTCCTCTCAGTACTGCATTTATTGTGTCCCAAAGATTTTGGTATGTTGTGTTTTCATTCTCCTTTCTTTCTAGGAACTTTGTGAATTCATATTTTATTTCTTCTACTACCCAGTAGCTTTTCAGCAGGGTGTTTTCAGCTTTGTAGTATTTTGATGTTTGTAAATTTATGGAGGCTTATTTTGTGGCCTAAAATACGGTCTATTCTGGAAAATGTTCCATATACACTGGAAAATAATGTGTATTGGTTGTTGGGTTGAATGCTCTGTACACACGTATGAGGTCAAGTTGATTGATTGTGTTGTTTAGTTCCTCTGTATATTTGTCGAGTTCCTTTCGGGTTGTTCTATCCTTTTTTGAAAGTGGTGTATTAAAATCTCCTACTATTATTGTAGATTTGTCTATTTCTTTCTTCAATTCTAGTTGTTGTTGTTGTTATGTGCCATGGAGTCGGTTCTGACTCATAGTGACCCTGTATGGGGTTTTTGAGGCTGTAAATCTTCACGGGAGCAGAAAGCCTCATCTTTCTCCCGTGGAACAGCTGGTAGTTCTGAACTGCTGACCTTGCAGTTCGCAGCCTGATTCGTAACCACTACACTACAAGAGTTCCTCAATTCTAGTAGGGTTTGATATATCTTCATGCTCTTTCATAGGGAGTGTAGATATTTATTACGGTTATGTCATCTTGTTCGATTGATCTTTTAATCATGAGATAGGGTTCTTCTTTATCTCTTATGCTGGTTTTTGCCTTAAAGTTTATTTTATCAGAGATTAGCATTGCTACTGCTGCTCAATTTTTATTGCAATTTTCTTGGTATATTTTTTTCCATCCTTTAACTTTAATCTGTTTTTGTATTTGTGTGTAAAGTGTGTCTCTTACAGCAACATATTGAAGGGTCCTGTTTTCTTATCCATTATACCACTCTCTGTCTCTTAACTGGTGCATTTAATCCATTGACATTCATAATTATTAATTTGTTGTTATTATGTGCTGTGGAGTCAGTTCCAACTCATAGTGACCCTGTACAGGTTTTCCGAGTCTACAAATCTTTACGGGAGAAGAAAGCCTCATGTTTCATACTGCTGACCCTGAAGTTAGCAGCCCAGTTCATAACCACTATGCTACCAGAGCTCCTTTTTTAAATTATTGATTGTTGTTGTTGTTGTTAAGTGCCGTGGTGTCGGTTCCAACTCATAGCGACCCTGCACAGGGTTTCTGAGGCTTTAAATCTTTACAGGAGCAGAAAGCCTCATCTTTCTCCCGCGGAACCGCTGGTAGTTTCGAACAGCTGACCTTGCGGTTCACAGCTTGATTTGTAACCACTACGCTACCAGAGCTCCTTCTGATAGGTATGACTTAATTGCTGTCAGTATGTTAGTTTCTTGTGGTGCTGCTGGTTCCTTTGTTCTGCATGCCTTCCTGTGCTGAGTTCATGCTTTTAGTGTTCTTTGTTGTCAGTTTCTTCTTAGTT
>NW_006408695.1:27959-36840 GCF_000296735.1 Chrysochloris asiatica | reverse complement strand
TTCCGACCCATAGCGACCCTGTACAGGGTTTCCGAGGGTGTAAATCCTTACGGGAGTAGAAAGCCTCATCTTTCTCCCGCGGAGCGGCTGGTATTGGATACAAAGGATTGGATATAAATTAATCTAAGAAACTAATAATAAATAGTAAAGAAACCCTAAATTGAAAGAAAGGCAATTCTAAGCCAGTGCTGGGGATATCATTTGTAGAGGAGTTGGGGTGGTTAGAAAGGTTTCAGGCAAGAGATAACAAAGGAAGAGCCTAGCATGCTAAAATACTGATCTTTTGGAAGGACTGAAAAAGAAGTAGCTTAAGAAAGTAATAAGGAAAAAGAAGTATAATGTTACTTATCACAATTACAAAATAAGTAAAAATAGAATATATTTCATGCCAAAAAATAACAGACCATCTATGCATTAAAAAACAAGAAAAAAAAGAGTCAGAATATAATAAAACAGGACAAAGATGACAGAAATGAGATTTAATCAAATATCAATTACTTAACATTTACCAATCAACAAGGTTCCCAGATGAATAAATATAACAAAGTCTATTAATATGCTACTATGAGATGTATTGTTGTTGGGACTTCTGGTGTGGTGTTGCCAGTTAATGCGGTAAACTGCAACGTCGTTGTGGGCCATTAAAGCCGACAGTTCTAGCTCACCAGCTGCTCCTTGGAAACCCTGTACAGGGTCTCTATGAGTCAGATCCCGACTCGATGGCACTTGGATCAACTGTCAACACTCGTGGAAGCAGCAGTCAAGAGCTCAGACGATGTATTACATTGGGCAGATCTGCTGCACAGGAACTTTTTGAAGTATTGAAGAGCAGAGATGTCAGCTTGAGGACTAAGGTGCGCCTGACCCAAGCCATGGTATTTTCAATAACCTCATATGGATACGAAAGCTGGACAGTGAGTAAGGAAGATCGTAGAAGAATTGATGCCTTTGAGTTGTGGTATTGGAGGAGAATACTAAAAGTGCCATGGGCTGCCAAAAGAACCAACAGATCTGTTTTGGAAGAAGTGCAGCCAGAGTGCTCCTTGGAGGCCAAGATGGCCAAACTTCGCCTCTCATATTTTGGACATGTTGTCAGGAGGGAATAGTCGCTGGAGAAGGATGTCATGCTGGGTAAGATGGAGGGTCAGAGAAAAAGAGGAAGACCCCCAACGAGATGGATTGGCCAGGTGGCATCATTGATGGCATCGAGTGTGGCAGCGGTAGTGAGGTTGGCCCAGGATCGGACATTGTTTCATTCTGCTGTGCATGGAGTTGCTATGAGTCGGTCCCAACTTGATGGCACCTGACAACAACAACAACATGAGAAGTAAACTTAAGCAATTAAAGGAAGTTGAAAAATAAAGGATAGAAAGCTATACCATAATCATGATTGATACATATAATTATCATATCTGTTGTTGTTAAGTACCGTGGAGTCGGTTCTAAGTCATAGTGACGCTGTACAGGGTTTCTGAGGCTGTAAATCTTTACGGGAGCAGAACACCTCATCTTTCTCCCGCGGAGCCACTGGTAATTTCGAACTGCCGACACTGAGGTTAGAAGCCTGATTCGTAACCACTACGCTACCAGAGCTCCTTTCCCTTTATTCATCTTTGTGTTCTATTTATTTTTGTTGTTGCTGTTAGTTGCCATTGAGTTGGTTCTGACTCCCAGAGACCCTGTGGAGAACATATTGAAACACTGCCTGGTTCTGAATCATCCTCACAATTGTTATCATTGAACCCATTGTTGCTGCCAATGTGTCAATCCATCTAAGTGGAAATCTTCCCCTTTTTCACTGATGCTCACCTTTACCAAGCACCATGTCCTTCATGGGGGACTGGTCCTTCCTGACAACATGTCAACTTAGGAGAGACCACAGATAAAACTGGAGTCCTGGTGTGGTGAGCAGGATAATGGGCTGGACTTCAAGATCAGTTTCAAATGCAAGGTCAGCTGTTCCAACTCAGTAGCCGCTCCACGGAACCCCTACACAGGGTCACTGTGAGTCTGAATTGATGCAATGGCACTTAACAACAACAACAACAGATATAATTAAGTACCCCTTACAATTTTCATCAGTTGGACTTTGTAACAATTATGTGCAGCCAGTGCAGGGTATCTTTATGTGTTAATTCATATTTTAAAAAATTTCACTCTATTAAAAAAATCATTATAAGACATGCTGATTTTTTTCCCCTTCCTCATTCCACCTATTTGTCTCCAGAGTTGCCTGGTACATATGTGCATCACATGTTATTGTTATTAAGTGCCACTGATTCAATTTCAACTCACAACGATCCTGTCTAGGGTTTCTGGGAAGCATCTGGTGGGTTTGAACTGTCAACCTTGAAGCTCAAACTGACTTTGCAGTTCAGTGTTTATCCTACAGTGCCACACCAGGAATCATTCATACAGAACAAAAGATTACCAGCAGGTAATGATTCAGCATTCATTCATTTAGTGAAAAATCACCAAAATATTACACATATAAAAGAATACAGTTGTGTAATTGTTAAATAAAACAAAATAATAATGCCTCTGGGACAATTTTCTATTACCACTATATTTCAGGGAGATACTGATGGGACCTTAGTGCTAGAGATGTCCCCAAGCCTTTATTTCTTCTTTCTTAAATTACTGGTGATAGGGATTCTCTTGCGATCATAAATGCAAACTAAGAAGGAGGAGACTTGTGGCATGAATATGGACAATGACCATCTCTGCCACCTATATATGCAATTTACACATGACTTCAGGGCCTTCACAAGTCCCATCTCATCCATACCACTTCTGTTTAATTAGTACTGTGCATACTCAACTTTATGACTTGAAAGACCAGAAATACCCCATTCATAATGGATAGCCCAGGTTACATGGTAACATGGTAGTCCATGATAAGTCATTCTTATAAGTCTACTACTGGATCTGTAGTAGAGCCAATAGTAAGCCAAAACCTGTTCATCAAAAGTAGAAGCATTATTTGCAAAGGATAGTATAGTTTTTCTCCGAAATCATAAGAGACTGCACTGTTTTTGCTATGAATGCTTGCTAAATACAGCATTCATTTTTGCCATAGGCAATTCAATTACCATGAGATCTACTGGGTCATATGCCACATGACAGAGTAACTTGAAGCATAGTCTCAACCTATTGTTCTGATCCCTACTCAAAACTAGTAACTTTTCAGATTAGTCATTTTAAAAGAGTGAAACAAACATGCCCCAATGAGATATACTTTCCCCAATGAGGCTCCAAAATATAAAAATTGTCACTAGCTGTTTTCTTCTTTCTTAGATGCAAGATGCAGCAACTTGTCCTTCATGTTGAAGAGTTATCTAGACATATTGCAGATCCTTTTAAATTTCATCAGTGTGGAAGACTCCTCATTTGGGGGGGTAATTATTACAAAGTGGCCAGTCTGCCTCCTGGAGGAATTGTGTCATATCAGGGATCTTCTATGACAGTCTTCTATGATAGGTCACTGTTGACAAGTTATAGGCAAAGGTATCTAGATATGCCTTGTAAGTGGAGGTCACTCTATTGGACACATGCATAGAGTCTGTCTCTGCTATATGGCCACTCCATCCATGTGTCCATAGTTCATGAAAGTTCTGAGATGACTAATGGCAAAGGTTGGAAATTATCAGCAGGTTAGCTCATTTTGTCTACTATATTGTCCAGTGCTTCTTTTTATTTGGTTGTTTTGAAGTACCATTAAGTAGGTTCTGACCCATAGAAACCCTGTAAAGAGTTTCTGAGCAGCTGCTGGTGAGCTTGAACCACCGACCTTGCAGTTCAAATGGCTTTGCAGTCTGGTGCATTAGCCCACAGCGCCACCCAGGCTTCTTTTTATGATGTTGTTGTTATGTGCCGTGGAGTCAGTTCTGACTCATAGTGACCCTGTACAGGGTTTCCAAGGCTATAAATCTTTATGGGAGCAGAAAGCTCTCATCTTTCTCCCATGGAACAGCTGGTAGTTTCGAACTGCTGACCTTGTGGTTCGCAGCCCAATTTGTAACCACTACACTATCAGAGTGTGGATGTTAAAATGCTGCCTGAAAGTTTTACTTTTGCTCCCACTCATCTAAGTTCATTCACATGTCTGTACCTCAGACTTTTGTGTCTTAAATCCATCCTGATTCTTTTCCTTTCCAGGATCCTGACCAGAAGATTAGGCCATTATCTGATAAATAACCAGAAACCTATGCATATTATCACTTCAAACTAAAAGCTGCTTTTTCTTCTGCACAAAGTAATGACCAAGTTCACTGTTTGCTACTGCCCTTGGGGAGCCACTATCTATTTTTGTTTTGTGCCTATGTATTGAACTAAACCATCTGGAAACCAAATTTCAGTGTTTTCCTCCTTTCACACAGCTACTGATTTTCTGGAAGTCCTGCTGCTGCTTCTGATTTTGCTGTACTTATTCTCATTCTGAGTTTTGTGAGACTATTTTGACTCCTAGATTGTTAAAGATGGGGATATATAGATAGCTATAGAAATAGATATAGATCTAGATATATCATTTGGGCTTCTTGGTTTTCAGAAAAAGTTTAACTGATGTAAATATGGCAATGATAGCATAATCACCTTGCTTTAAACTTTTACAAGTTTGTTTGCCATAATACCTACAAAAAATTCTCAGGTAAAGGAGATTGGTATTCAATTGGTTTTTAGTGTACATATTGAAGTTAATTGTAATATAAGGGATGACAATAAGGTTAGAATTATTTTAGTCATACTGACAACTTTTATGAGTTATTATGGAGCTTTAGTATCTCTAGTTCTCTATTGAAAATGTTTTCTTTGCAACCACAAAAGTGATCAAATACGAATGACTACTGAAATAAAATTCTCCATTTAGCTCTTTAGACAGGAGGGCAATTTATTATTGAATTTTACAGTTTACCAATTTTATACTATAGGCCCTTTGTGAATGTTTACTCTATTTGTAATATCACTCTACAAAGCAATTGCATGCTAAATGAAATCCAGAAAGCAAATAGAAGGAATGCTTTCCAAATGTCAGTATCTTACTTTGTTTGCTCATTGACTTGTTTTAAATCTGAAAAGATATGCAGTTTCATTTGAAATTTTATAAGAATTCTCTATTGTGTGATTATAAAATGAATGTTACAGATATTTTACTAGGAATCATTTGCTTTTCAATCACATCTATTAAAGCAGTTCTCATGCAAAGCCATTTATTCTTTCACATATTCACTCATGCATTCATTCAATAAAATTTGTGCAATTGAAACAGAAATTGAGGATGCAGAGGTAAATAAAGCAGAATTTCAATTCTTTAGGAATTCAGTCTAGAAGTGAAATCATATAGGCAAATAAACCATTGAAAGCAATGTGTTACCTTGTTGCAAGTACTCTACTGGTTAAAACCTATACTGGTTGACTCTCCTAATTCATCTTTTACCCTACTTCTACTTATTCTTTCTAATGTACTGGACTCCAGTGCTGGTTTTTGAACAAACTCAGCCTATTTTGTTTTTAAGGATTTTGCAGTAATGTTAGTACATTGTTGTTGTTGTTGTTGTTGTTATGTGCCGTGGAGTTGGTTCCGATTCATAGCAACCCTGTACAGGGTCTCCGAGGCTGTAAATCTTTACGGGGGCAGAACGCCTCCTCTTTCTCCCGCGGAACAGCTGGTAGTTTCAAACTGCTGACCTTGTGGTTCACAGCCCAATTCGTAACCACTACGCCCTGAAAATTAGAAAATATATACAGGATAGTGATAGAATGGATAAAATTATTTATGTATGTGGAGTTCTGGTGTGGGGCTGTGGGATAAACACTGGACTGCTAAATGGTCATACAGCATTTATTTTTGCCACAGATAGTTCAATTGCTATGAGCTCTTCTGGGTCACATAAGTCACATGACAGAGTAGTTTGAAGCACAGACTCAGATTATTGCTCTCATCCCTATTCAGAACCTGTAACCTTTCAGATTAGTCATTTTGAAAGAGTGACATAAACATACCCCAATGAGATATACTTTCCCCAATATTGTTGTTGTTAAGTGCCATTGAATTGGTTCTGGCCCATAGTGACCCTGTATAGGGTTTCTGAGGAGCAGCTGGTGAGCTTGAACCACCGACCTTGCAGTTCAAATGGTGTGGCAGTCTGGTGCATTAACCCACAGCACCACACCAGGTACTCCACTCTCCCCAGTGAGACTCCAAAATACAAACATTGCCACAAAATACTAACATTGTCTAATGAAACAAAGTATATGATTTGTTGAATGTAAAACTGATGATCTGCCCTGTGAACTTTCACCCAATTCCCAATAAAAACTTAAAATAATAATAACAATACTAACATTGTCACTGGACCTTAAGGTCAGTGGTTCAAAACCACCAGCCACTCTTCAGAAACACTATAGAGGGTCATTATGAGTTGGAACTGACTCAACAGTACTTAACAATAACAACCAGCATACATATTTGTTGTTATTTTTGTTGTTAATGTTTTTGGGTTGATTCTGACTCATAGCAACCCTGTATATTGTTGTTAGGTGCCGTTGAGTCAGTTCTGATTCATAGTGACTCCGTATTGACATGCATACATACATACAGACAGACAGACAGACAGACAGACATATAAAATGAAATAGGATTGTGAAGAGACCCCTAGAGTAAAATTCCATGTAATGATCCCAGAGTCAGATAAGAAATCTAAGGAAAAGATATCTAAGAAACTGAAGGCTAAATAGTAGAAAGAATTGATGTAAGGCAAAGAGAAAATCGCTGTGGTCACAAACAAACGTAAATGTTAACAACCAATACTAAAAAGTGTCAACTTGATTTGATAATTAAAGAATTACAAATGACTTTCAGAAACAAGTGCAATGGAGCTGCAGAAGTGGAATACAATTTTCAGTAGCTGAAGAATTTCTATTTGCGTAGAAAACAAGTCAATGAAACTGTTCTTGTTTTTAGAGGCTTAGCTCTGAACTGAGAGAGAAAAACAAGGCAATAACATACTAACTTTTCATGAAGGTAATAAGCACCAGTGAAGTCCTGGTGTGGCACTGTAGGATATGTATTGGACTGCTAACCACAAGGTCACTGGTTCAAACTCACCAGTTGCTCTTCTGAAACCCATGTAGGGTCACTGTGAATTTAAGACATGTCAATGGAACTTAACAATAACAATAAAAGCCAGCTTCAGAGACTTGAATGTTCACACTTCCTGTGAGTATAGGTAGTTTCAGGAAGATGAGGAATGTTTTATGTGAGGACAGGAAACCTGGTTGTAACAGAAACATTCCATATAAGCATCCCTGTTAGATTCTCAAACAGATCTCAGAAGAAAGGGACTTGAATCTTCCTGGCTGTGCTAATTTTGGCGATTTCAGTTTGCCATACTAAATAATACTAAATGTTTCATGATAAACAGGCATATCAATTATGTACTATGAAATATATTTGTAATTTCCTTGTTCTCCCTAAAAGAGGTTCCACAAATACAGAGCCATGTCTGAGCAGTAGAAAAAACAAGAGTTTGTCTGGAGGAAAAAAAAAAAGTTTTTTTTTTTTAGTAGTTGTTGTTGTGAAGTGCCGTCGAGTCACTTCCAACCCATAGCAACCCCATATAGGGTTTCTGAGGAGCTGCTGGTGAACTTGAACTGCCGACCTTGCAGTTCAAATGGCTTTTCAGTCTGGTGCATTAACCCACAGTGCCACACCAGGAGTAATAGAAATGTGTTAATTTTTTATGATGAATTGTAAAGAACCATAAGTGTGGGAGTTGTTAAAGATACTAAGAAAAATGATAGGACTTGGGCATTGAAGGGCTAGGACAGAACGACATATGAAATAAAAACAAAGTTTAATGTTTGATAAGAGGAAAGATACCACTTTTTCTATTTGCCATTTATAGGCAATAAGGAAATACTAAGGCAAAGATAAGATTGCTAAAGGAGAGTAGATAAGGAGATGGATCTGATAAAAATATAAATTGAGGGAATTTGAGATAAATGCATCTTAAAGATCATTCAATCTACTTTTCATATTATGAGAAAACTAGATGGAATACTCCTAGCCTATACAAAGTCAAAATAAGAAGAAGCCTTCTACTCCAGAGGTTTTTTGCTGTTATTGTTGATGATAGTGATAGTAGTTTTTTTTTTTTTGGGGGGGGGGCTTAATTACAGAATAATAAATGATAATTTGTGGCCAGACTTAACGATGGATGTAGAGAATAAGAGGTTGTATTTCAATTAATTTGAATCAAGGCTGTATTGAAGACAGGCTGTTGTTAAGTGCTGTCAATTTGTTCTGATTCAGCAACACTATATAGGGCTTCCTAGGTGTGGCTGGTTAGTTCATTAACCACCTTGTGGTTTAAATCGACCGTACAGTCCAGTTCTCAGCCTATAGCACCACAAAAGACGTATGAGGGCAAAATAACAACAGCCCCTATCAATATTAAAAAATTCAAGGGTTATGTCATTGACTTAGCCTGAAATGGACAAGCATGTCAATTTTCAAATGCTTGATTTTTATCACTCAGTTCATTGTTGTTAACAGCCTTGGAGTTGGTTTTGACTCATAGCAACCCTATGTACAGTTTCTGAGACATTTTCAATCTTTTGCTAGAACAGAAATTCTCATCTTTATCCTCAAGAGTGACAGGTGGACTTGAGTTGCCAACCTTGAAGTTTGAAGACTAGTGCTTATTCTATAGAGCCATCGTATTCCCTAATGTTACTGAGAATTCCAGTTAGAGGAAGTCAATCTAAAAAATGGGAAGCTATAAGGTTTGGTTTTAAGTGGAAAAGTGACAGTTTCCACTTAAAACCAAATGGCCACCACTCATCTGTCAGTTTGTCACACTGTGGTGTCTTGTGAGTTGCT
>NW_006408695.1:5627-6647 GCF_000296735.1 Chrysochloris asiatica | reverse complement strand
CTTTGAACTGCAAGGTCGGTGGTTCAAGCTCACCAGCTGCTCCTAGGAAACCCTATATAGCATCGCTATGGGTTGGAATCAACTCGGCAGCACTTAGCAACAGCATATATATAAAGAACAACAATGTGACATCAGAATTTGATGAGGGTTCATTAACAACCTGTGATATGCTGATAACACAATCTTGCTGAAAGAAGAGGACTTGAAGCCCTTGCTGATGAAGATAAAAAAAATACAACTTTCAGTATTTATTATAGCTTGTAAGGAGCTCTGGTAGCATAGTGGTTACAAATTGGCCTGCGAACCTCAAGTCAGCAGTTCGAAACTACCAGCTGTTCCGTGGGACAAAGATGAGGCTTTCTGCTCCCATAAAGATTTACAGCCTCAAAAACCCTGTACAGGGTCGCTATGAGTCGGAACCGACTCCACGGCACATAACAACAACAACATTTGTAAGGAAAATGAAGAGCCTCACAACTGGACAGATAATATCATGATAAACTGATAATAGACTGAAGTTGTAAATGGTTTCATTTTACTTGAATCCACAATCAACACTCATTGAAGCAGCAGTCAAGAAATCAAACAACATATTGTACTATGCATATCTACTGTATGAGATTTGAGGTCTAAGTTGTACATGACCCAAGTCATGATATTTTAAATGATCTTATACACATGTGAAATCTGGACAATGAATAAGGAATACCAGATAATTGATGTATTTGAATTATGGTGTTGGTTAAGAATATTGAAAGTAGGAGAGAATAAACAAGATGGTTGGTAGGGTGGAAGTGCAATGAGGATCTCCATCAACAACACAGAATACTGGACTAAGCAGGCTCAGGTGATGGTCCCAAAACTCTGAAATGAATATAAAGGAAAATTTAGAAAGTTTGAAGGCTTCCAGCCAGTGAAATTTGTAGCAGAAGCATGAAATCTCATGCTTTCCAATCTGCCAGGCTCAGAGGCCCCCAGAGTAGCCATCTTGGGTGGGACCAAGTGGGGGAAGGATCAGAG
>NW_006408695.1:3278-4352 GCF_000296735.1 Chrysochloris asiatica | reverse complement strand
ATTCAGGAAAATTATTATAAAATGTATCAAAACACTTTACAATGGAGTTGAGAAAAATAAGGAAGAAGTCAGGAAAGCACTACAGGAACAATCAAATAAGATAGATACAGCATTGGAAACAATTCGAAACCTACAGAAAGAGGTCCAAATGATTAATAATAGAATATCAGAAATGGATGATGCACTGAAAGGGCAAAGGTGTACAACTGAAGAGATGGAAGCCAGAACTAGTGAGCTGGAAGAGAAATCTCTCAATACTACTAAGCTAGAAGAGCAAGCATTTAGAAGGATAAAAAAAATCTGAAGAAGGCCTAAGATTCATGTTGGACAACATGAAGAGGAATAACAAGAATTATTGTCATTGCAGAACAGGAAGAATCACATAATTCCACAGAGGAGATCATTGAAGAACTGCTGAAAGAAAAATTTCCTAACATCCTGAAAAGTGAAAAGATAAGCATTCAAGAAGCTCAACGAACTCCAGGAAGAATAGACCCCAATAGAAAATCACCAAGATATATAATAACCAAGCTCTCCAAAATCTAAGATAAGGACAGAATCCTGAAAGCAGCTAGGGAAAAGAGAAGTGTTACATACAAAGGCAAGCAAATCAGATTCAGCTCAGATCTGTCAGCAGAAACCATGCAGGCAAGAAGGTAATGGGGAGACATAAAAAAAACCCTAAAAGAAAAAGCTGCCAACCAAGAATCCTCTACCCAGCAAAGCTGGGAATCAAATACAACTGTGTAATCAAATCATTCCAGGATAAACAGAAGCTAAGAGATTTTGTCAAAGCCAATCCTGTAATGAAAAACATCCTAAAGGGAGTTCTGTGGACTGAGAACCAACAATAACAGACAACAACCAGAGATTGTTGTCCAGATGGCAGCAACATCTGGAACTCAATCAACAAATGGAAGAGTTGAGAATAGAACAAAACTATAAGAACAAATTCAGAGAATCCAGGTGGTCAGTATATGATCAAAACAATTACAATGTGAAAGAAGGTAAACATATAGGAACAGAGATCCAGGCGGTGAGAAGGTCAGGTAGATTACAGGATAAAATAGACTG
>NW_006408695.1:0-807 GCF_000296735.1 Chrysochloris asiatica | reverse complement strand
CATGGACTGGTAGAAGAACAAATTTATCTTGGATCAAGTAATCAGAAAGCTCCTTAGAAGCTAAGATGGCCAACCTTAGCTTCACATACTTTGGATTTGCTATTAGAAGGAACTAGTCTCTAGAAAAAGTACACCATGCTTGGTAAAGCAGAGATATTTGAAAAAGAGGTAGTCTGCAATGAGATGGATTGATACACTGGCTGCAATAATAGGCTCAAACATAATAATTTTCAGGACCCGGCAGTGTGTCACTCTGTTGTGCATAAGATCACTATGACAACATATGGAGTATATATGTATAATAAGCCATTTATTGTGGCCTACCCTTTGAGTCCTAGTGTAGTTCTGTGGGTTAACGTGCTAGACTGCAAGGTTAGTTTGACCACAAGGTTGGTGGTTCAAACTCACCAGCAGCTTCTTACAAACCCTATACAGGGTCACTATGAGTCGACCATTGATAGCTACATTTAAGAATGTGTACAAATTTGAGCTTGGTGCTAATGGAATTTTGGGTCTAATGGGCTTCTGCTTGCTATAAAAAAATATTCAAAGGAAATCTTTGATTCATTTATACAATGTAAATCATATTATTTATAAATAACATTATTTGCATTTCTTTCGTATAGTTATGGCTATGCACATATTTATATCTATATCTTTAATTGCACTAGCTAGACTCTTTGGATAATGTTGCATAAGAACAGACATTCTTGTTATGGTGTTGGAGGAGAATATTGAAAGTGCCATGGGCTGCCAAAAGAACCAATAGATCCGTGTTGGAAGAAGTGCAGCCAGAGTGCTCCTTAG
>NW_006408694.1:7235502-7236393 GCF_000296735.1 Chrysochloris asiatica | reverse complement strand
AAGCAATTTGTCATTAACTGCCAGTGGCCTCATTTGTTACACTCGGCCCTAGAGGGCCTCGAACCTCTGACTAGTCTTACACGGTCTGCAACAACAAAATAAAATACAAGGAAACTGAATAAAATCCTGCTTAAAAGCCACTGGGTAATAGAACAAATAAAAAACAAAATACAAAAATTTCTTGAAGCAAATGAGAATGGAAACACAATATATCAAAACTTTTGGGACACAGCAAAAGTAATGCTTAAAGGGCAATTTTTAAAAAAAGCACATCCAGAAGGAAGAAAGAACCAAAATCACCCATTAGGAAAAAAGAACTATAATCAACACATCAATACAAAATCTCCAACAATTATAAAAAAACCAACAAAGTAAGGCTATAGTCAACAGAAGTAAAGAAATAAAAACGTTTAGAGCAGAAATAAATGAATCAGAAAACAGAAAAACAATAGAAAGAATCAATAGTACAAGAAGGTGGTTCATTGAAAAGATAATAAAATTGCCAAACCATTGGCAAATCTAACAAAAGAAAGTAGGAGAGGACTCAAATAACATGCCTAAGAAACTATATGGGTGATGTCACAACAGCATCAATGAAAATAAAACGGATAATAGCAGAACACTATGAAGAATTATACTCCAATAAAATTGAAAATCTAGAAGAAATGGACAAATTTTTAGAAAAGCAAAAATTACCTAAATGCACTCAGAGTGAAGTAGAAAACTTGAACTAGCCTATTTAAAAAGATTGTGATCAGGTCATTAAAAACTCCCAACAAAAATATTGCGGACCCAGATGACTTTATTTGTGAATTGTAAGAAACATTCCAAGAAGAGTTGACATCAATTTTACTCAAACTATTCCAGAACATAGAAAGGATGGGAAACTCA
>NW_006408694.1:7224193-7233251 GCF_000296735.1 Chrysochloris asiatica | reverse complement strand
TCCTCTTCAATTTGTCATTCCCAGTATAATAAACCATGTGGTTGTCAGATTACAAATGGCCAAAACCAGTCCATTTCAGCTCACTAATGCCTAAGATATCGATGTTTATGCATTTCATTTCATTTTTGACAACTTCCAATTCTCCCAGATTCATACTTCATATATTTCATGTTCCAGTTTTCAATGGATGTTTACACCTGTTTCTCTTCATTTTGAGTTGTGGCCCATCAGCAAATGAAGGTTCCGCAGACTTTTCTCCCACGGGCTTTACTCTATTTGCGTTATCACAGTCAACTCTTTGAATAGGCAGCTCTTCCCCAGTCGCATTTTGAGTGCCTTCTAATCTGAGGGGATCATTTTCTGGCACTATATCTGACAGTGTTTCTCTGCTATCCATAAGGTTTTCAGTGACTAAATATTCAGAAGTAGTCCATCACTCTTTCTTGCTAGTCTGTCTTCATCTGGAGGCTCATCTGAAAGCTGTCCACCATGGGTGACCCTGCTGCTATTTAAATACCGGTGGCATAACTTTCAGAATCACAGAAACTCACAAAGCACCACATTATGACAAACTGACAGACGAGTGGTGGTTTTATACTGTGAGCAAGTGTAAATTGCTACAATTTGATAAACTTGAATTTTGCTTATGGGTGCAGTTGATCAAAATTTCAACTGGAATGATCAGTTTTTCATATCAAGGAACATGCTTGCCTCCTTGGTGTACTGGGTTGATAGGAATGAGAAACTTAGACAGTGACTATCAAAAATGGGGGGGGGGGCTATAAGGACATGAAGTGACTGCCTTATATTCTTTCATGGATGTGCTTCTTTTCAAAATGAAGGGGGTAAGATAGAATCTTCACTGAATATTTATCTTCTTTTCCAGATGGGTCTGATGAAAGGGAATGGTGCAGATAGGATTTTATGATTCAGTTTTGAGTAATTGTTGTTGTTAACAGCCATTGAGTCAGTTTCTACTCATAGCAACCCTGTAGAGGGTTTCCGGTGAGTGGTTGGTGAGTTTGAACTGCTGACCTTGCGGTTCAAACTGACCTTGCAGTCAGTGCATTATCCTACTGCACCATAAGATTATATATATAAACAAGATTATATATATAAACATACATATCCAGACATATATCCTATAGCACCACACTAGGACTCCAACACAGCCAAATAAATTTTATATGAGAGCCAAATAAAGTTATTTTTAAACCTTAGACAAAAGTAGCTCTAAATATAAACGGTTAACCTTATTTTTCTGGAAAACTTTAGATATGTCACATATCTGTTTTGAACAATACTTGCAGTTCAAACAACTTTGCATTCTGACACACCAGTCCACAGTACCACACCAGTAGTGTAACATTATAATGAGCAGTGTAGTTAACTATATGATGATTGGTTATGAGCAGGTATAGTTTACTTTATGATGATTGGCTTTGAGCAACTTATCAACTGAAAGGATGTTTCCCCAGAGTTTTGGCATGCTTCCAATATAATGGACACTCAAAGTGTGTTTGCTTTCTGCTGGGTCTGGATCTTATATCTGGCTCATTCTCCAACCTCTGGTTCTTTGGACTTTAACCAGTGGCCTGCTCTATTATTTGCCTGCCTACTTGCCTACCTATCTGCCTGCTCTGGACCTGCCTGCCTGCTATTAATCTTGGTTCATATGAACTGGACTTGGGACTCTTCCACTTCTACAACTGTTGCAGACCGTGTAAAGCTGGTCAGAAGCTTGGTGTGAAGCTCCTCCCCTAAATAAAACGGAGACGCAGGTCGGCCCAGGTGTGCATTACGGCTTGGAGGGCATGCAGTACAGTGTGCAGGGCAGTGAGTTGCTGCCTGCAGAGGCCACGATGCCTGTAGTCCCAAGTCTGCCCACCAGTGATGCATCCACCCTGGTTTCGGGGTGTTTCTTTGTCTCCCTCCTTCTGTCTTTCTGTGTATTCTTTTGCTATCCCTATCGCCACCAGATATCTCCTCCTCATGAACCAAACACTCGTGAACCAAGTTCCTATGTCGAGGCCGGTCCCTGACATACAACTGTGAGCCATTTCCTAGATATAAACTTTATATGTATACATATATACATTTCTCTGGGTTGCTTCTCAAGAGAACCCAGCATAACACAATGTTTTATATAATCAAGTCATTAAATTGTTAAACATCTGAGTTAAACTTTATGGTTAAGTAGAGTAATTCTAAACTGGCTTTTCTGCTGTTAAATTTAAAAGAAACAAAGATGTAACCAAGTTTGTTGTCATTGTTGTTAAGTACCATTAAGGTTCCAACACATAGCAGCCCTGTGTAAGGCTTCTGAGGAACAGCTAATGGGTTTGAATTGCTGACCTTGTGGTTATCAGTTCAATGCTTAGTCTAAAGTACCAAGCCAAGACTCTTTCAGTAACATAAAAAGTCAGATTAATAAACTTATGACATTATACCATGCACCTACTATCTAGTATTAGGCAAAAACATAAGGAGAAATAACATGAATTTTCAGCCCCAAATATAATCAGACCCTTCTCTTAGTAAATAAAATATTTTAGCACCATTGTTATAAACAGAAATCTTTTGTGAGAATTCCAAATTGTCAGCAATTTAATATATTTGAAATTTATTCTGTTAAAAAAATTTGTCTTAAAAAAATTGTATATGAAAGTTATCAAAGAAAAATTTGGTTATCTTAACAATAAGAACTACTTTATATACTATTTGATGTAAATGCTTTTAAATACTTATGAATTAACTTATTAAACTGTGAGTTGCAAATAAGATAAAACCTTGATAATGTCAAATAAAAACTTTAACAAACATTGTACTATGCTTTTTCTTTATTATATATTTCTTATGTCATAATCCTTTTGCTTTTAGACCCAAATATACATACACATTCTTCTATTCTCTGTGGTATAAGTTTAGCTTTCTACTCAACTTCTCTCTGACCTTTGAAATTTTCCATATCCATTTAAATTATTTTCTCTTTCTCTTCTTGGTTCTTTGCTTTTCTTTTGGCTTTCTTAAAAATCATTCTCTCTCTCACTCTCTTTTTTGTCATGACCTTATAACTCAAAGATTTTCTATTTCTTTAGTATACCACCTCAGGGTAAGCTCCTGAGAATGCTTTCTTGGTTTCCCATGGTGCCTCCTATTGTTACTCTTCAAATGTCTACCTACTGGAAAGTTATTGTTGTTAAGTGCTGTCAAATTTATTCTGACTCATAGCAACTCTGTATAGGGTTTCTGAGGAGCAGCTAGTGGGTTGTTGCTGTTGTTAAGTGATGTTAAGTTAGTTCTGACTAATAGTGACACTGTATGGGTTTTTTGAGGAGCTGATGGTGGGTTTGAAACACTGATTTTGTGGTTAGCAGTCTAGTGTATATTCTATAGCACTAGACTGCTAATGAGTCCAGTGGTAGGTGAGCAGGTCCCCATAATCTCAATCAGTATTGTTCTTTTCCTGGGACTGCTCAATCCATAAAGAGAAACAAACAATTTCCACAGCTGACTAAGTCCCATGGCTGTCTCACGATTAGGAGAACTTCCCTGCCTTCATTCTTGTACCTAGCTCTTGGATTCACCTCAGCCATCCTTCTCTATTTCTTGCTTTCTTCTTGTGGCCCATCCCAACTGCTCAAATACTAGCTCAGGTCTCATTCTCTTCCCTTTCATGGGTGATCCTATTGATTATCCTGAAACCAAAGCCTTAAGCTCAAAGTTAAAAAGCCAAAATTCTGGGTTCCTCTTCATAGATAATAAAAAGGGACAAACTAATATACAAGACAAACAGACATCCAAACACCTGCAGTATGAAAATTCAGTCACTCTTATATCATTCACTTGAACATTCCATTCACATCTTTTTTGAGGGGTAGGAGGGAGACTCTAATCTCTCAAAAAGGGAAAATCTAACTCTTTAGTCCTCCACCCACTTGAGTCTTACGATGGGAATTCTAACACCCCTTGGACTGCAAAAGGAGGACTCCAGTCCCTCATAAAGGGATTCTCTAACTCCCTATCCCTACATACATTTTAGCTGAGGATGGGTCTCAGTGACAGAGGACTACTCCCCTTGACTTGAAGACTGCAAAGGGCCACCATCTTTCTTGACCAGGACTACGGGCACCTCTCGTCCAGGACTTCTCTCTCCCCACTCTGTACACACTTGTTCTTTTTTGACTCTAGAAGAATGAGATGGGAATTCAGTACTTACTTGAGCTGTTGACATTCAGAGATTGCTGTCATCTTTTCTTCTCCAAAAATAGTTTAGATGAGGGTAGTGCCTGCCAAGGGTAGGAAACTTCTTGGGGAAGAAAAGCTGTGGTCAGGGTGAGAGAAAGGGGGTCCCCACTCAATGGGATCCATTTGTCACAGGCAGAACAGCAAGCCTATCCCAAATGGATCCTCAAATTCTGATGCCAGATAAAAGCCAAGCTCTCTGCTTGATGTGCATGTGAGACCAAGAAAGACTCCAAGACAGGCCTTCTTTGGAAGCAAAAAAAGAACAGCTTTATTTGAAAATTCAAAAGTGGAAGGAGACGGGGGATCTCTGCCACCCACTGTATCCCTGAAGAGGGGGCTTATGGTAACTTTACAGGTCTTCAAGAAAGCTGCAGAGAATAAGCAAGAACAAATCATTATTTACCAAAAATATGGGGACCTGTCACAAAGCAAAATTGTGTGTAGAAATCACAACGCTGACATGATAAATGTTAGGGTTTCTGTGTACTGTTACCAATCTCAGTGGGCACTTTGATTCTTCATGCTCCAGTGGGTTGTAGTTTCAATAGCTAAGCCTGCCACCAGGGCACACAGACCTACTCCTCACTTGTTGTCAAGGAAGCTGGCTTTACACAAGGAGACATTTTATAAATGTTTAACTATATTCTTAGCTCCTGATCAGGTTCCTGGTTTGAGGGAAAAGGGGAGCAGCATAAGCTTGGAAATCTGATAACTGTACAAGCTTTAAATAAAACGTGTCTCTAGTGCCTTTTACTGTCTGTGTCCAAAGAAAGAAAAATTATATTTTAAAACAGCATCTGCATCAGCATCAGAAGAAGATGGAAGGAAAATACAGACTTACTGTCCCAGAAAGAACTGGTCAGCATTCAATGCTTTCAGGAGGTAGCATAAGATCAAGGACTGATAGTATTGAAGCAAGCAGTCAAAGTTGTACTGAAAGCATCAGTGGAAAACAAGCCTCCAATAATGGATAGACTACTGATTGAAATGCTACAAAACAATAAAGCAGAAATGGCAGTAGTCACTAGTGTTTGTCAAGAAATTTGGATACATAACCGATAGGCTGGAAGAGATCTAGATTTGTGCCCATATCAAAGATATGTGGAAATTATTTAATACTATCATTAATATCAATTTTGTAAAATATAATTCAAAAACAGTTGCATTGGGTCATCACCAGAGAGCTACTAGCAATTTAAGCCAGATTCAGAAGAGGACATGGAAGGAGGGATATTACTGTTAATGTCAGACAGATCATGGCTGAAAGCAGATACTACCAGAAAGACGTTTACTTTTGTTTTATTGAATATACAAGGCATTTAACTGTGTTGATCATAACAAACTATGGATAACATTGTGAGAAATTCCAGAGCACTTAATTCTGCTCAGGTGGAAACTGTACATAAGACCAAGAAACAGTTTGAACTCAGTTTGAACTCAGTAAGAGGATACTGTGGGTTTTAAAATCAGGAAAGGTGTGTATAAGGGCTCAATAGTTTCACTATACTTGTTCAATACAGAACAAATAATCTGACAAGCTGGATTATATGGAGAAGAACATGACATCAGGGCTAAAGGAAGGCTCTTTAACAACTTGCAATATGCAGATGATACAACCTTACTTGCTGAATTTGAGGAGTACTTGAAGCACCAACTTATGAAGAACAATACTACAGCTTTCAGTATAGATTGCAACTCATTATAAAGAAAACAAAAATCCTCACAACTGGACCACTAAACAACATGATGATAAACCAAGAAAACATTGAAGTTGTCAAGGATTTTATTTTACTTGGATCCACAATCAACACTCATGAAATCAAGCCAGCCAAGAAATCAAATGACTTATTTCATTAGGCAAAATTGCTGCAAATGACTTCTTTTTTCAAAGTGTTAAAAAGAAAGGATGTCACTTTGAGGATTAAGATGGCCTTAAACCAAGCCATGGTATTTTCAATAGCCTCATATGCATGTGAAAGCTGGACAATGAATAAGAAAGACTATAAAAGAATTTATTTGAATTATGATGTTGGCAAAGTCCCTGGTACAATACCGTGGACTGTCAGAACAACAAACAAATCTATCTTGGAAGAAGTACAGTCAGAATGCTACTTAGAAGTAAGGATGGTGAAACTTTGTATAAGGTATTTTGGACATGTTATTAGGAGTGACCAGTCCCTGCAAAAGGTCATCAAAAAAGAGGAAGGCCCTAATTAGATGGATTGACATAGTTGTTGCAACAGTGGTATCAAAGAGTAATTGTGAGGCTACTGCAGGGCTGGGCAGCGTTTTGTTATTGTTGTTTTCTGTTCTTCATGGGGCCACTATAAATTGGAGCTACCTTGACAGCTCCTAACAACAATATTTTTACCACTACCATTAACTTGCTGTGCACTATTAATTTTAAGTATTTTCATTGTTGGGAACTTGAGATCTTGGATACATGACTCCTGCTTTGCATATGATCCAAAACTGCTATTGAGTCATTTCAACTCATAGGGTTTGTGAAGCTGCAAATCCTTACTAAAGTAGACTGCCTCATCTTTCTCCCTCATAGTGTCTGGCAGGTTCAATCTATCAGCTTTTGGTTAGCCATACAGTCAAGGTAATGTACGTGGAACAAGCTAGTAAGATTTCAGTGCAAGCAATATTAGCTTTAAAAGTATAGCTTGGCAAGCAAAAATGTCACATGGACTCTGTTTTCTATCTACTTATCCATACGGTAGAAGTCCTGGGTGGTGCTGTGGGCTAATGTGCTGTACTACAAAGTTGGTTTGAAATGCAAGATCAATGGCTCAAACTTACCAGCCATTCCTTGGAAACCCTATACAGAGTTGGTAAGGGTTGGAACTGTCTCGATGGCACACAACAACTAAAACAGTTCCTACAATGAAGAAGCCCTCGTAGTATAGTGGTTTATGAGCTGAGCTGTTAAGCCAACGTCAGCATTTCCAATCCACCAGACTTTCTGTGGGAAAAAGATTATTATTTTTTTTCTGCTCATGTAAAGATTTACAGACTTGTAAACCCTATACAGGGTCACTATGAACCAACTCGATAGCACACAACTACCACCACAACCATTCCTGCAATGAACAATGAATCCAAGTTGTTCAACTACAATTGTATTTCTGGTGGTGCTTAGCTGAGGGCATTATGAAGTAGAATCTGAAATCTGATACCATTCAGAAATAACAAGAGATATTTGAATATGTGATACTATATAAGTAGATATCCTAATGATTTTTACATATGACTTGAAATAACATTTATTATACACTTTCGAAATTTTAGGGGTTTTTGTCTTTATGGTCTGTTTTCTTGGTCTCTCCCCCAGGACTTGCTTAGGCAGTCCAAGACCAGGTACTACACACACACACATTTTAAAAAAAAACTTTATATAGTGAATTAGGTGACACTTCATAGATCAGTTTTCCATTAAAAAATCCATGCACATTTTATTTCATGTCATAGATTGTAATATCCACAATGTAATATCACTTACTTTACTTAGCCCATGTGTTTCTTATTTCAATTCCTTTTTTTTTTTTTGCTAGCCATTCTAAATTTGGTCCTTGGTTAAAACCTTCCTTTTGATCTCAGATGGTTGATTTTTCAAATGATTTTAATGTGTACTGTCTTCTCAGTCAGCAGTTCTCTTGTGTTCCAGATTCTTCTTGCTATTATCTCACCTTTATGTCTAACAATTCCCCAAGATCATTGATATGTCCTATGACAAACTGCCCAACATATCTTTTATAGTGCAACTATGGAATTATTTCCAGTCAAATACTCATCAATGGTCTGAATCACCTTCTTTATTTTCCCTTCCTTCATTTATAACTATTAACCCCTCTGTACACTCCTTCTTAAAATTCAAGGCCTTCAAAATGCCCAAAGCAAAACTGTTAAATGAACTATTTCATTTAAAGCATTCAGTGACTTGGCAGTATCCTATAAAAATATCACTTAGAAATGGAAAACTAAAAAATCCCATAAGAATAAAAACTGAGATTTCCACAAATTGAATTGTTGTTATGTGCCATTGAATTTATTATGACTCGTGGGAACCCTGTACAACATTTCCAAAGAGCATCTGATGGGTTTGAACTGAAGACCTTGTAGCTCACAGTCCAGTTCTTATCCTACAGCACCATAGCAGGTGTAAGAATACATTAAAAAATGTCTATGAATTAAAAGACACATGGAAATGAATTGGGAATTATTTATGCTTGATTTTGACAATATTTTGCTATATTAAGAAAATACACAAATAACTGAGTATTTTATTAAGAAATATTTCATCCTTACCCCATGCTTTTCTCTTTTTAAAACTATGATAGAGAGAACAAACAAGATGGCGGATCGGGTGGACGTGTAGTAAAGAGCTCTGCCAACAACAATACAGAATACCTGACCAAGCAGGCTCAGGGGATGGTCCCAGAATGCTGAGCCACATATAAAGGACTATTTAGAAGGTTGGAAGGCTCACAGCTGGAGGAATTTGTGGCAGAAGCAAGAAATCTATTGCTTTCTAGTCCAGGACGCTTGGCTGCTCCGGGACCCGCCATCTTGGGTGAGACCAAGCAGGGGAAGGATCGGAGCGGCCAAAGATGCCTGGCAGAACTGCTGAGATAAAGGAAGATGAGTGAAAAGGGAAGCTCATTTCCTGATCACATTTACCTGGAGGCATTCAAAAAGCATAAAAAATACCAAAATGCATACCCATCTAAGTATTAAGTCCACAGATAACCCCTGAAGATGCCCAAAAAACAGAAGCAGATGACCATATCTGCACATGTCCAGAAAC
>NW_006408694.1:7178850-7197464 GCF_000296735.1 Chrysochloris asiatica | reverse complement strand
ATAGCACTTAACAATAACTTAACATATTTAACATGGAGTCCTGGTGTGGTGCTATAGGAAAATCACTGGACTGCTAACCACAAGGTAATTGGTTCAAAATACCAGCCACTCCTCAGAATCATTATACAGGGTCACTGTGAGTTGGAAGCGACTCAATGGCACTGAACAACAGCAGCCTATTTAATATATCTGTAATTGTTAATATTTCTTCAATTTACTTTTGGTGCTATAAAGAAAAATGGTCATCTTTCATAAAAATTCAGTGAAATAGTAAGATCCATTTCTTATCATAGATTTTCTATTTTATAATAAGCCATCAACACTTAGATTTTTTTGTTTTAATAAAAAGGCACTTGAAAAAGCATTCTGTGGTAGAAACAGATTTTTTAAATTTGAAGGTTTGTAGAATACCTTAATTCCTTATTGGTGTTGTTAAGTGGTGGAAATGGTTAGGCACTCGACTATCAGCCAGTTGGTGGTTTGAACCCACCCAGAGTTATATTTGAAGAAAGATCTGGTGATCTACTTCTGACAAATCAACCATTAACACATTGGTTGCTTGGTGTTGGAATAGACTTGACAGTAATTAATAATAACAATAAAGGATAGTTTCAGTTAGATTCTCTAGAAAATAGACCCTGAAATAGAGATTTGCATGTAGACAACTTATTGTTGACTGTCCTCTAAACCAACACCGATCAGAGAATGAAGGAAATAAAAATCAATAATTATAGTAGATGAATTCTGATACATTCAAAACAAAGGTCTCAGCTGAGGGTTCTGAAGCTGGCGTCTCTATACGATGCAAGACAGAAACTTATCTGTGATATATGTGTGTGCTTGTTTGTATGTGTGTACATGTACATATTTATGGATGTGTGTGTGTGTGTGTGTGTAGGTATACACCCATGCCAATGTGTACATGTGTGTGCACGTGTGTGTGCATGTGTGTGAGTGTGCATGTGCCCATAGGACACTATTTCAGAGTACGCTCTTTATGGGACAAAGAACTTGGTTTGATCATTTGCATCTGGTTTCTGAAAATATCCTGAGTAATATAAATACCTTTGTTTCCAAGATAACTGGGCATGTAGGAGCTAACTTCAGGAAGCCAGGGAACAGAATACAGCCCTGCCAACTCATTGTACTGCTCTCAGCTGCATTAAAGCAAAATGACTAGTGAAGCAGGATATTGGAGCACTCTCGTTGTGTTTCCAGGATTGGAAGAAGGTGCTACACGTCTCAGGGTATAGCGGAAGTCTCATGCCTGGACCTTGTCCAGACAGTGACTGGTTCCTATCTTTGTATCATTTCTGGTGTAACAAATGAGTAACAATAAGGATAGATCATTCTAGAGAATTAACAAGCCGTCAGGGACAATGGGACAGCAGGGACAAATAGTACAGAACTGATTTGTGTAGACTCAGCTCTGGGTGACAGGGAAAGATTGTGTAGGCAGTCAGTCAATGAATTAGGATAGAGTCCTACTAGCTTGTGACCTAGTCTCAGGGGACTTGAGTGTCAAAGGAGCGTGGAATTGCCACAGAAGTGGCTGATATGGAGGCGTGAAGATGTGGGAAGGTGAGACCTAGATCCATTCCCAGCTGGAATTAAACTCAAGGTGATCCTTGTCAGGCAGTCAGTGATAAAGATGGGGCTTGTCAACCTTACCCCTTTCAAAGCAGCTGGTAATTGTCAGAAGCTTGTAGAATCAGAGTCTTTGAACTATTCCATTGTTATTTTATCTGATACAACTTTAATGCCATATTGCCTACCTCAATTTGCTCTTGGATCTTAATTGTACAATAGCAAAAATGAAGTCACTGACTACTGTATTAGCATTGTTAGCCATTCGGATATTAAGCTGCTTTCCAATAAATTCAAGTACTGAAATCTATTGGAATGATTGATGTTTACATTATATTCATTTAAATCTCAAGTTTTGGTTGAATATCATAAAATTGCAGTGATATAAAATAAGGACAAGGAAATATGTCTGAGAAGATGGAGATTTACTGAGCATTTAATCCTTGTTACTTGAGTGAAAGGTCATAGTCATTATTGTGTTTAGTATGTAATAAAACTGTTTATGTACTCTTTTGGATTATTTGTCAGGTTATAGGTTCCAAGCGTTAAAATAAACTGAAAGTTATATCTCTTTCAAGCAAAGGTACATTGTCTGTATCTTCAGGGAGAACGTAATGAAACTGCCTAGCACATAAATGACAGGAACATTTCTTTAGTGTGGTATTTATAGCACAGGTGTTCTTCATTTCTGTTACAGTTTTTACAGTCCTGGTGTGGTGCTGTGGGTTAATGCTCTGGACTGCAAGGTCAGTTTGAACCAGAAGGTCAGCAGTTCCAGCTAACCAGCCACTCCTCAGAAACCCTATACAGGGTCACTGTGAGTCGGAACTGACTCAACCCCCAATTAACAGCAACAACAATTATAGTCCCATATTCAATGCTAATGGAAAAATTTTTTTTAAGTAGTCCAAACAGAAACTATTAATACTGTGGACTTGTTATCATGTTAATTTAACAATTAGCATGAAAATAAGTGTTCAACACTTGACATTAATCTTTTAGCACTCTTATTAGAAATTATTTATTTTTATATTTTAATAAATATAACTCTGAATATTTTCAACAACTTTTAAGCTTTGTTTTTGCAGATTTCATTTATATTCTTATAGATTTACTTCTCTTTAGTGTCCACTGAAAATATGTTGTAGTTGTTAAGTGTCATCAGTCCAGTCAATTCCAACCCATAGCGACCCTGTATAGGGTTTCCAAGGAGCAGCTGGTGAGCTTGAACCACCAACCTTGCAGTTTAAATGGCTTTGCAGTCTGGTGCATTAACCCACAGCACCAAACCAGGACTCCACTGAAAATATAAGGCTGTTAAAAATATTTCTTCTATATTTAACTACCCAAATAAGTATTCATTCAATAATTTTCTCTCTTCTGTCAGCCTCCTTCACACATCTGTATTTCTTAATTTTGACATATTAGTTTCTGAATATATCAGATTATCTTCTTCATTGTGAATTTTCTTTTTCATTTTTGCCCTATGCTTATCTTTTATACCTAATTTCATCCTACATTGTAATGCTTTAAATAGATCATGGAATCCTGGTGTGGTGCTTCAGGTCAGTTTGAAGCACAAGGTTGGCAATTCAAACTCAGTAGCCACTCCTCAGAAACCAGACACAGGGTCACCATGAGTCATAACCAATTCAATGGCACTTAACAACAACAACAACAAATAGATCATATATGCTATTGTATACCTCTACAGGACAAAAAATACTGGACTGATAACCACAAGGTTAGTGGTTCAAACCCATTAGCTGTTCCTTAGAAAAGCTATGTAGGGTCACTATGAATCAAAACCAACTCAACAGGACACAACAACAACAACTATCTACTATTGGCAATATGGATTGACAATATGGCAGCATCAATGGGGTCAAGCATGGCAACAATTTTGAGGTTGGCCCAGGACTAAACAGTGTTTTGTTCTGTTGCACATAGCATCTCTATGAGTTGGTACTGACTTGATGGCACCTAACAGTCACAACTATATTTAATATTATACTTTTGATGATTTTGTTATAAATGTCTAAAATATTATGTTTATATTTATTCAAATATTTATATTATTTTTAGAAAACATTATTTAATTTACATATATTCAAGAAGTTAATTTTGTACTGGACATATATTTTATTTGATCATTTCATGTGTGATATAACACTTTGTATTCTTAGATACTAAAAGTGCTGGAAAATGGTGAATGTACCAGAAGACTGATATAGCTGGGTAAAGCTTCTTAAACTGTGATGCTGGTCTATGAATAGTTATTCAGGGTAAGGGGAAGACCTCAAAATAATCTCCTACCAGATAGTACTCTCTCTCCCAGAAGTAAGCCTACTTTAAGATCACTGCTGCACTTACTCTTAGGCTGGGAACAGCTACAGAAATGAACTTCTAGCAGGAGTCATGATGAGGAATTTAAGAGTACAGGAGCTATAACCATTGGTCAATTGTTCTTCCCAAAGTAAAAGCCAAGATAAATGCATTTTAATTACTTCCACAAACCTTGATCCAGAAAACATTATATCCCAAATTAGTCATATTGATCCCTTTCTTCTTGGTCTTCTTGAAAAGTCAGATTGACTGTCTATCTTCACCTTGACTTCTGAGAGCCAGGAAGACCAGCCACAATTGTCTACTGTTGATGCTTGTATTATGCTCAGAGATTTATGATTCTACACTGGGCTCCTCCAAGGCCATCGCCTCACCAACATACACTTCACTATGTTGCAAAGGGTGCTTGCCACAGGAGGGCGGAAACTGGAGTGAGGATTAGAGACACCAGATTGGTTCATGGTATCATTTTCTTAGAATTTTTAATGGCTCAAAGTGTACTTTATGTTTCTCTCTGTCCTATTATGATACAAGATTCTTGGAAGTAGAGACTGTGTCCTATTATTGTTGTTGATAATTGTTGTGTGTCAGTTCTTACTCATATTGACCTGGTCTAGTGTTTCCAAGGCTGTATATCTTCACTGGAATAGAAAGCCTCATCTTTCTCCCACAGAGCATCTGATGGGTTCGAACCACCAACTCTGGAGTTCATAGTCCGTTGTGTATTGTAGAGAACCAGTGTCCTACTGCTCATTAAATCACAAACATGTATCAAAATGCCCTTAAATTGGTACTGTTGATGATGAAACTCGGGAACCCATGGTCACTCTGAGATGAAACCAACTGGATGGTACTTAACTACAACAATAGCAGTTTAGTTTCACTTTGTTGGACATATCCTGGAAGTTTCATTTTGATATATTTTTTTTTATATGGTACAACCAGTGACTTTATTTTAAGTCCCATGTGTACAATTCCCTAG
The DNA here is from genome assembly GCF_000296735.1 of Chrysochloris asiatica. Taxonomy (NCBI): domain Eukaryota; kingdom Metazoa; phylum Chordata; class Mammalia; order Afrosoricida; family Chrysochloridae; genus Chrysochloris; species Chrysochloris asiatica. The sequence continues at coordinate 7,192,549 of NW_006408694.1, read as the reverse complement.
CAGAGAAAATATTGCTCATGAATTTTAGAACACCTTAGGATTTGGTGAGCCTCAAAGCAATATTTATGCTCTCTTAATGAATTCAGAAACAACAATTTTGTGCATTCATCATAAAAGGATTTGATACTGCTTTAAAAAAGTTATTAAGATCACTCAATTTCACTTTCTAAACAAACTGCACAAAATCAACACCCTGTTAGTTAACAGGGAAGCACAGTTGTTCTGTAGCATAAACTCTGGACTGCAAACCACATGACTGGCTGTTAGAGCCCACCACCCATGCTGCAGGAGAAAGATGAGGGTTTGTGCTCCTGAAAAGATTTAAAGCCTCAGAAATACCTATATAGGATTGCCATGAGTTGAAAACAAATTAATCTCACTTAGTAGCAACAATTAGGTAACAATTTTTATCCTATTCATATAGGGTAAAATTTATGTGTGTAAAAATTAATTATTCTAAATCAGAATTCAGATATGTAAGAGGAAAATAAAACCCTGAGTGACTGTATTTTTCATTTAATTTTAATTTTAACGTGTTCAGATATACATATATATTTGTTGTTAAGTGCCGTGGAATCACTTCTGAACCGCCAACCTTGTGGTTCAAAGTGACATTGCAGTCCAGCACATTATCCCACTGTGCCACACCAGGACTATGTATACACACACACACACACACACACACATATATGTATATATGTATAACAAAAATGTTGCCATTTTAACTCATTTAGCAATTCAGTAAATTTCCATTCACAATATTACGCATCCTTGACTACTATATCCAAAAATTTTCACCAGTCTAAACAAAAACACTTTAAAAAACACTCCCTATTCGCCTCTTCCCACAATCCCTATTAAGATCTAATTTACTTTGTATGTACATGAATTTAGGAGCTTTGGTGGCATAATGGGTTATGTATTGACTGCTAACACAAGGTCATCATTTCAAATCTGCCAGCCACTCTGCAGGGGCAAAAAGATGAGGCTTTTAGCCAAATCCCATAAAGATTTACATACCCAGAAACCATACATTGGGTCTCTATGAGCCAAAACTGACTCAATGGAATTTAACAACATATATGAATTGAATTTGCCAGTTATAAACATTTCATGAAAGTAGAATCATACATATATGTCCTTTGGTATCTGACATGTCACTGAACTTAACATTTTCAAGGTTCATACATAAGGTTGATTGTATCAGAAATTTTTATTTGTTTTCTTGATAATATTCTTTTATATATATGTACCGTGTTTTATGAGTCCTAGTGTAGCACTGTAGGATAAGCAGTGAACTACTAATCATTAAGTTTGTGGTTCAAACACACCAGCTGCTCCTCAGAAGCCCTATACAGGGTAACTGTGAATCATAACTAACTCAATGGTGCTTAAAAACAACAACAACCACTCTTTATATGTGTTGTTGTTGTCAGGTGCCATCGAGTTGGAACCGACTCATAGCGACCCCATGCACAGCAGAACGAAACAATGTCCGATACTGGGCCAACCTCACTACTGGTGCCACACTTGACGCCAGCTGATCCATCTCGTTGGGGGTCTTTCTCTTTTTCTCTGACCCTCCACCTTACCCAGCATGACATCCTTCTCCAGTGACCGTTCTCTCCGGACAATGTGTCCAAAGTAGGAGAGACGAAGCTTAGCCATCTTGGCCTCCAAGGAGCACTCTGGTTGTACTTCTTCCAAAACAGATCTATTGGTTCTTTTGGCAGTCCACAGCACTTTCAGTATTCTCCTCCAACACCACAACTCAAAGGCATCACCGACTCCATGGCACATCACAACAACACAACATATATATACCACATGCATCTGTTGACTTGGGTTATATCCACCTCCTGGCTACTGTGAATAATGTTGCTATGAACACTTGTATACATGAATCTATTTTAATTGGTTTTCAAGTCTTTGGATTTATTCCTAGGAGTATAATTCCTGGTTAATATGTCAATTCTGCATTTAAGTTTTTGAGGAAATGCATGTTATTCCTTAGGTGCTGTGTAATTTTCATTCCCCCAAGCAATGCAAGAAGCTTCCAATTTCCTTAAAGTCTTGCCAACACTATTTTTTTCCCATTAAATAAATAAATAACAGTTGCTCTTGTTGTTAAGTGCCATCGAGTTGGTTCCAATCCATAGCAACCCTGTTTCTGAGGAGAAACTGGTGAGCTTGAACTGCCAACCTTACAGTTCAAACTTACCTTGCAGTCCAGTACATTAACCCACAGTGCCAGGTTTAAAGTGGTCTCTCATTATAACTTTATCTTCATTTTCCTAGTGACTAATGATCTTGGATCAACTATCAACACTCATGGAAGCAGCAGTCAAGAAATCAAATGTGTATTACATTAGGCAAATTTGCTGCACAAGACTTTTTAAAGTGTTGAAGAGCAAAGATGTCAGCTTGAGGACTAAGGTGAACCTGACCCAAGCCATGGTATTTTCAGTAACTTCATATGCATGCAAAAGCTGGACAGTGAATAAGGAAGACCCTAGAAGAATTGATGCCTTTGAGTTATGGTGTTGGAGGAGAATACTAAAGGTGCCATGGGCTGCCAAAAGAAACAATAGATCCATTTTGGAAGAAGTGCAGCCACAGTGCTCTTTGGAGGCCAAGATGGCCAAATTTCATCTCTTATACTTTGGACATATTGTCAGAAAGGAGCAGCCACTGGAGAAGGATGTCATGTTTGGTAAGGTGGAGGGTCAGAGAAAAAGAGGAAGACTCCCAGTGAGATGAATTGTCCAAGTGGCAGCATTGATGGACTCAAGCTTGGCAACAGTAGTGAGGTTGGCCCAGGATCAGGCATTGTTTCATTCTGCTGTGCATAGTGTTGCTATGAGTAGGTACCGACTCGATGGCACCTAACAACATCAACAAATTATGCATAGTGTGGCACTATAGGATAAGTACTGGACTGCAAGGTCATTTTCAGTACTGACTCGATGCCATCTAGCAACAACAATAAATTCAATCTATTGTTATAGCTAAACAAAAATTTTGAGATGTTGGTCTATATGGAAAGGAACATTTCATCAAGAATTAAGGAAGACTTATTAAACAACCTGTGATGTGCAGATGATAGAATCTTAGTGGCTAAAATGAAGATATTTAAAGTACTTACCAATGAAAGTAAAAGACTACAGTCTTCATTATGGATTTCACTTGCATGTAAAAAAACAAAGTTTTTTGGTTTTTCGTTTAAACTAAAAACAACATCAAATAATTAAAGAAAAATGGAAGTAAATAATTTCATCCCATTTGGAAGCAAAATCCACATTCATGGAAGCAACAGTAAAAAAATAAATGATGTATTCAGAACATCTGCTTCAAAAGACCTCTTTAAAGTGGATCTGCCATCAATCATGACAATGTGATGATCTAATTTGTTTTCCATCATCTATAATTAGCCCTTGGTCTAAATCTAAATTTCATTGGACTCCATTTTGGAATCATGGTGATGGTTTCCGAATATGTAACTTTGATAATTACTAAGCATTGAATTCCATTAATGCATGTGAAAGGAAGATGAACAATGAGAATAATAGACAAAAGAATTGATTGCTTGTTAAGAATGAATGAATCAGTCTTATAAGAAATACAATCAAAATACTCCTTAAAAGTGAAGATGACAAGACTTCAGCTTTCTTACTTGGGATAAACCATCAATAAAGACCAATCAATAGAAGAAAAGATGATTGCTAGAGGGTCAGTGAAAATGAGGGAAACCTCAATGAGATGGATTAACACAATAGCTCCATCGATGATTGAAACAGCAAAGATTCTGAAGATGACATAGGATTTTTCCTTTTTTATACATAATTTCACCATGAGAAGACTCTCACTCAATGTCAACTAACATTAACAAATTTGTTGATTTTCCTCTCTTCTTGGTTTCATGCTGACAGCTTGCAGGTGTATTTTATGCTACTTTACCAAAATGTTCAACTAAATTGAGCAAGGCACTAATTAGATCAATATGTACTCTTGGATTAGATTTTCCTCTTTACATGTTCCATTTTAATTAACCTTGTTTATGTTCTAGGGGAGAAAAAAAACCGTAGTTCTATAAAAAAAAAACAAACAAAAAAAAAACCCCACATTCTATAGTTGTTGCTTCTAACAGGATATTTATTAACTATGTAATGTAGAAAGGGAAAGAGGTTCATGTAATCAGTATTGTTTCTCTGGGTCCATTTTAACCTGAGCAGAATTGAGAATGAGTATCTTCTAATAAAGAGCACTTTGAAGAAGAAATGTTCAGAAAATAATCAAGTTCTTATTAAAACAAGAAGATGGAGTTTTGGCAACACTGTTAATTGTTTACCAAAACCCACATTCAAATCTTTCTGGAACCCAGGCAGGCAGATAGGCTTCATTTCTCAATCTCCTTGTTAATTAGCATGACTTTGTAACTGAGCTAAAATACGTAAATTATACTTCTACTTCTGTCTCATGAAAACTTCCCACTTTTTGTGCCTTTCAATATTCATTTTCCCTTCCTGCTGCCAGTTGTAGGGGTCTAGCAGTAGAAGTTCATGGAAGAAGACAAAGGTTGTATGGAGAAAGGTCACACATAGCCTCTTCACAGGTGCCATTTAATGAGCAAGAGATCATTCTATTATTTTTGAATCATTATGCATTTTGTAAAATAATTTTATGGACTCTAGATAACTATAAGTTATTCTAGATTTTAAAATAAATCTGAAGAAATAGGGCAGTATTTAAAATACACAGCTGATTTCCAGCTGGAATGACATATCCAAGGGGGAAAATGTGGTATGAAAACGAGGATGTAGAACACACATATAGGAATACAGCATAGGTTTTCTAATAATGGGTATGACCAGAATGTGAAAAAAGATGCAATATACAGCAGTCACATAGGATTATTCGCAACTGCTGTTTCAAATATGCGTAGAAGCATGGTTTATTCATCAATTTATGAAAAATATGAATGACAAGTTTTATTCACCTCATGTCCTGGTGTGGTGTTGTGGGATAATGCAGTGGGCCGCAAAGTCGCTTTGAGCCATAAAGTTGGCAGTACACATTCACCAGCCACGCCTCGGACACCCTATACAGGGTCACTATGAGTCGGAACCAACTCAGTGGCACATAACAACAACAACAACATCCTAGTACTTATATTCCCTCCCCTTTGCAGTATCTTTTCCAGCTTCACCTGTTTTAAATAGTGTAAATTTCTATGTGCTTCCTATAAAGATGACTTTTGTCTATTTATCTCCTTAGTCTACATGTTGTTCCTGGAAAAGGAATTCTGCTTTAATGTCTTTAATTACTTTTACTACATGTCTTAAAGCCTTATTTGTATTTAAGTGTTGGCCAACAAGTTTTTCTCAAAAGCTGCAGACATCTTGCCAATGGTTGTCTCATAGACACAGTACACTCAACAGCACAAATCTAAATTAATGTCCTCACCCATTGATTCTCCTTCTGTCCCATGATTTTTTATAGTAAAATTGTACCACTATCCACAAAAAATAGCTTCCTAATTTTTTGGCTGTATTGAATCATATTGTCCCCATACACCTCTTCTACAAATATATACAAATATTTATTTTAAAAAGAAAATCTCTATCTTTCCCACCCTTCTCTTTACTCCACTCAAAGTTATGAACTGTAAGAGATCATATTTTTCTTTAGACAGAATCAAATTCCTTATTGCAACATCTGTGACTTTGTATAATTTGACACCTTTTGCCTCAAACTATTGCAAATTCTTACCTCCAAATTTTACGTATACTATATTCCTGCCTTAAGAGCTATGTCTCCTGCTCTGGCTCACAACTCACTTTCCAAATCAGAACTTAAATGTCACTCCTTTAGGAAACCTATATTGAACCTTAAGACTGATACCTATTCCTGTGCAAAACTGAATTCTCCACTTGTAGAAAGTAGATACTATGAGGGCAGAAAATGTCTGTTTTGTTCAGTGTTTGTCTTGTTCACTGTCCTTTGAATGAATGAGAAAGAATGATGTTCTCCTGAAAGGGCATCTATGCCTTTCTCCATAATCTTGGCCTTTTTGCCAACCTGTGAGCTGGGTCAGAAACAAACGAGGAAATGTCAGTGATTCCAGGCATTGTATAAAAAAGATGGGTTTGGAAAATACCTAAGTAAACCCTACAAATAAGGTATTGTGGATATACATGAACAGAATTGGTGATTTTGCCAGGTGGTTATTCAAGCCATGCTTTAGGGATGATTTAAGCATTGCAATAAGTTTTACAGAAGAGAAACTTAATTTCACAGGAAGGATTAGAATGAGAAATTCTCCCAGAAGGGGAAATTTGCAGATTTATTCACTCAACACACACAGTAACAGAAATATGAAGATAAATGTTCAGAGCTTCTGCATCATATGCTAAAAATACCCAAATGAAAAGAACAACCCATCATACTAATAAAATGTGAGCCGTTTTCTCTCGCTATGTGATGTATTATATTGCTTTTGCCTGAACACCAACTATAAGACACCAATACTATCAAGATTTACTCTTTACATAATAAGTCCAGGTTGTAAATTCCAGGTGCTGTTAAGAGATTGACTCCATGTCAGAACTTTGGATCTACTTCATGTGCTTTAACAATTCTTCCACTCTCATCTGCCAGGTGACTACAGCACTGCCAGGTTCAATGTACTATATTTTCAAATTCGTAAGTGAAGGATCATTTGGTACAGAACATTGGCCAGACACTATCCTAATGGTGTGGACAACAGGTGCTTGTTACTCACAGAGAAATAGTACAGGGATGAGTTAAACAGCAAACATCATCATCAGTCAGGGCTCCATGACATTTGGTCCGCATCCTTGAGTATGGTTTCATAATTACATCTATGCATGCTTTACTCTGTATCATTGAAGAACAAGCCTGAAGTCTCTCTCTCCAAGGGTTCATATACAAGCAAGCTACATTGACCACGTGCCAAACACTATGTACAGCAAAAGTGTAAGGGAAAAGGGAATTAATGAGATGGAAAAAAGGGAGGTCCAGAAATGAGTATTAAACATGAGCTACTTATTGAATAAAGTCTTCAGGAATGTTGAGGGCTGTGTTCCTCCTTGCTTGAGCAGTTGTTAAGATGTGTAGGACATGCTCAGGGTGCAAAGCTGAGCAGCCGCATCCTGGAATATGCCACTAAGAAAGGCCACCCATAAAAAGTCTGTATTTTACTTCTTTGTAAGATGTATTGCATTAAGCAAATCTGCTGCACAAGACCTTTTTAAAGTGTTGAAGAGCAAAGATGTCAGCTTGAGAACTAAGGTACACCTGACCAAAGCCATGGTGTTTTCAATAATCTCATATGCATGCGAAAGCGGGACAGTGAATAAGGAAGACTGTAGAAGAATTGATGCTTTTGAGTTATGGTGTTGGAGGAGAATATTGAAAGTGCCATGGGCTGCCAAAATAACCAATAGATCCATTTTGGAAGAAGTGCAGCCAGAGTGCTCCTTAGAGGCCAAGATGGGCAAACTTCATCGTCTTTCATACTTTGGACATATTGTCAGGAGGGAGCAGTTGCTGGAGAAGGATATCATGTTTGGTAAGGTGGACGGTGAGAGAAAAAGAGGAAGACCCCCAAAGAGATGGATTAGCCAAGTGGCAGCATCGATGGACTCAAGCGTGACAACAATAGTAGGGTTGGCCCAGGATCAGGCAGTGTTTTGTTCTGCTGTGCATAAGGTCATTATGGGTTGGTACTGACTCGATGGCACCAAACAACAACAAGATGTTTTACAAGGAGCTATGGTAGCATAATGAATTACGAGTTGGACTGATTATTGCAATGTTAACAGTTCGAATATACCAGCTGTTCCTTGGGGAAAAGATGAGTCTTTCTGTTCTCAGAAAGATGTACAGCCTCAGAAATGCTATACAGCACCACTGTGAATCAGAACTGAGTCAATGGCACACAATCACCACCAAGATGTTTTACAAGCCAAATTGGTTTTACCCAGTGCCTTAGACATAACTTTAAAGGATGGACTTCTTCTGGGGTAGAAGAAAATACCAGCACCTAGAAGGGGCTCAAACCAGAGTACAGAAGAGCTACATATGTGTGACTTCCCAGAATAAGTTTTGTCTGCCCCCACCATAGGCCTTTGTGATGGAATCCATCTTGAAGAAAGGTTATGCATCCACCCAAATAAGCATATTGTTGGTGTTAGGTGCTGTCAAGTCAGTTCCGACCCATAGCAACCCTATATAGTGTCTCCAAGGAGCAGCTGGTGAGCTTAAACCACAATCTTGCAGTTCAAACCTACTTGGCAGTCCAGCCCATTAACCCAGATTGCCACACCAGGACTCCCAAATTAGCATTGTTGTAAAGTGTCATCTAGTCATTTCTGACCCTTAGCCACCCTGTATAGGGTTTCCAAGGAGGAGATGGTGAATTTGAACCACTGACTCTGTGGTTCAATCTGAATTTTCAGTCCAGTGCATTAACCCACATCACCACACCAGGCATAGGCCCTCCTAAATGGCCACTTCTCAGAAATCCCTGCATACCCTATGAAAAAACATGATGCGTCTACACACATAAAACCCAGTATTAGGAAAGTTGGGGGTTAAGCATTGCATTAAGTCCTCCTCAACTGTTTAAGAGTTGGTCTGTTAACTTCAAGGTCAGCAGTTTGAAACTACCAGCTGTTTTGCAGGAGAAAGATGAGGCTTTTTGCTCCTGTAAAGATTTGGAGTCATGGAAATCTATATAGGGTGGCTATGAGTCAGAACGGACTCCATAGCACATAACCGCCATCAACAACAACACTACTTGCAAGCCTTTTTACTATAGTAAATCTTTGCTTGTGTGAAAATTCTGCCTCACCTGACTATTCTTAATTAGCAGAAGGCAAGAGCCCACTTTCAGGGCAAAGGTTTGATTAGCCCTCCAAATAACAAATTCTGGTGACCAGAAGAAGGAATAAATTAGTTCCAGCCCCTGACCTGAGACTGCCTAAGGAGAAGAATATGAATCTGATAAATGGAAAAAGCAGCTGCTGGAATTGCATTGTGTTTTAGTTTCCATCTGGGCAATTTTTTTCTCTTTTCATTATTTCTCTTTCATTCCATTTATTGTTTATCACTTTGTATTGAATCGGGAATCAGTCAGATTCAATTGACATCTGCGTCTTCACTGAAAGGTCCCTTTGACCCCAGGGAGAGGAGTAGTCTCAGATTGAAATATCACCCACATGGACTAAACCACCCAGGAATTCCATGTGTAGGTGTACCAGTGCTATCTGGGTCAGAGTCTATATTGAAAGGTCCTTTTCACCCCCAGGGAGAAAAGGCATCTCAGATAGAAACGTTTCTAGCCTGAGCGATGCCACTCAGTAATCAGTGCACCCATGCTGTCTGGATTAGTCTCCACCAAAAGGTCCTTTTCACCGCAGGGTGTGGGAGAGCTCTTTACCAGGGTCTCTTCTGAAAGGTCGTTTGACTCCAGGGAATGAGAGAGCCCATGGTAGTTAGTGCTGAAATTTATTGGAATGTCTGCAGGATTGCAACCTGCTTTTCCCTTTTTTGTTTACGCAGGGGGTGGGAGGCTCAAACCTCATGCTGGTCCTTTGCTCAGTAACTTCTTTTAAGTCTTTGCCAGTTCTCTGTGATTTGTGTCCATTTATGTGATGTTGTAGGATACACACTGGACAGCTAACCACAAGGTCAGTGTTTCAAAACCACTAGCTGCTCCTCAAAAACCCTATACAGGCTTGCTATGAGTAAGAACCGACTTGATGGCACTTAACAACAACAATATGAGGAGCTCAAGGGTGTGTGATTACTGGTAGAAGATTTCTATGAATATGTGTTGTTCCTGAGAGTCTTACTATCTTTGTGAGTCCTGGGAACCTTCTATCTATGCAACAAATCAGATATCTTTCTTACCTTTTGTTGTTTAATTAGATAGACTTTGCTTGAGAGATGTGTATGTTGTTTCTTTAGTGACTTGGTGGGAGCATCCGCTGTTTGTCCTATGAGTAAGATCACCATTGTTTTAATGGAAAGACTCCTTTATGGGCCTTAAGATATATGGTAATGAGGGAGTTATATCTGTGTAAGTTTTAGTATTGATGTTGTTTGACTTCTTTCTTAGTCTAGTTTTATGTTTTTCTCCCATGAATATTAAGAGACTATGGCTTAAGATAGACTGAGAAAGCAATCTAGTAGAAATTGTTTGGGTTTCTTGCTTTACTAATTTCAATGTCCATGTTTTTCCTAATAATGTTAAAATGCCTCATTTATCCTTGTTAAATGTATAATGGAACTACTGTTTGAAAATAGACTGAGAGCACTTCCAGCATGATGGTAGACAAGGCTGACACACAACACAAACCTTCTATGACAAAGATACAAAACAGACATAGATGAGCATTCTGGTACCCTGAACTTCAGAAGAAAGGTTAGAGAGGTAGATGGAGTACTTTCTGGGAGGAGAGGCTGAGCAGAGTTGGCTAGAGAGGGAGAGTGATTGGTGAAAGACTGGTCAGATGTGCTCAAACATCTGGTGAGCCAGCTTTGCCAATAGAGGAAGGCCAGCAGAGCAGATTCACTTGGGCAATGGGAAAGTTGAGATTTCTTCTTCTTCCCCATGCTCCCCTGGTGACCAGAGGTGTGGCCAGCTCCCACCTTCATCAACCCCTACTCTTCAGGAGTTTGGAACCATGTGATTGGGAGCCACACCAGTGTGAATTGGGAGCCAGATGCACCATTTTGGTGTGCCAGTTTGGTGCTTGTTTTCAGGTGGGCTCAGTTCCAAACCTACAAAACCCACAAAGCCACCAAACCAGCCCCTAGCTTCCCTGTGTTACTAACAGACACTGAAACCAACTCTATCAAGACATCCATGAACCACTTCCGGATTGACTGCCCTGAACCTACCTAACACAGAAGCCAATAGGAACTCCATCTAGGGCCAGGAACTCGGCTGTTTCACATTCATTCCACAATTACATCATGAGTTCCTTCATTGCAGGAGCCCCAGAGATTTCTCCCTTTCGGGTCTAACATCTGCAATGTTTGCTTTTACATACACAAAAATCCCACAGTATCCCAGAGAAAACAGAAAATTTTAACTCAAACAAAGAAATTAGAGAGAATAGCATTATAAAAAATGACAAAGGTACAGAGACAGAAAACATTTTTTAGGAAAAAACAGTAATGGAACTAAATGAAAATGAACTTCAAAGAATGATATTTTGGTGTCTTCAACAGATTAACAGATCAAGGAAAGAACAGAGAACACACACACACAAAAAAGATTTCAAAAGAATTCAGGAAAACCCTCTCACAATAAACAGACAAAACAAATGAAAATTTTGAAGCAATACAAAACCTGCAATTAGAAATCCAGGAAATTAACACTTAGATTTCAGAAATGGACATTGAGAGGGCAAAAGAGAAGATTTGAAATAATGGAAGCCCAAATTAGTGAGCTTGAGGATAAATCCCTCCATACTAGGTTAGTATCAAACACAAGGTTGGTGGTTCAAACTTATTGTTGTTGTTGTTATGTGTCGTGGAGTCGGTTCTGACTCACAGAGACCCTGTACAGGGTTTTCAAGGCTGTGAATCTTTACAGGAGCAGAAAAATCTCATCTCTCTCCTGGGAACAGCTGGTAGTTTCAAACTGCTGACCGTGAGATTAGCAGTCCAATTCGTAATCACTTTACTACCAGAGCTCATCTCAAACTTATTAGTCAATACTTTAAAACCATACACAAGGCTGCTATGAGTTGGAACCAAATTGACATCACTTAACAACAGCAGCATTATTTGCTGGAAAAACAATCACAGAAAAAAGAATGAAAAAAAAAAACAAACAAACCCAAAGAAAGCCTTTGAGTTATGTGGGACACCATGTAGAGGAATAACTTACAGAATTCCAGAACAGGAAGAGACAAGCACAGGGGAAAATATTGCAGTGTTGTTAGAAGAAAAACTTCCCTAAATCATGAAAGTCGAGAAGACAAGCATATAAGAAGTTGAAAAAACCCCAAACAGGCTAGATCCCAAAAGAAAATCACCAAAACTTATCATAATCAAACTTTTCAATATCAAAGAGAAGGAAAATTTATGAGAGCTTGTTGGGAAAAATGAAAAGTTACTGTTTGGCCAGAAGATAGAACCAGTGTTGTTGTCAGGGACTCTCTCCTGTGTTGTCAGGGAGTCTCTCCTTCCCATTAGAAGTGGAGTCAGTGTTTCCACAATAGGCCAAGATGCTGAATCATTGCTGTATGCATGCTGCCATGTTAGGATGATGTCATATTGTTATATAACCTGTGAGTCATATTTGTTGAGATGCCTTCTTTGTTCTGTAGTAGTACATAAGTCATGCAGAATTCCCAGTGGTAGAGAGCAGGAAACCCCATCTGATGCTCTGACTGAATAAAGGAATGAACCAGCTTCCCACCACCCTTTGTGTGATCTTCTGGTTGCCTGAATCTGGGAACCTGCCAGGCATTGAGCATCTGTAATACAGTTTACCTTCAAAGAAGAACCAATAAGACTAAGCTCTGATTTCTCATCAGAAACCATACAGGCAAGAAGGCAATATTACAAAATTCAGAAAGAAAAAATTGTCAATCAAGAATCACATACTTAGCAAAGCTGTCCGTCAAATACAACAGAGAAATTAGGACATTTCCTGATAAAGAGAAATTTAAGGAATTTGTTTTGACCACACCAGCTTTATAGAGAATGCTAAAAGGTGTTCATTGTATTGAAAACCAACAACAGAAGACAACAACCTGAGATTACCATACATTACAATACCAATCTGAGCTCAAATCAGATATGTTGTTGTTGTTGTAGTTAAGAGTTGTTGAGTCAGTTCCAACTTATAGCAACCCTGTATAGGGTTTTTGAAAAGCAACTGGTGAGCTTGAACCATTGACCTTGAGGTTCAAAGCCACCTTGCCCAGGACTTTAAAGTAAAATAAACCTATATGATTGAAAATAAGGAATCAGAGATATCAATGTAAAGTGAAGTCAACTACAAAGCAGAGAGGGAATAGTGTAGATATAGAACTTCCAAATGACAAGGATATCAAGTAGATTTCTAGAGAAAACAGACAGTTTAAGCAGGAAAAAAAATTAATGAATTACAGTATAACCTCAAAGAAAAATAATACACTTGCACATCAAAGTAAAAAGGAGGAAAATTAGAAAGATTTAGTAAACATTAACACAACAGAAATGAAAATAGAATGAAAACCCACAAACAAAATGATCTCAGCATAGAAAAGTATGTGGAACAAAGAATGCAGCAGCACTACAAAAAACAACAACAAAAAAACCCACTTAGTAAAATGACAGCAATCAATTCATACCTCTTATACTGAATAGTTACACTGAATTTAAATGGATTAAATGTACCAGTCAAGAGACATAAAGAGCAGAATAGATAAGGAAACAGGATCTTTCAATATGTTGTTTAAAAGAGACATGACAAAACTGAGACATCCTAAATGCCCATCAACAGAAAAATGTTAAAAAAATACTTTGGTACATACACACAGTGGAACACTACAAAATGTTAAAGAATAATTACAAATCTGTGAAACTTCTCACAACATAGTTGAAAGTGGAAGATATAATGCTGAGTGAAAGTTTTGTCATCAGCACCAAACCAAATCAAAATGTAAATTTT
>NW_006408694.1:7176118-7176864 GCF_000296735.1 Chrysochloris asiatica | reverse complement strand
AAAAATCAAAGATAAGGAGACACTCCAGAAAGCAGCTAGAGAAAAGAGAAGTGTTATATACAAAGGCAAGCAAGTCAGATTAAGCTCAATCACTCAGCAGAAACCATGTAAGCAAGAAGGCAATGGGGAGACATATATAAAACCCTGGGGAAAAAACAACAACCTGCCAGCCAAGAAACCTTTATCCAGCAAAGCTATCAACCAAATGCATTGGTGTAATCAAAAAATTCCAAGATAAACAGAAGCTAAGGGATTTTGCCAAAGCCAATCGTGTGCTACGAAACATCCTAAAGTGAGTTCTGTGGACATAGAACCAAAAAGAGCAGACAACAGCCAGTGATTGACATACGTGGCAGCATCTTCCAGGAGTTAATCGACAGAAGGAAGACTCGAGAACAGAACAAAACTATAAGATCAAACAGAGAATCTGGGAGGTCAGTCTATGATCAAAACAACTACAATATAAAAGAAAGTAAACACATAGGAACAGAGATCCAGATGGTGAGAAAGTCAGGTAGATTACAGGATAAAATATATAATAAAGTAATCTCAAAGAAAATTAACAATTCATAACATACCAAGAAAATCAAAATCTAAGACGAACATGGAAACATTAAAACTATGAGGAAACTCACAATAAAGAATACAAAAAGCATGAATTCAGCAAAGGAAGACACAGAACAAAGAAAGCAGCAACACCACACACGCAAAAAAACAAAAACAAAAACATAATGGCAGAAATTAAT
>NW_006408694.1:7172725-7174600 GCF_000296735.1 Chrysochloris asiatica | reverse complement strand
ATTAGGAAAGCAATACCATTTACAAAAGCTGCCCAAAGGATGAAATATCTAGGAATAAATGTGACCAGAGAAACAAAGGACTTATACAAAGAAAACTACAAAACACTACTACAAGAAACCAAAAGAGACCTATAAAAATGGAAGAATGTGCCAAACTCATGGATAGGAAGACTGAACATTATGAAAAGGTCAGTACTGCCCAAAGCAATTTGCACATACAATGCAATCTCAGATTCCAATGATAGTCTTCAAAGAGATGGAAAACACAATTACAAATTTTATAGGAAAGGAAAGAGACTGCATAAGAAGAAGAATAAGGTTGGAAACCTCTCACTCCCCGACTTCAAAATCTATTACACAGCTACAGTAACCAAAACAGCTTGGTACTGGTACAATGAAAAATACATTGATCAATGGAACAGAATCGAGACTCCAGAAATTAACCCATCCACATACAGCCAACTGATTTTTAGAAAATACCTAAATATATCACATGGGGAGGTGATAGTCTCTTCAACAGATGGTGCTGGCAGAATTGGAAAGCAATATGCAAAAGACTGAAACAAGACATTTACCTCACACCTTTTACAAACACCAACTCACACGTACATCCAAAAATGAACTATATTATTCCAGAAATCCTCCACATTCAAATTTCAAGTTGAAACAAAATTTCTTTTCATCTGTGAAAAACAAACAAACAAACAACTCAGAATGGATTAAAAACCTAAATATGAATCCCAGAATTATGAAGGTCATCAATGAAAAAATAGGTACAAACTGATGTGAGGGCAGTAATTCAGGGACTATACAGACTACCAAACATTTTGAAAATACAAAAACAAAAGTAGACAAAATAAATGAGTGGGACGTAATAAAAATTAAAAACGTATGTGCATCAAAAGACTTCATGAGAAGAGTAAAAAGGAAACCCACAGAATGGGAAAAAATCTTTTGCAATGACACGTCAGACAAGAGACTCATTTATAAAATATACAGGAAACTACAACACCTCTACAAGAAAAAGAAAAATAACCCAATTAAAAAATGGGTACAGGACATGAACAGACACTTCACCAAGGAGGAGATCGGGACAGCCAACAAACATATGAAGAAATGTTCACAATCACTAGCCATTGTTGTTGTTGTTAAGTGCCGTGGAGTCGGTTCCGACTCATAGCGACCTTGTACAGGGTTTCTGAGGCTATAAATCTTTACGGGAGCCGAAAGCCTCCTCTTTCTCTTACGGAACAGCTAGTAGTTTCACACGGCTGACCTTGCGGTTCACAGCCTGATTTGTAACCACTATGCTACCAGAACTCCTTAGAGTGATGCAAATCGAAACAACAAGGAGATATCATCTCACACCAGCAATAACAGCAAAGATCAGAAAAGTAGAGGACAAAAAATGCTGGTGGGAATGTGGACTGACTGGAATGCTCCTGCATTGCTGGTGTGATTGCATAATGATCCAACCTCTCTGGAAAGTAACATGATGCTTCCTCAGAAGGATGGAAATAGAAATACCTTATGACCCAGCAATTACTCTACTTGGTATTTACCCACAAGAAATACAAGCCATAACATAAGTAGATATATGCACACCAATGTTCATACAGCACTATTTACAATAGCAAAAAGATGGAGACAGCCTAAGTGTCCCAAAACTGAAGAATGGATAAACAAACTGTGGTCCATACACACAATGACATATTATGCTACCTTGAAGAATAACAAGGAAGCTGCAATCAACTGTATAACATGGATGAACTTTGAGAACATCGTGTTACGTGAAATTAGTCAGTTACAAAAGGAGAACTACTGTATAGGACCACTACTGCAAAAGACTAAGAAAAATAACACATACTAAAAGGT
>NW_006408694.1:7154316-7171019 GCF_000296735.1 Chrysochloris asiatica | reverse complement strand
AGGGTATACCCTTTGGTTGGTTGATGATGCATGGAGGGGATTGTAACCAT
Organism: Chrysochloris asiatica; assembly: GCF_000296735.1. Lineage (NCBI taxonomy): Eukaryota > Metazoa > Chordata > Mammalia > Afrosoricida > Chrysochloridae > Chrysochloris > Chrysochloris asiatica. Next base: position 7,170,969 of record NW_006408694.1, on the reverse strand, counting down.
GGCAATGAAATGATATATGATAGGATGAATGTAAAGCTAATGTTTTCCCATGTAAACTATCACATAATTCACAATCAAACATTTAAAAAGAGTATTGCTTATTGTTGGGTACTGTCAAGTCAGCTCCAACTCATAGACCCCCATATGGAGCTCCTGAGGTACAACTGGTAACTCTGAACTACCGACCCTGTGGTTTGCAGTCCAGTGCTTATCCTACAGCGCCAAACCAGGAGTGAGAATTGTAGCCCACACTTAATTGTCTCAATTGGGTTACTATATTAAATCACATCATGACAGTGGTGAGTGATTACATCATTGCCAAACCATTAAGAGTGATGACCCAGTCATGTTGACATATTTTGAAGGTACACAATGGCAGTGACTCAAAAGGTGACAGAATAGACCTGCCCACAGGATTTTCTAGAAGCCTGCCATTCAGGCTCACCAGCCTCCTTGGAAACCCCATACAGCATCGCTATGAGTCGGATCCAATTTGAGGGCACTTAACAACAACAATCTTTTATAGGAGTAATCACCACGTCTTTCTCCTGCAGAGCTACCAAAGTTCAAAAAAAGAAAATCAACGTATGATTTGTTCATTGTAAAACTGATGATCTGTTCTATAAACCTTCACTCTATTCACAATATTAAATTTAAAAAATAAATAAGTGAGGACAAATGTAGTAGTTTTTCTAAACAGTGGCAGCAGGCTGAGTAGGTGTTAGCATTTTTAAAGAATTTTCAAAAGTCAAATTTACATTTGGAGAAATAAATACAAATTTAAAGGAAACCCGAGAAATTTAAACAAACTTCTATTTCAATAGTTATTAGGTTTTATAGTGTGAATAATTTTGATATCTTTAAATAAATTTACTAGTCTTTCACAGCCAGAAATAGAACAGGGAACTTAAACTGCCAAGGACCATTTGGATATTTATAATATCATGTAATATTGATTATGTTGCTATAAAAAAAAGCTTCTAGATTTATTGAACTTCGAGTCCCTGCTGCAGTTGCCTTGGCAGGGCCAAACCACATGATTTCATGGGCTTATAGACCCTCGGGTGTGATGTTCCCCATTCCTCGTTTTGTGTTGCTGTTGTTAAGTGTCATCAAGTCAGTTCAACTCATAGCGACCCTGTATAGGGTTTCTGAGGAGTGGCTGGTGAGTTTGAGCCACTACCCTTGCATTTCAAACCAATCTTATAGTACAGTGTTTTTCCTACCGCACCATATCCAGACTCTGCCCTGGCTTGGAGGATGAAATTAATGAGCATTCTGAGATATTTGATGCTATTGAAATTTTGAAATATATCAGAAGACTCCTAGCAGGGGATACTCCAGACAGAGTTGAGAAATTTTGCATCCAACTTCTTTATAGGACTTTCATTCATTTTTGGAAGAGAACCTAATACCCCACTGGAATCTTTAAAGGATCAAATAACAAAATCTATCAATGTTTAAGGGTGCATATGAGGGAAGAATCAACTGTTTGTCATAACAGCTGTTATCACTGGAATAGAGAGTCAAATAATAAAAGTTACTAGACTGCATTTGATATTATTCACTGTAAAGAAAAACTAGGATACAGGGCAGCTATAAGTCAAAAGTGACTAGAAGGCACTAAACAACAACAACAACATAAGAAAAATGGGAAACTGAGGCAGCATATCTAATGTTGACTTCTACATAGCAGCTTCCATGAAAAACCATGTGGTGCTGCAGGTTAATGTACTGGACTGCAAGGTCGGTTTGAACCACAGGTTGGCAGTTCAATTTTCTCCTCAGGAACCCTATACAGGATTACTATAAATTGGAACCAACTTAGCAGCACTGAACAACAACAATGAACAGACAAGTTCTGAATTTGGTTAATGCAATAGGAGAATGCACCCTTATCTTTGGAAACACTGGGTAATTTCAAAGTCTTTCTCTCAGCAGAATCCATTCCAAAGGTAGATTTTCTGGAAGTAGAATAAATTTTCATAGCTATACGTTATTTTTTTTTTTTTTCTGTCTGATGCAGACAAAGAAATTACAAAAGGTAAAGTCAAGGCCACAGACTCCACTCTAATAGCTGCTTGAGAAAACCAGGCAGAGTAGCTCAAACAACCAAGAGGAAAAGCTAGAAAATGCTATTGAAGGATAACAGGCTCTACCGGAAAGAGAATTCCGGAGAATGATATTGAGGTATATCCAAGTGTTCCATGGAAACTTCAAGGAACATAAGGAATAATTCAAAAAAAAGTGCTACAAGAACAATCAAACAAAATAGATATAGCTTTGGAGACAATACAAAACCTGCAAACAGAAGTCCAGATGATCAATACTAAAGTGGAAGAAATGGGTAATACACTGAAAGAGCAATGGAATATAATTGAAGGGATGGAAGCCAGAATTAGCGAGCTTGAAGATAAATCTCAATACTGCTAAGAAACAAGAACAATCAGAAAAATCTGAAGAAATTCTAAGATTCATGTGGGACAACATGAAGAGGAATAACCTACAGGTGATTGGAAGTCTAGAATAGGAATAGACAAAGAAAACCACAGAAGAGATAGTCAAAGAGCTGCTGGAAGAAAATTTCCCTAACATCTTGAAAGATGAGCAGATAAGCATTCAAGAAGCTGAACAAACCCCAGGCAGATAGACCCCAAAAGAAAATCACCAAGATAAATCATAATTTAACTCTTCAAAATCAAAGGCAAGGAAAGAATCCTGAAAGCAGTTAGGGGGAAAAAAATGTTACCTACAGAAGAAATCCAATGATTAAGCTCTGATTTCTCATAAGAAATGATGCAGACAAGTAAGCAATGGGGAGAAATATACAAAATTTTGAAAAAAAACAAACTGAAAACCCAGTCACTAATGACAAAAATTAGAACATTTCAGAATAAACAGAAATTAAAGGATTTTGTAAAAGTGAAGCCAACACTTCAAAACATATCAAAAGGAGTTCTTTGAACTGAAAACCAACAAGAGCAGACAACAACCAGAGATTGACAAATGTGGCAACACCACCCAGAACTCAGTCGAGATATGGAAGAGTCCAGAGCACAATAAAACTATTAAATTGAAAACAGGGGAACTGTCATTTCAGTCTATGATCAGGACAACTACAAAGCAAAAGAAGTAAAAAGTATAGTTACAAAGATCCAAGTTATGAGGGGGTCAGGTAGAGTTCAGGATAAAACAGACTGTTATAAAATGAGGAAGAAATTAATAAAGAACAGGGTAAACTCAAAGAAACTTAACACATCTTCACATCAAATCAAGAAAAGAAAAATCCAAGAAGATCTGGGGAATATTAAAACTATGAAAAAATTGGCAAGTAAAAGCACACAAAAAAAGAACAGGAAAGCATGCAAAACGAAGCATGACAAAATCCAGCAGCATGACAGAAACACAAACAGCAAAATAACAGCAAATACTCCTTACCTATTGATAATTACACTGAACATCAGCGAATTAAATGCACCAGTAAAAAGACAGAGAGTAGATTAAAAACATGAGCTTTCAAAATGTTGTCTATGAGAGATACACCTTACACACAAAGACAAATATAGATTAAATATTAAAGAGTAGAAAAATATATATCAAGCTAATTGCAATAAAAAATGAGCTGGAGTGGCCATGTTAATCTCTGATAAAATAAACTGTAAGGCAAAAATCAATATAATAGGCAAAGAAGGACATTATCTCATATATAGAAAAAGTGGCAGCATGTGGAGACTTTTGTGTCTTTGGTATGTGCATAATGTCTATAGTAAAAATTGCTGAGCTATGTTATTTTGATCCATTTGGCTACCTATTAGCACTTTGGTTCTCAAACAGAATTTTTGCACTCAATTATAATTATAGACATAGCTATTATCATATTTTCCTCTTAATTTTTAAAATGTATGTAAATAGATTTCTTTATTTGGCCATTGTCTACATAGCTAATCTTTCACTTTTGAATTAAAAAAAATTAGATAATAATTTATATTCAGTAAAATTATACCATTTCAATGGATATTTCTGTGAGTTTTGATTAACCAATGTAAGTCATTTGCTACCACCGCAAGATATAGAACACTTTCACTGCCTCAAAATATCCCCTGGGTTTCTTTCTATTCAAGTCTTTTTCCTAACACCATTTCCCTGGCAACCAATTGTTGGTTGGCTTTCTGTCTTTTTAGTTCTACCTTTCAAGAGTCATATAACTGGCATCATAAAAGGAATAGGAGGCTTCTGGAGTTTCTGAAGTCCTGAGTGTGGAAATGACAGGGCAGGATTTTGTTAACAGATGATAGCAATCTCTGCCAAAGTCTGTTAGAACAGCTCCACCTCTTTCATAATACTGATTAACTTTTTCATTTATGTTGCATTTACTGCATGTAGTCCTGGTGTGACGCTGTGGGTTAATGTACTGGACTGCAAGTTCAGTTTGAACCACAAGATTGGCAGTTCAAGCTCACCAGCCGCTCCTCAGAAACCCTATACAGGGTTGCTATGAGTTGGTACTGAAACACCAGCACTTAACAACAACAACAATATATGTAAATGTTAACAAAACAAAACAGTCATGTCTATGGAAATGTTAAGGTTATATTCTTTGTCTGTTTATGGAGAATAGTTAGAGAAAATATTCTATCTAAGACTGTAGACATGCTAAAGAAAACTACAATTGCAAAGTTTCCTTGCGTTACCCAATTAGGAGTATTGTAGATAGTGGAGATGTTTGCACATTGTATTTCTTTTAATGGGCTTATATTGTGTAAATTCTGTTTTGTCCTTATGTAGGATGTGTTTGTGTATTTGTGTGTTTGTGTATTTGAGTGCACAGACATTTTGTTCAAGAAGAGTCCACAGATCCATGGTTTGAAGAAAGTCTTCCTCTCATTCTAGTGATGAAACTCAGCATACGGCAAACATAATTGTCTCAGAGTTTCTCTGAGACAGTTTTGCCCACACAACCACTCTTTCCCGCTCTGAATGAAACTGATTATCAGAAACATATTGTATTAGATATTTACAGATAACTCAGATATAAGGGAGGGGAAATGAGCCTAAAATGAAATTAATTTCTGTGAGCTAGTAGCGGATTTTCCTAAATGAGTGTGGTGACCACATTCTATGGGATTTTTAAAGGGGAACACATCTCAGTGGAGGGAAGATGGAGTCTTGAGACCTAAGTGTCAAGACTCACCTCACCATCGGGAACGTTAGCAGGGACTGAGTGTCATGTCTACATTCAGTTTCACTGTGAATATTTCCAGCTCTTTAATGCCAATGAAAAATTTTAAATCCTTCCTTTATTAATATAATTAACCTTGTCCTTAAAATATATATTTTTTATATTCTTGGATGAAATATTTATATTTGATTTACTTGTGGATTTAAAGTAAAAACGGACAAAACAGTAATGTGACTTATTAGGCAGTGACTATGTAATTTATAAGGCTTATCTGAAAGTCTAGTCAGTTAAAAATAGTTGACTAGAATTTGCTGCTGAGATATTGATGATTAATCAGTAATAATGACATTTCCTCAAGAACAAAGCCACTACTAATATAGGTTGGCTGAAAGATGTTCATAAGTGCCTATATTGTACCTAGATTATGGACAATAATAAAGTCTCACTTGTTTAAATTGTCTACTGACAAATCTTTTCAAGAGATTACACTTCTCTTTGGATAGATGAATTAATAATGACTTTTTAATTAATGGCACTTCATCAGTTCTTGAATAGTGAGTATCAGGTTCTTCTGAGGTAGAGCTCATAAATCTTAAATATATATGAACTGAGGAGAAGAATTGTAAGTCTCCTAAAGAACAGGTCATGTGCCCAGTAAAAGGCAACAAGTATGAATTATAATAGGGAAAGCCAAAATACAGGTGTAAAATCAAACACTCTAAAGTTTCAAATGTGTATAGTAAGCATTCAGAAAAAATCATGGGAGGCCAGTCACATGGAGTTTGAGAGTAGGAAAACAGAGATAAGTAAGCTATTTCTACTTTATGGATGTTTCCAGTAAGCTGAGAGAGAGAAACATAAACAATTGAATGCTCTGTAGGATAATCAATATAAGTGCCTGGCATAGTTTTCTCTCAAAGGAGAGGCAGTTTATTTTAATAGGAGTAAGATTTCAGTTGCAATGAAAACTCCCTGGAAAAAGTGGCCCAGGGCCCTCAGGAGGTCAGTGAAGGGGATCGTAATCATCAAGCATGATGAGAGTTTTGAAGGAGAAGTCATAGATTCCCAGAGACATAAAGAAGATGAGGAAACGCTTACAGCTCAACCATCTTTGTCTTTGTTCACACTGACCTCTCTGACACTACATAGCCATCTAAAACATTCTAATTGTTTTCATTACATTTATTTGGTATAGAATATGCGACCACTTGTAGCCATATTGATTGATCTGGGAGTCCCTGGATGGTACAAAGGGTTAACACACTCAGTTGCTTACTAAAAGATTGGTGTTTCGAGCCCACCTGGAGGAAGAAGGACCTGAGAACTATCTGAAAACCCAAGCACTGAGACCCTAGTGATATGCTAGTTCTACTGTGGTATGCATAGATCAGTATGAATAAGTGTGTGTGTGTGTGTGTGTAGAAAGAGACAGATGGTTGGTGGTACACATAAGTAAGCACTGAACTACTAGCCTAAAGTAGTTCAAAGCCACTCAGAGCGTCCTCAGAAGACAGGCAGAAGGTCACAGCTTTTGAAAATCCTATGTAATCCTCTGCACAGGTAAAGTCATCATGAGTCAAAATCAACTGGGCAGTAAAAAAGCAGCAAGAATATACATATATGCCAAAAACTGTACTATATAGAAAAGAAATATGTCTTTGTAATTCCATAACCATTCAGTTTTGTTGTTGTTGTTGTTGTTATTGTTGTCTTGGGCTATTAAAATAGGTTATACTGCCAATAGTTTTTCGACACTTTCCTCTGAATTCATTTTTGTTAGTTGCTATTGAATTAATTCTGACTGATGGTGGCCATTATGTGTGTCAGAGTAGAACCAATCTATAGGGTTTTTAAGACTGTGATCTTTTGGAAGCAGGTCACCAGACCTGGCTTCTGAGGCAACACTGTGTAATTTAACTGCCAACCTTTTGGCTAGTACTCAAGGACTTCTTTGCACCATCCAAGGATTCTCTTCACCTCTACACCCACACACACATATATGTACATACACACACATATACATACATATCCACCAGCTGCCATTGGGTTGATGCTGAGTCATTGAAGTAATGTTGTAGTTGTTGTTAAGTGCCATCCATTCGGTTGCAACTCATGGAGACACTATATAGGGTTTCTGCTGAATGACTAGTGAGTTTGAAGTGCCAACTGACATTGTAGTCCAGAGCTTATCCTATAGCACAAAGGACAGAAAACAGGGGCTCTCCTCAATGTGTTAGTAGATATTGTTGTTGTTGTTAAGTGCCGTCGAGTAGGTTCCGACCCATAGCGACCCTGTACAGGGTTTCCGAGGCTGTAAATCTTTGAAATACAAAGTATAAAATCACTGAAGCATCTTCTATCCTGAGCCCTTAAATCTGCTTTCAGAAACTGACTTTGGCCTTGGGCTACATAGTTTGAGTCACACCTTTCATTTGTTCATGGAATATGACCTAAAAAAGCAATTTATCTTCTCTGTTTTTAATTTTCAATTTATGTAATAGATTTATGAAGTAAGCGTGGCACTGTGGGATAATGCTTAGGACTATGGAGTCAGTTTGAATTGCAAGGTTGCTGGCTCAAATTCTCCAGTCACCCCTCAGAAATCCTATACAGGCTTGCTATGAGTGGGAATCGACTCAATGGCACTTAACAACAACAACAGTACATTGAACTGCAAACCACACAGTGGGCAGTTCAAACCTACCAGCTCCTCCTTGGAAACAATGTATAGGGTTGCTATGAGTCAGAACCAACTTCACAGTACTTAACAACAACAACAAAGTATGATGATAACTACTAGACCCTTAAGGTTGGTGTTCTCAATCTCTCTTTGCAGCTGTGTTGCTGTTAAGTGCTGTTGAGTTGGTTCTGACTCATAACCACCTTACATAGGGTTTCCACGAAGCAGCTGGTGGGTTTGAACTGCTGACCTTGTGGTTTGCAGTCCAGTGCTGATCTGAAGCACCACACCAAAAGTGTACACACACACACACACACACACCACATACACAGGTTTATTATCAAGTTATTATCAAGGAAATGACTTACAATTACAGAGTACCAGGTCTCCCCAGCAAAAGAGAGAGAAAGAGTTCTTTATGCATGTCCATTATATTGGGAGAAGATCACACCCCCTAGGAAGCATCCCTTTAACTGCTTGACTGCTCATAGCCACTCATCATAGAATTAACTATGCCTGCATTAGGCGTCATCACCATGGAAATAAGCATATTTCAACTTCTAAGCCTCTGGAAATCCAGGCTTAGTCAAATTGACACAGAACCTTAACCATTACAATGCAAGACTAGGCAGTGTTTCATTCTGTTGTGCATAGAGTCACTATTAGTAGGAAGTGATTCTAAGGCAGCAAACAACAACATCAATGTAAAACATACACAAATAGATTGTTGTTGTTGTTGTCAGGTGCCATCGAGTCGGTACCGACTCATAGCGACCCCATGCACAGCAGAACGAAACAATGTCCGATCCTGGGCCAACCTCACTACCGCTGCCACACTTGATGCCATCAATGATGTCACCTGGCTGATCCATCTCATTGGGGGTCTTCCTCTTTTTAACTCTGACCATCCACCTTACCCAGCATGACATCCTTCTCCAGCGACTGTTCTCTCCGGACAATGTGTCCAAAGTATGAGAGACGAAGCCTAGCCATCTTGGCCTCCAAGGAACACTCTGGTTGCACTTCTTCCAAAACAGATACACAGCCTTAACTAGGGAAGGAGAGTGGGTGTATACTCACAAATATATAAAGGTTAATGTGACGGAGCATGCAGGGAGCAAAATGATGAAAACATTATCGATATTAACAAATACCAATAGATGGCGAATTGCTTGACCCAAGGGCTCAGGACCATAATCTTGGAGACACGATAGTAAATTTGCCTAACATAGTCCACAAAGACAATGTCCTACATCCTACTTTGGTGAGTAGCAACTAGATGCTTAAAAGCTCACAGGCAACCATTTAAGTGCAACTATTAGTCTCTCCATGTACAAACAAAAAAAGAAGAGGGATAAAAATTGAGGATGCTTAGAAACAATTAGTTGAGTGGACTAATGGAACATGTGAACATCAATCTGAGACTACAAGATTCTGAGAGTACAAGAACTAGGTGCTGCGTGGCTACCACTACCAATGACTCTGAAAGGGATCACATTAAAAGGTCCTGGATAGAGTAGGAGAAAAATGTGTAACAAAATTCAAAATTGTAAAAAGGACTGGATTTAGTTGTCAAAAAGAGACTGGAGAAACCTGAGTCTGCATTCCTCCGTAAACCTTCAGGTCTGAAACAGAACTCTTCCTCATAGCCCAATTTTCAGCAAGGCAGAAGGTATATAGGGATACAACATTAGTGAGTTATGCCACCATGGAATGGACAACTATTCAAGATCAAAAGGGCAACATTTGTCTAAGGACAAAGTTCAAAGGGGTTGGTTGGGAAGGAGGAAGGAATGGAACTAAGAATCTCAGGGAAGAAATTGGTAATTTACATGGGAAGGATTACTGAGATGAAACACAGTGCATGCTTTGTTAAATGTAAAACTAATGAACTGCTCTGTAAACCTTTACTCAATACATAGTTTCAAAAGTGACATCTTTGCTATTTAACACTTTAAGGAGGTCTTTTGCAGCAGATTTGCCTAGTGGAATACATACTCCTTTGGTTTCTTGACTGCTGCTTCCATGAGTATTGATTGTGGGTCCAAGTAAAGTGAAATCTTTAATATTTTCAATCTTTTCTCCACTTATCAGGATGTTGTTTATTGGTCCAGTTGTGACAATCATTTTTTTTCTCTATACTGAGTTGTAATTCTTAGCAAAGGGTTTTTATCTTTGCTGGTGGGATAGGCTGATCTATATGATTAAGACTTTTTGTGTGGTATCTTCACAAATGAGTTCTTTGGTCTTATTTTTTGTTTGTGTGTTTTCTTGGTTACTTGCACACTTGGTGTTTGAATTTTTTTTTTTTCCCTAGGTCCACCTATTAAGTAGGAAGATATGAATATAAAAGCCAAGATTTCCTTTCAAACCTCTACTAGAGACACACATTAAAGTATACATACAGACAGCCTATGAATGATTTTTATATGCAACATGCAATGTAATTTTGAAACTTACATTTCAAAGTCAATTTGTGGTATTTCCTTGTCAATGAGACATACAATGACTCTACTCTTGATGGTAATATAATAATCTATTGTAAATACTGACATAATTTATTTAAGAATTCCTTTGTTAGACATATGGCTCGCTTCCAATTTTCCTTTATTAAACAAGATTATCATGAATATGCTTGCAAATAAAAAATAAAGCAACAAAAAAAGTACTTTGTGGCATTTCTCATATAAACAACTTTGTGGTATTTCTGAACAATGTTGTTGTTAAGTGCCATCGAGTCAGTTCTGATTCATAGAGACTGCATAGAGTTTCTGAGGAGTGGATGGTTGGTTTGAACCACTGACATTTAGAATCAAACCAACCTTACAGCCCAGTGCTTATCCTACAGTGCTACACCAGGACTATAGAACTCTACATAAAGATGAATAAAAGAATCACTTTTATTAGAGCTTCCTGAAAAAGAATTTTTTTCTATTCTGCTTTGCCTAGACACTTGTCTATTCTCAATAATTATTGGACCAAGGAATGTTTCAGGACTTAAATCATAAGTGAATCTTATAACATGTTATGTTGTTGTTAAGTGCTGTTGAATCAGTTCCCATTCATAGTGACCCTGTGTTAGACCCTATAAAAATATGATTAGAAAATATAAAGTAGAATGAGGAAATGAATACAAAGGATCTAGTTTTAAAGGAACATAAACTGATTTGTTGTTTTTATTGTTGCTAAGTGCCAGAGAGTCAGTTCTGACCCATCACAACCCTGCATAGGGTTTCTGAGGAGCAGCTGGTGAGTTTAAACTGCTGACCTTGCAGTTCAAACCAACTTTGCAGTCCAATACATTAACCCAAAGCACCACACCAGGTTCCATAAACTGATTTAGAATGACAAAAAAAGGAGATGTGGCAAATATCAATCCTATCTCCTCTCTATACAGGGTTGATAAAGATGGGCAACTTAGACAATGGCTACCAAAAATGGGGGACTATAAAGGCATGAAGTGGCTGGCTTACAAGTTTTCAAGAGGGCGTTTAGTTTCAGAGTGTGTGGGGGAAGGTAGAATCCCCACTGAAGTTTTCATCTTGTCTAGACAGTTCTGGTGAAAGGAGATGGGGAGAGTTATGATTCAATAGTGAGTAATTTTTACCATGACTAATTTCGACTGTCACAATTGGAAAGGTAGAAGTTTTGTAACAAAAAGTAGGGAGTAGTTAATCTTACAGTCCATGAACAGAGAACCTTAGGACCATCAAGGGAGAAGAGCATGAGCAGAATGTAGGACCCTATCCAGAGAAGCAGCAACACTAGAGATGTATGAAGAGATGAAGACATGGAGAGAGAGAGCAGCTGAGGATTCTAGACACATGGAAGTGAAAGACTGTGTTGGTGGCCAGAAGGCAGACTTGCAGAATGTGCCATTTGGTTGTTTCAATGATTATATATTCCTGAATGCTTTTGTGTACACCCCTTTCCCCTGAAAAAAAAATTAATAAATAAAACAGAGGGAATAGAATATTGTTATGTATTCAAATACTGTTGAATGAGGATGTACAGAAGAGATTGCAATCATTGTAATGAAATGATGAGTGTAAAACTGATGTTCTACCATATAAACTATCCCTAATTCACATTAAAAACTTTAAAATAAATAGATAATAAATTAATAAATAGAAGATGTGGATATATGGACAGCTCAAGGATAGTTCATATGATGTATGTGATGTGGACTCATGGCATTCCTATAAATAATATCCCTCTTTGATCTCTTAGAGTCCATATAGGATTTTTAAGTGTTAACAGAAGCTGAACATCTATTTTTAACAAGCTAATGCAGTAGGTCAACAAAATCTCCTCCTTCTTCAGGTTTTCATAAACTAGTACTAGAGTTACTTAAATTAGCCATATGAGACCAAAGTGACAACAGTAACTCTAAAACATAGATGAGAAATTTAGGGGACAGTAAGTCTAAAGAAAATGTATGAAACACTAGTGAAGAAATAACAAGATTATTGACACAACGTGAAGAAAATAGCCTATGTCTCTCTGGTTATGTGTAGAGATTGTTAAATGACAACATGTTTGTTTGTTTTTTTTCCTTAAATGTTTTATTGTGAATTATGTGATAGTTTACATGGGAGAACATTAGTTTTACATTCATTTTATCGTATATCGTCTCATTGCCATGGTTACAATTCCCTCCATGCATTCCTTCCCCCCGTGCCCTCCAGGTCTTCAGCACACAGTCGCTCTCCCTTTCTGTATCTAAAGTTCCCAGCTGCTCCATCACTCCACGTCATCATCTCTGCCTCCATTTCAGGCATCACTGCTTCTCTGGGTAGGGTCCCGCTCTCTGCTCTTCTCCCTTGATGTTCCTAGGGACCTCCGCTCCTAGACTGAAAAGTTAATCACTCCCCTCCTTGCTATAAAATGTCTACCTTTACATTTCCAACCCTCACAATCAGAAATGACAACATGTTTTGCATAATTTCACCAAAATAAAATAAAATACATTTTTTAAATCCAGAGGATGAGAGATTTTATAAAAATGAAAACTAAAACAATCCCAGATTCACATAAAATGTATTTTCTTCACTTAATTGAAATGATTAATGCAATTAATAGTGATTGCTTTTCCTAATGAATATTTAATTCACTCTTATGGGATTACTTTTGAGTACAGCTCATTACCAAGTAATTACATGCTATTTGCGTGTCATGTTGTTAATTCCTACTGATGAAAGGTAACATTTTTAAACATAAACTGTCATTTTATGTATAAACACAGCACTTTTTTTAAAAAATGAAAATGTGTATGAATAATGTACTCTTTAACTTGCTTACACCAACACTCTGAGGTCACAACAAAGGGAGATCAGCAAAACAAAATGTCTTAGTTATCTAGGGCTGCCATGACAGAAATACCACAAGTAGATGACTTTAGCAAATAGAAGTTTATTTTCTTACAGTTTATGAGGCTAAAAGTCCAGAGAAGGCTTGTTTTCTTTGTTAGCCTTGTCTCCTGTTAGTATCTTTGGGCTCAGCAATCCTTGTAGATCTCCCTGTGTCTTGACATCAATCTTCCCCTTGATCTAGGAGCTTCACAATGTACATACTCCAGGTCCAAAGGATGTACGCCACTCCTGGCTCTTCTTTCTTGGCGGTAATAGGACCCTCAGTTTTGGATAGCCCCTGTCACTGAGGGGTGGCCTCACTTGCTAAGTTCCAGTAGACCCCATTTTTCTGCTTCCTTGGGCATGACAATTATTCCACCTTAGCTTTGGGTGGTACCCCAACTTAACAACCTCACACTATAGAACCTACCTGATAAAGACCTGACTCTTGGAAACCTAGACATTTTACACCCTAACACATTTCACAGGCCATGGTTCCACCCTTTGAGAATAATGACCCTAACTTTGGAGAATGAAGCAGTTCTGCATCCCATGCTCCTGGCTTCAAAAAACCAGCATCGCCTCTGTTTTACTCTAGAAAGTTTTACAAAGCTCTTTGCCTCAACCGATAGGTGCACAGAAGCATTCTACTTTACCAACATGCTTTGGCTTAAAGGCAGTCAGTTCTCTAGCATTCTGGGTCAGAGAGTCTAACTCTGCTGACAAGTGCCTAGGGGCATCCTACTTCACCAAGAAGCCTCCTGCTCAGTTCTCTCAGTCCATGGGTCAGCTCCCAGGCTATCTTGTGTCATTGTCCTGATTCTGCTGCTGCAGTTTCTTTGTTACTGCTTTTCACCATCTGTGTCATCTCCTGTGTTATAGTTCTCCTCATGTCCTCTGAGCCCTCATCAAAAATGCATTTGACATCTAAAATTACACCTACTGTCTCTTCAAGACAATCTAGGCTTTTACTACTAGGCACTGTAGTACTCTTCTGCCCCTATTTATTATCTGATTCCAAAACCACTTCCATGTTTTCAGGTATCTGTTATTTCAGTACTCCACTTTCGGTGCCAAATGTCTTCTAGATTCTCTAGAGAAACAAAACCTTAGTGAAGTTTATATATGCATATATAAAGAGAAGTTTGTATCAAGTATATGGCTCACATAAGCTCCAAATTGTAGAGGCAGACAAGTTTCAAGTCTATGTCCAGTCAGAAACTTCTTCTGATTCACGTAGCTGCAGAAACTGATGCACTCAAGATAGTCAAGTCAGATGGCAGGCTACTGATGACACACACGATCAGCAAGCAATACAGCAGGACACTGGCACAAGTCCCAGGACCAGAGATCAGATGATGAGCTTTATGTAGGATCCAGACGAAGCAGAAAGCAAGCAAAGCTTTGCCTTAGTGTCTATGTCTAATATATTGGCAGCAGAACACAGCTGCGATGAAACTGGCTTTCAGTTGACTGACTGCTCACAGCAGATCTCATCATTGAAGTGATTATATTATTATAGTTTTCATCATAGGGGATTGCTGTTGTTAAGTTGCCATTCTGACTCATAGCGACCCTGTATAGAATTTCTGAGGTTGTAAATCTTCATAGGAGCAGAAAGCCTCATCTTTTCCCCTTAGAGCCACTGGTGGATTCAAACTGCTGACCTTTCTGTTAGTAGTACAACTAGTCATCCACAATGCTACCAGGGTGATTGTTGTTACTGTTGTTAAGTGCTGTAGAATCGATTCTGACCCATAACAACCCTGCATAGGGTTTCTGAGGAGTAGCTGGTGAGCTTGAACCACCAACCTTGCAGTTCAAACTGATTTTGCAGTTCAGCATATTAGCCCACAGTACCTCACCAAAACTCCACCATAGGGATTACTGCATCTCAGTTACCAAGCTTGAGTGCTGTAGAATAAGCACTGGATTACAAGGTCAGTTTGAACCACCAAGGTTGGAAGTTCAAACCTACCCTCGGAAGCTCTATAAAGGATCACTATGAGTCAAAACTGACTCGATGGCACTTAACAACAACAACAATAATTACCAAGCCTTGAGAATCCTAACCTAGTCAAACTGGCACAAATCCTTAACTATCTGTCATACAAGGGCTCCTCTCCATTCATGACACTGAATAAGCTGTGGAGGGAGAGGTGGATAGAATATTAGGTCCACTGCATTGCACCAGCTTTATGTCAATAGCTATGTCCCCCGCTCCCCAATAATCAGCTCTGAGTAACATCACCAAATTACTTACTAGCTCTCAGGTTTAGTTTTTCATGTGTACAAAGGGGCCAACTACAGAACTTGGATCATTGAGATGAATTAAAACTGTTTGAGACAGTTAGCTCAGTTCTTGGCAGAATGAAATCATTCCACTAACAATTATAGTGGGCATCACTCAAGAGTACTATACATAGTGATTGCTCCATGAGGCAAGGGAAGTACCATATAATATTTTACATGTTTATGCCTCATTGGGAAGAAAGAAAACAAAAACCTGTGAGAGAAAAGGTTCTTATTACTAGTATACAGGAAAATGAAGATTTAGATTGTAAAGTCATCACAACTACACTGAATGTTTTATAATATTATTTTCATAGTTCTATATAGTATTTGACACTAAAATTGGTTTATCAGCAGGAATTCAAAAGTTAACTTGTTTTATGTGCCTAGAATACACACACAAAAAATAGAATCCTGGTTTGATGCTATAGGATACATATTGGATTGGTAACCACAATGTCTGTCATCAGTTCAAACCCACCAACCACGCTCAGAACCTCTACAAAGAGTCATTTTGAGTCAGAAGCAACTCAATGGCACACAACAACAATAGCACAAAATAGATATTCCCTAATTATCTATAGGGTAAATGAAAGCATTTAAGAAATACTTATTAAGTGAATCTCTTCAAATAGTTATTTTATTGTGCTAATGATATTTATGTAGTGGTTACGAATCGGGCTGTGAACCTTAAGGTCAGCAGTTCGAAACTACCAGCTGCTCCGTGGGAGAAAGATGAAGCTTTCTGCTCCCGTAAAGATTTACAGCCTCGGAAACCCTGTTCAGGGTCGCTATGGGTCGGAACCGACTCAACGGCACTTAACAACAACAACAACAGCAACAATGATATTTACTACTACCAGTCTTTCAGTTTGTGGTGCTGTAGTGGCTGCAAGTTGCTATGATGCTGGAAGCTATGTTATTGGTAGCATAACATCTTTGGCAGGTTACAATAGAGTGTCTGTTCCAAGATTGACTAGGAAGAAAGTCCTCTCAATCTACTTTTGAAAATTAGTCACTAGGAAGTGGATGAAGGGGGGGAGGGAGGGAGGGCAGAGCGCAGGGTGGGGGTTGGGCACAGGAGAGCCCGGGTGCGAGGGAGGGGGGCAATATACAGGGAGGGAGAGGGAAAGGGAAAAACGGGGCAGCTG
>NW_006408694.1:7142648-7152636 GCF_000296735.1 Chrysochloris asiatica | reverse complement strand
TAAACTTTCACTCAATCCAAAATAAAAACATTTAATTTAAAAAAAAAAAGAAAAGAAAATTAGTCACAAGTCACAATAGAACACGGTCTGTTATGCTTGTTTTGGGTACATCACCATGGAAGACAACAAGTTTGATGAAATAGAAAGCCAACAAATGCAAAGGGGAGCTTTGGTGAGATGTACTGTCACTGTAGCCACATCAATGCATTCAAACATGTCAGTGATCATGATGGAGATGCAAGACCTGCTAATATTTTGTTCTATTCTACACAAAGTCACCATGAATTAGAGTGAGTTTCACTCAAGGACAGCTATATATCTATCATTCTATTGTTCTACTATTTATCTAATGATGTCTGAATGTAGAATATAAGAAGCTTCAAACCTTTTTTGTCTGTTTCAAATTTTTGCATAACACTTATATATCTTTTTTTAAAAAAACACTCCATAAAATCTATTCATATGAATATAAAGCCTATTCATACTCATAAATTTGAGCTTGGTAACTGCATAAATAGTTACCCTTGAAAAATACTTATAATGTTCTCCTAAACTCTTTCTAAGTATAACAGAATAGAGAGCTTCAAAAACTTTTCATAACTGGAGTCCTGGTGAGGTACTGTAGGATAAGCATTGGACTACTAACCACAAGGTTGGTGCCTCAAACGTACCAACTGCTCCTTGGAAACCCTATATAAGGTCGCTCTGAGTCAGAAGCAACTCAAAAACACCTAACAACAACAACAGCAGCAACATGCATATATAATTACATAATTAAATTAATTACAAAAAAAAGCATATGTACTGCTTTGCACCTACCAGCTTTTCCTCCACAATTTTAAACTAACACCATATTTATAGTTCTTGAAATATACATCTAGGTTTACTTCTCAACATTGTATTTACAGACATTGGTTCTGCAAAAGTGCACTAGACAGGTTCAAAATAACATGACCAACTTCCTGATATTACTGATGTTATTTAAATTTCTACATGCAGCTTTGATCAATCTCCTGTCAGTCCAAAGTAAAGAAATAATAACTTTGTGAGGAATAACTCGATGCCTGAGGTGGCAGCTGATGCATTTAATAAAAATGAATGATGGCACAACAGATTGTGAAGCCCATATACTGCTAAGGCTTGATAATAACAACACTGGGTTTTTTATTTTGTTTGTGTCCATGTAATATTATTTTTTTTTCTCCCAAGTCCCTGTAATCTATCAAAATGCACATCTTATTTTTAAGGAAGATTTTTTATTGAGCACATGTGTGTACAGTACTGGCCTAAGGCACTAAATACATAGGATTTCAAAAGTTCAGAATTGAATGCAGTAATATTAACAAGGGAGTCAATTTATTTAATGGAAGACCACACAGGTCCCTACTCATTCAAACATTTATCAGAAAATAAAAATGATACCTAAAATATATGGAGGATGAGAAATGGCAGGACCTATGTTCAAAGATCCTTAGGCAATAGCTTAGTGGGTGACGTTCTTTATCCAAGGCAACATAAAGGTTGTGTGGGCCATGGTATGTCCCCTCAGCTCTCTGGGGATCTTTTTCATGTTTGAAGTTGAGATTATAATGAATTGTTTCATGGGGTTGGTTTGAAGGCAATTGATTATCATAAGTCATTTCCTTTGCCTCCCCTACTTATTCAATTAAATATTCCAATGCTTTTCTTTAATTATAGCTAACTCATTCGAGAGTGGAATTTAATTGCTATTGATTGAAGCTATCTATAGATGATCTAAGCAAATTAAAAAGGAGCAAATGACTGACTCTGACCACCTTATATGGTGACACTTTCAGATAAACCTAGATACACCAGTCACTCTGTTCAGAATCAGCAATAGTTTGCCCATCTCTAAATGAGTCCAGTAGACACTTGAGTAGAAAGAAATTAATGGATTTAAAACCGACATGTTTGTGTTAATTACATTGCTACTATAAATTCAAATAATCTGTAACAATTAGAGTCTTAACAGAAAACAGAATCCACCCACAGGAGGTTTAAACGTTGAGACTTTAATTAAGGGTCTGCTATGTGGAGTCCTGGTTTGGCGATGTGGGTTAATGCGCCAGACTACAAAGCCGTTTGAACTGCAAGGTCAGCAGTTCAAGCTCATCAGCTGCTCCTCCGAAACCCTATACAGGGTCGTTATGGGTCGGAACCGACGACGGCACTTCACAACAACAATAGATCAGTGGTTCAAACTCATCAGCTGCTCCTTGAAAATCCTTATACAGGGGCGCTATGAGTAGGAACCAAGTCGACAACAGAGTGTTGTTGTTATTAAGTGCCATTGAGTTTGTTTCAACACATAGGAGCTCTGTATAGGGTTTCAGAGGAGTATCTGGTGGATTTGAACTATTGACTTTGCAGTTGACAGTCTAGTCTTTATCCTACAGTGCTACATTAGGACTCCATTAATAAAGATTACGGAAAACAACACAGTATGTTGAGAAGCTACAAAGACTGAGTATTGCTTGCTTGCTATAGTCTGGCAGGAACAGGAATGAAATGCCTTGACCACTCTTTTATAGCATATCAGTATCTCCCGTTACCCTATCAGAAGCCAGAAGGCAAAGAATCAGGCAGAGTATCTTGATCATGGGAAAGGGCAGAGGAGGACAAAAAAAATGTATTGGAGATATAAATGTTGTTGTTGTTACATGCTGTCAAGTCAATTCCGACCCATAGTGACCCTGCATAGGGTTTCCAAGGCTGTAAATCTTTACAGGAGCAGAAATCCTCATCTTTTCCCCATGGTAGTTTCGAACTGCTGACATTGAGTTTAGCAGCCCAATTCATAACCATTATGCTACCAGAGCTCCTTAGAGCACAAAAATCACAGCTCAGCTCTTTCTCCACTCAGGATTCTTTCTTCCCTTTCATTCACATAAAGGAATTCTTATCCTCAATACAAGCAAGTCATAAGTGTAATTGACAACCAGGTATCAGGGTGTGGTATAATTGTCATTATTCTTCTTCTTGGAACTTAAATATAAGAGTAAACGCCACTGCACACTATTGGAGTACTGAAGGGGAAGTGAGAAGAAATAAAGATAGAATATGCATGGCTGTAGTAACATGACCTCTATATATGATTTTTAGGCCAAAACTGAAAATCATAATATTTTCCTTCCAACACTCATCTTTTTTACCCCCTTGTTCTCTGCCAATACAGAGATTGGCAGTTTAAACTCACCAGCCATTCCTCAGCAACCGTGTACAGGTTCACTATGACTCAGAACCAACTTCACAGCACTTAACAATAACAACAACTCCAGGTGGTGTGAGACAAATCTTTAATTCTTAAATGTCTAAATCATGTGTGGCCTTATCTTTACTTAGACACTGGCATTTACCTTTGTAAACAGGAATACTATGTGTGTCCTGGGACATCTGTGTTTCAGGTGGGTTTTGATGCATTCTCTTAGCTAGTTCTACTCTGCCAACCATTTCAATGACATAAAGAACAAAAGAGTCTACAAAGTCTCAGATTCCAAGCTCCTGCTATCTTTCTTGATGGAAATGGTTCTCCTTTAGGAACTATGGCTTTCAAAGAAAGACCATCGCTGACATGGAAAGCAACAACAACAAAACAAAACAAAACAAAACAAAAACTCCTTAAGTGGCTGAAAGATGAAATAGTAGGGGGAAAATCAGTATTAAATTATTTTCCAATTCCTCTGGCTCTAGATTGTTACATTCTGGTTATGGGAAGCAGGACCACGTATTGCTGCATGTTTAAAGAAAACACTGCATCCAATAGGAACATATTTCAATTTAGAGGGCATATGGCTATAGTTGTTCGAACAGAACATAGGAACACTGAATTTAAAATTAAAGAAACGTGTGCGAAAAGGTTGTATTCTTTCACCATACTTATTTAACCTGTATGCTGAGCACATAATCCGAGAAGCTGGGTTATTAGAAGAAAAACATGGCATCAGGATTGGAGGAAGACACATTTAACAACCTTTGAAATGCAGATGATACAACCTTGCTTGCTGAAAGTGAAAAGGAATTAAAATATTTACTGATGAAGATCAAAGAGCACAGCTTTCTGTGTGGATTACATCTCAATGTAAAGAAAACAAAAATCCTCACCACTGGACCAATAAACAACATTCTTATCAACGGAGAAAAGATTAAAGTTGTCAAGGACTTCATTCTTCTTCAATCAACTATCAACACTCACGGTAGCAGCAGTCAAGAAATCAGATGACGTATTGCATTAGGCAAATCTGCTGCACAGGAACTTTTTAAAGTGTTGAAGAGCAAAGATATCAGCTTGAGGACTAAGGTGCACCTGACCAAAGTCATGGTATTTTCAATAACCTCATATGCATGTGGAAGCTGGACAGTGAATAAGGAAGACTGTAGAAGAATTGATGCTTTTGAGTTATGGTGTTGGAGAAGAATACTGAAAGTGCCATGGGCTGCCAAAAGAACCAATAGATCATTTTGGAAGAAGTGCAGAGTGTTTCTTGGAGGCCAAGATGGCCAAACTTCGTCTCTTATACTTCAGACATATTGTCAGGAGGGACCAGTCACTGGAGAAGGAGATCATGTTTGATAAGGTAGAGGCTCAGAGAAAAAAAGGAAGACCCCCCAACAAGATGGACTGGCCAAGTGGCAGCATCAATGGACTCAAGTGTGGCAACAGTAGTGAGGTTGGCCCAGTATTGGGCAGGGTTTTGTTCTGCTGTGCATAAGGTTGCTATTGGTCAGTGCCAACTCAAAGGCATCTTACAACAACAACAACAAAGGTTATAAACAAGGAGATGTGATGTCAAGGTCTCCCTTTGAGGAAGTTTTGTTGCTTAGGTGCCTAAAAGAACATTTCAAAATCTATCTTGAAGTACAAGGCTCTCTCTGATAGGATAATATTCATATGTCTACAAGGCAGACCAGTTAATACAATCATTATTCAAATTCATGCACCAACTGCTAAACCAGTGATGATGAAATTGAAAAATTCTACCAACTTCATCAGTCTGAAATTGATCAAACATGTGATCGAGATGTATTGATAATTGGAATATAAAGGTTGGAAATAAAGAGGAAGAATCAGAAGTTGGAAAATACGGCTATGGTGATAGAAACCATGCTGGAGAGCTCATGATACAATGCTGCAAAGCCAATGACTTACTCATTACAAATACATTTTTTTAAAAAAAAGACAACTGTACAAATGGACCACACCAGGTGGAACACACAGAAATTATATTAACTACATCTGTAGAAAGAGACAGTAGAAAAACTACGTATCACCAGCCAAAACAGGACCAGAGACAGACTGTGGAATAGATCATCAATTGCTCATGTGCAAATTCAGGTTGAAGCTGAATAAAATCAAAACAAGTCCATGTGAGTCAAAATATAACCTGGATAGTTTCCTACCTGAATTTAAATATCCTATCAAGAAAGATTTGATGCATTAGACACTAATGACTGAAGACCAGAGAGTTTTGGGATGACTTCAAGAAAATCATAGAGAAAGAAAGAAAGCAAAAGGTCAGTAAGAAGGGAAACAAGAAGGAAAAGACTAAATGGATATCAGAAGAGATTCTAAAGCTTGCTCTCCCAGATAGCGATGCTAAAGCAAATGAAGAGATGAAAAGGTTAAAGAACTGAACAGAACATTTCAAATGGCAGCTTGAGAATACAAAGTCAAGTATTATAATGAAAGGTACTAAGAACTGAAATTAGAAAACCAAAAGGGAATAATATGTTCAGCATTAATCAAGCTGAAAGAACTGAAGGAAAAATTCAAGGCTCAACTCCTCATATTGAAGGATTCTATGGACAAAATGGAGTTCTGGTGTGAGGCTATAGGGTAAGCATTCAATTGCTTCAGTTTGAACCACAGCGTCAATGGTTCAAATCCACCAGATGCTCCTTAGAAACCTTAGAGTTGCTATGAGTCAGAATGGCACTTAATAACAGCACCACCAATGGATAAAATATTGAATGATGCAGAAAGCATCAAAAGAAGATGGAAAGAATATGCAGAGTCACTGTGCCAAAAAAAAAAAGAAAAAAGATTGTAGCATATGAACAAGAGCCAATGGTACTAAAGAAAGAAGTCCAAGGAAGGCCTTGGCGAAGGACAAGGCTCTGGGAATTGATGGAATACAAATTGAAATCTTCCAACAAACTGAGGCAGCACTGAAGTCATTAACTAATTTATCTCAAGAAATCTGGAAGACAGCTACCTGACCAACTGATTGGAATAGATCCATATTTGTGCCCATTCAAAGGAGAGGTGATGCAATAGAAAACAGAACTCATCAGATAATATCATTCAGATCACATGCAAGTAAAATTGTGCTAAAGATAATTCAAAAACAGCTGCAACAGTACATTGACAGGGAAATGCCAGTAGTTAAAACCAGATTCATAAGAGGACATGAAACAAGGGGTATCATTGCTACTGTCATATGGATCTTGGCTGAGACCAGAGCACACCAAAAAGATGTTTGCCTGTGTTCTATTGAGTGCAAAAAGGTTTTTGATTGTGAGGATCATACAACCTATGGATAACATTACAGAGACTGGGTATTCCAGAACACTTAATTGTGCTCATGAGGAACCTGTACAGAGATGTCTTAAACTGTGTTCTCTAGAGAAGCAAAACCAATGAAACATATATATTTATATATGTAAGTATATATATAAATGAACTTATTATCAAGAAAATGGCTTACAATTAAGGAGTCCCAGATCCTCCCTCATATCCATTATATTGGAAGCAGAACACACCCCCAAAGAAACATCGCTTTAATTCATTAACTGCTCACACCCACTTATCAGAGTTAACCATATCTGTATTATGTTTCATCAACATGGGAATAAGCATAGCCCAGTTGCCAAACTTCTGGATATCCTAACTTAGTCAAGTTGACATAAAACCCTAACCATTAAAATAGACCAATAGGCAGTCATTCAAGCAGATCTAGGGGATACTCAATGGTTTAAAATCAGGAAAGATGTGCATCAGGGTTTTATTCTTTCACCATATATATCCTATCTGCATGCTGAGCAAATAATCTGGGAATCTGTATTATATGAAGAAGACCGGGACACCAGGATTGGAGGAAGACTTATTAACAACCTGTGATATGCAGATGATACAACCTTGCTTAATGAAAGTGAAGAGGACAAAATACTTACTGATGAAGACCAAAACCCACAGCTTTCAATATGGATTCTACCGCACTATAAAGAAAACAAAAATCCTCACCACTAGACCAATAAATAATATCATGATTAATGGAGAAAAGATGGACGTTGTCAATGATTTCACTTTGCTTGAATCCACTATCAACATTCTTTGAAGCAGCAGTCAAGAAATAGAAAGATATATTGCATTAGGCAAATCTGCTGCTCAAGACTTCTTTAAATTGTTCAAGAACTAAAATGTCTGTTTGAGAATTATGGTACACCAAACCCAAGCCATTGTATTTTCAATAACCTTATATGCATGTGAAAGTTGTGCAATGAATAAGGAAAACCACAGAAGAATTGATGCATTTGCATTATGTTGGAGAATATTAGAAGTCCCATGGACTGTAGGAACAAACAAATCTGTGTTGGAAGAAGTACAGTCAGTTCAAACCCACCAGCCACTTCTTAGAAACCCAATACAGGATTGCTATAAGTCAGAACTGACTCTATGGCACTTAACAATAACAACAAAGATGTCCAAAGATAGCACTGGCAGAAACACTGGAGGAAGAGAAGGAAAATGTTTTATGAAAAGCTCTCCTTTCCCAAAAAAAAAAACAAAAAACAAAAAAACACTTGTGTTGCACGTTGCCCTATATAGCAAAGGTCCTCTGTTGGATGGCTACCATCTGTACACCATAACAGACTCAGGGCAGGCTACTGCTGCCCTCAGTTTGAGCATTTTGCAGGAGTTGTAGCAGACCAGCTTTGGAGAGAGGCCTGTGTTGTTGAATTTATGTCAGATATCCACTCTGGCTGCTTTCTCTTGGCTATGTATGTAGGTGGACAAACCTATTCTTGGTAATGACACAGACCACCTGCTAGTTTAGTAATGCTATGTTATGATTGACTTAGTGCCAATCTCAGCTGTATGGAATTTTAATACTGTGTTTCATAAATTGGAAACAGAGAATATATAGGGTTCTAAAAGTCCTGATATAGTGCTGTGGGATAAAGCACTGGACTGCAAGGTCAGTTTGACCCACAAAATCAGTGGTTCAAGGTCACCAGCCACCCCTCAGAAACCCTATACAGGGTCACCATGAATTGGAACCAACTCTATGGCACTTAACAACAACAACAATAATAATTTATGATTAAGGAGATACTTGAGGAAGTAAATTGATATTGGTAGAAACCTATTTGTAGGGCAAACCCAGTGAAAAAGTTAACATAAAACATAAAATATTCTGATGAGCCAGCCAGTCATGGACCTGGTTTCTGTGGCTCAGAAGTGAGGAGCTCTAGAAGACCAGGTGGGCACAGACCCATGAGCAGAGCAGATGTGAAACAATTTCACATTAGTTTCTCTCATACTGGATGTAGCCTCTCTCTGTCCTGGGCTGAGCCTTTTGTAAAGTTGCTATTAGTCTTCATGGAGTCAATTGCAACTCTTACATATTAGAGAATAATTATGTTCTATAGGGTTTTTGAGGTTCTGAGTTATTGGAGAGGGATTGCCAAACTTACTTTCCAGGGTTCTTCCAGGTGCATTCAAAATGTCAGCCTTTCAGCTTGGAGCCCAGCACTTAACCATTTGTGCCATCCAGAGACTCTTAACTTTCAGAGATTAAAAAAACAACAAAACTCATAAAGGTGATTACAGTTCTTGTGTCATCTATTACTACTTTGGGAACTCTTTCTTTTCTTTTTACTGAAAAACAATTTATAAAGATGTATGTACTTTGCAAGCTTCACTAAATAGCAGCTGAATTTTACTTATAAATCTATCTGTAAAATAGTGTAGAAAGATTTATTGGAGCTTTCTTCAGGAAAGAAAATCAAATCCTACTCTCACTTTATTATTTATACAATGAAAGTCACATGGGAATGACACAATGTTAGAAAAAAACTATCAAGGTTCAAAGTAAATTAGTAATCATATATTGAAAAACCCTATTAATTGATACATGTTGCTGTTTAGATGCCAGCCAGTCAGTTATGACCCATAACAATCCTGTGCACAATAGGAATGAAACCCTGCCTAGTCCTCTGACATCCCCTCAAGCATCATTATTTTTGAATCCATTGTTGTAGCCACTTTGTCAGTCCATCTCCCTAAAGGTCTTCCTCTTCTGTGGCTGAGCCTCTACTTTATCAACCATGATGTCTTTCTTCAGACACTGGTCCTTTCCAGTCACATACACACCAAAAACTCTTGAAACAAAATCTCGTCATCCTCACTTCTAAGGAGCATTCTAGCTGTACCTTTTGTAAATATTATTTTTGCTCACTGTTGTAACAAATGTAAAGTCCTAATTTTCAAAGTTAAAGAACAGAGTGGAAAATGTTAAACAGTCAACAATATAACATATATTTGACTTTAGAATTTCTATTTGCTTTTGCCATCTAAATCACTTGGTGGCAAAACAGTTAAGTGCTAGACTGTTGCCCAGAGAACCTAAAAGAAAGAATATACAATGGGTCTCCACTCTATCAGCTGGTCATTCCAAGGCAACTGGTTTGGTTTTGGATTCTTTTAGAAAAAAAAAATCCTAAATGAGCATTCAGTAGATGAATGTATATGATGTAACAGTGAAAATTGGAAAGTATGTATACATGTTAGAAAGAAAGAAGGAAAACAAACAAACAAACAAAAAAACAGGCCAAACTGAAGATAAAATAAGAGAGCTAAATTCTGGATGGCATTTGAGCAAGACAATACCAGGAAAATGTTTACCTGTGCTTAATTGACTATGCAAAGATTTTCAATTGTATGGATCATGACAAGTTATGGACAACA
>NW_006408694.1:7133945-7141953 GCF_000296735.1 Chrysochloris asiatica | reverse complement strand
CCTTAGAAGCCAGAATGGAGAGACTTTGACTCTCATACTTCAGACATATTATCAGGAGGCACCAGTCCCTGGAGAAGGACTTCATGCTTGGTAAAGTAGAAGGTCAGTGAAATAGAAGAAGACCCCCGATGAAATAAATAGATTGGCGCAATGGCAGCAGCAATGGGTTCATGCACAGCAACCATTGAGAGTTTGGCGCAGGACTGGGCAGTGTTTCCTTCTGTTGTGCATGAGGTTGCTATGAGTTGGAACTGACTAGATGGCAGCTAACAACAACAACAACATCTCCATTTAGCAAGAATAAATAGTTCATAGCTAGCTTGCCGATCTTGGGCAAGCCTGAGATAGTCACAAACTGAAAGAGAACAGCTTTTACATTATTTCCTCAAATAAGTGATTTAAAAAGTAGTGAGTAAGAAAGTCAGTAAGACAGAAGAGTGGTTGTTACTGAACATTGTAGTTATCAATATGACAACCTTGTTATCACTTTTCACTTTTTTAGAAACAGC
Source organism: Chrysochloris asiatica (assembly GCF_000296735.1). Classification (NCBI taxonomy): domain Eukaryota; kingdom Metazoa; phylum Chordata; class Mammalia; order Afrosoricida; family Chrysochloridae; genus Chrysochloris; species Chrysochloris asiatica. Next base: position 7,141,444 of record NW_006408694.1, on the reverse strand, counting down.
CATCACACCTCTTCTGTGCCCTGTGTAGACATAAACCCTGGGCAATATCTTTAGTGCAGATCACTGTGGGGTGGGACCACAATAATAAACTACTATATCAATTGCTGAGGAGTTCCAGTGTGGTGCTGTAGGATAATCATTAGACTACAAGGTCAGTTTGAATCACAAAGTTGGCGGTTCAAACTCACCAGCAAGTCCTTGGAAACTCAATATAGGGTCATTACAAGTTAGAACTGACTGTACAGCACTTAACAACAATATAAATTGCTGAAGGTGCAGCATGGCCAAAGGTCCCTAGTGCATCCAGGTAGGCTTTCAAAGGGTAACATCTGGACCTGAATTTTTATCATGAGTAGTCAATGGGAACGTGTTATGGAAAGAGGCCTCATGGGGGAATGTGGACACAACTGCGAAACTCAGGAGGTGCTTCCCCAAAGAGTATGTGCCCCTGGAGGAGATATGAGGTCTCCAAGTCCTGACAGGCCTGTGTGCCCTGAGAAGGAGTTTAGACTTAATGCTACAAGGATGTCAGTGGATGCAAGCATTCTGAGCAGGAGAAAAGTAAGTTCAGCTTCGCCTAAAAGAAAATTACTTCCCCAAGAAATTCCCTAGTACCTATGACCTAAGGCTGTCTTTGCCCAGAGGAGATACTAATATTATGCACATGAAATGTATACAATTTGGGAAACCCACATTAAGGAAAATAATATAAATTTTTAAATAAAAAAACTATTTAAATGAGACAAAAAATCACACTTAATGTATCAGAATGAATTCTCTAAAGAAGTAAGACCAGTGGAAGCTTGCATTGTTGTTATTAGGTGCTATCAAGTCAGTTCCGACTCATAGCAATCCTATGCACAACAGAAAGAAACACTACTTTGTCCTGTGCCATCCTCACAATTGTTGTTATATTTGAAGTCAGTAGGTCTACTACGTCTGTGTCAGTATGTCTATAACATTGTCTGTATCAATCCATCTCATTGGGGATTTTCCTCTTTTACTCTGAACCTTTTAAGCATGATTCCCTCCAAGGACTGGCGCTTCCTGATAACAGGTCCAGATATGAGAGACAAAGTCTGACAGTCTTGGTCTCTAAGAAGAATTCTTCCTGTACTTCATCCAAGATAATTTTTTTTTTTTGGGGGGGGAGGGCAGTCATGGTATTTTAATATTCTTCTCCAAGACCATAACTCAAATGCATCAAATTTTCTATGGTCTTCCTTATTCATTGTCCAAAATTCACATGCATAAAAGGCTATTGAAAATACCATGACTTGGATCAAACTGATACCTTTGCTCTTGAATATTCTAAAGAGGTCTTTTGTAGCAGATTTACCTAATGCAATTAGTCCTTTGATTTCTTGACTGCTACTTCCATGAGTGTTGATTTTGGATCCAAACAAAATGACGTCTTTGACAATTTCAGTCTTTTCCCCATTTATGATGATGTCCAGTGGTAAGGATTTTTTAATTCTTTACATTGAAATGCAATTCATACTAAAGGCTGCGGACTTTGATTTTCATCGGTAAGTATTTTAAGTTCTCTTAGCTTTCAGGGAGCAAGGTTGTATCATCTGCGTATCTCAGGTTGTTAATGACTCCTTCTCTAATCCTGATGCCACATTCTCCTTCATACAATCCAACGTCTCAGATTATTTGTTAAATATACTGTAAATAAACTAGTATGGTGAAAGGACACAACCCTGATGAATGCCTTTTCTGATTTTAAGCCATTCAGTATCTCCTTGTTTTGTTCTAATGACTGCCTGTGTATTTATATACATGAGCACAATTACATTTTCTGAAATACTGACTTCCTGCAGTGTTATCCATAGTTTGTTATGACCCACACAGTCAAATGTCTTTGCACAGTCAATAAAGGACAAGTAAACAAAGGACCTCTCCTGAGCTATCTCTCTGGAGTTCAACTTCTAACCTCCCAAACTGTGAGATAATAAATTTCTGTTTGTTAAAGCCAAACAGAAATTTATTATCTCGCAGTTTGGGAGGTATTTCTGTTATTACAGCACTTTATACAATAGCCCTCAAGTTTAAGCCATGCATCGTGACTTCATTTATCTTACTGAGTGAGTAGCATTGCATTTTACATTTATAGCACATTTTGTTTAAGTACTCATCCTTTAATGAGCTTTGGCTGTTTCCAACTTTTAGCTATTCTGAATTATGCTGCAACAAAAATTGGTGCAGATATGTCTGTCTGAGGTACTATTTTCAAATCCCTTGGCTATATTCCTAGCAGTGGGATTGCTACGTCATATCTAAAGTATGCATTACATAACTTCTAGCATCACAGCAACACACAGGCCATCACAGGATGACAAACTGAACACATTTTATTTAGTTTAATTAGTAAAGTATGTCTGCCTTGAATATTTTACACTTTTATAGAACTCTCCACATGGAATCAAATGGACAGCAGAAACTAAAAAGAGTAGATAGGAAGTTAGGGAGAAGTGAATTTGTTAGTAGGAGGAAAGGAGAGTGAGAACTGGGAAAGGGAGGGTGAGAATAGTTGCACACTTTGAAGAATGCAAACAGTGTCACTAGAATGTATATGTGGAAATTATTCAATTGTAAGTTCTGCTGTGTACATTCTGCTATATTTAACAGAAAAAATTAATTATTTGGATTTATTTTCATAAGAATTTTCTCTTTATTAAAAGAGAGAGAAACTCAATTTTCAAATAAGGTGACATTCACAGGTTTAAGTATTAGGACTTCAACACTTTCTATTTATTTATTTATTTATTTATTTATTTGAGATGATATAGTTCATTTCCTAACACTGCATCCTCTGGGCACCCCAATTTTCCTACTTCAAAATACATACACTCCATCCTACCAGCCACAAAAGTGTTAAGGCATTGACTCTAAATCCAAAATCTCATATTTGGAATCATCTAAATTAGTTACATGTTTGATTCTGGGTATTATCCATCCTGAGAAAAAATACATCTATTCTTAAGTACAGCAATGAAATAAGCAGAATAGATCTCCCTATTCCCAAACATTATAATAAAACCTTACATTTTTTCCAGAGAGAAATATTATCTATATTTTTCAAGGGTGTTCTGTATTAAAATATGGAAGAAATGATTAGCCTGACAAAAACATCTCTAGTCACAAGACATTCAAAAATGTGAGTAAAGAAATAATTTCTCCATATACACCAGGTTAACTTTATGGTAATGTTCTTGATTCTTTCATCTTCCTGGTCATTCCGAATTTGGTTTATCTATTTCTGTGATTCTTCACAGAAAAATGGGACACAACCCTTAATTTGAATATGCATTTAATGTGCCACTAGGTTCTACTGTTTTTTGACATAGATATATGTTTTTCATTTTAAAAATAAACCCTCATTGGCCTCCACTGGAATGTATTTTCATTCCTTCACTGATTTCCCTAGTCCTTCACAGTCTTTGTGAAAGTCATATTTCCTTAGACTGTATTGATGTGAAGCTCTAATATGCACACACCATGTATATCTTTACTTTACAATTCTCTTTGAACCCCCCTGGCTGGTCAACTGTATAAAAACTTTATTTACTGTATTTAAATTTTAAATATTACTTCATTATTTGTATTTATTTTTCAGCACTATTTCTCACTAATGTTCATGAAGTCCACCAACAGGAAACTACCAGAAATTCAAGTCAGATTCAGAAGAGCATGTGGAATAATGGATATCATTCATATCAGATTAATCTTGACTGACAATAGATAATAGCAGAAAGACATTCACCTGTGTTTAATTGACTACACAAAAGCATTCAACTGTGTGAAATAAAAAAAATTGTGTATGACATTGTGAATAATGGAGATTCAAGAACACCTAAAGGAGCTCTGTTAGCGTAGTGGTTATGAATCGGGCTACGAACCACAAGGTCAGCTGTTTGAAACTACCAGCTGTTCCATGGGAGAAAAATGAGGCTTTCTGCTCCCGTAAAGATTTACAGCCTCGGAAACCCTGTACAGGGTCGCTATGAGTCGGAACTGATTTCATGACACATAACAACAACAAACTGTGCTTATGTGGCACCTCTATGCAGACCAAGAAGCACTTGTTGTAACAAAACAAGCATGGTTTAAAATCAGGAAAGGTGTATTTCAGGGCTAGGTTCTTTCAACGTACTTATTTAATTTGTATACTGACTAAATCATCTGAGAAATTGGATTACATGAAGAACATGAAAACTTGTGAAATGCAGATGACACAACCTTGCTGTCTGAAAGTGAAGGGGTATTTAAGTACTTACTGATAAAGATGAAAGACTATTGCTTTCAATATGGATTACATCTCAATGTAAAGAAAACAAAAACCATCACAACTGGACAAATAAGCAACATCATGATAAGCTGAAAAAACTTTGACGTTATCAGGATTTCATCGTAAGAATCTATGTAAGGATCCTATTTAAGGATCTCTGGTAAATGCACCTGAAAAGAGCAGTGAAGAAGGAAAACAACATATTGTGCTGGATAGTCACATGCAGAATGACCTTATAAACGATCTTTTAACAAACGTTTAAAGTTTATTAAAATGTAAATATAAACACTAAGGTGTACCAGACTCATATTTTCAGTCCTCTGACATGCATGCCAAAGCTGGACAGTGAATAAGGAAAACCAAAGAAGAATCAATGACTTTGAATTATGGTGTTGGTGTAGATGTATAAAGTGTCATGAAGCACCAGGAGAGCAAAAAAAAATCTGTCTTTGAAGAAGTATAGCCAGAATGTCCCTTAGAAGTAAGGATGGTGAGACTTTGTTTCACATACATTGGCTATGTTATCAGGAGAGAAACAAGGAGCAGTCCTTGGATAAGGACAGCATGCCTGGTAAAGTAGAGGGTCAGTGAAAAATAGAAAGACTCACAATGAGATGGGTTGACATAAGGACTGCAACAATGGACTTAAACAAAGGAACAATTCGTGAAATTGGAGCAGAATCAGGCAGTGTTTTGTTGTATTGTGTACAAATGCCCGCAGTGAGATGGAACCAAACCAATCATACCTCACAACATCCACTTTTACAGCTGACAATTATTCCTTTTCTTATTTATGGTATCTGTAGTCAATATCTATCTTGTTCATATGGGCTCTGAGTCCTCCATATGGAAACTGAAGTCCTACCAAAAACTTAATTCTATTCGTTTCTCTTTCCAAGTACTGAAGTTTCATAGACCACACAGTGGGTGACCTTATAAAACAAAAATATATTGTCTCACTGTTCTGGAGACTAGAAATCAAAATAAAGTCATCACTATGTCAATTATTTTTTAGGACTCTGAGAGAGAAATTGGCTCACCTCTCAGTCCTAGCTTTTAGTGGATATTGACCACTTTGTGTTCCTTTGTTCTTGGTAGGTGTATCTTCACATGGTACTCCCCTTCCCATGTTTTTTCCTATCTTCATTTCTGTCCTCTTTCTTTTATAAAATACTACTAAGAAAGGATTAGAATTAGGACTCATTCTACTCTTGTATAACCTTGCTTAATAACAAAAACAACAAAATCATATTTCTATACCAGGTCATATTCACAAGCACAGAAGTTAAGGCTTCAACATAATTTTTTGAGGAACATAATTAAATTCATTGTTGTGGTGGTGGTTGTTGGTTCCAGTGCGTTCCCATTCACAGCGACTCTGTAGAAGGTTTCTGAGGAACGGCTGGTGAGGTTGACCTGCCAAACTTTTGGTTTAGTACATTCAATTCATAACAATTATTAAATCATTAAAGGTTTTCCCCCTAGTTTTCTTTTTCTATGCTTTAAAAGGGGGTCCTGGTATGGTGCTATAGAATAAATTCTGGACTGCAAGAGCCATTTGAATTGCTAGGTCAGCATTTCAAATCCACCAGTTGCTCCTCAGAAGCTTTATACAGGGTCACTATGAGTTGGAATCCACTAGTGACACTTAACAACAACAACAACTAAGTTAGATGAACACCTAAAAGCATGAGATAGTCTTTACATTTTAAACCAAAAATATTCCCTTAAATAAGTAGTAAAAAATGTCTATCTTCAGCATTGTGTTCTTTAAAGATCTCTATATGGAAACAAATTGCAAACTGAGAACTAATTTAAAAAAGATACCACACTGAATTTATCCTGCAATATAATTTCAATGTTCAATGATTTCACCAAATTATTGTTTATTGTAAACAAAATGAAAAGCCAGTTAACTGTCAGATGATAAAAAAAAAATATTCTGCCTTCCCTAGTTAAGGGAATAATATATAATCTTTTTTAAAAACAAAAGCAAAACCATGAAAATAATTGTTAAAAGTGCATGATGTGAGACTATCGGTTTGAGGGTGGGGAAAGCAGAGACAGACAGTGAAAACTGCTCTGCCAAACACCCCCCACAAAAAAGCAGAGAAAGAGCAGTCTGCAGAAAAACTGCGGAGCTTTGGATTGTTTAAGGTTCCAGGGACCAGTTCCCCATGCCCATTGAGAAGAAATCTACAGGTGGAAGAAAAATACAGTGATTTCTAAATTGACCCAGCTGCAGCCAGCAGGAGGAAGTCCTTAGGCTGGAGGGCGGGTCCACAGCTAAGTGGAGGCAGTGACGAGGTGCTAGAAGCCGTGGAGCAGTGTGCCTAAAGAGAGAGGTGTGACTGATTTTTCATGTTCCACTTTTCATTTTTCACGTATCTCCTCTTCACCCTGATCACACCCTCACTGCACAGCCCAGGTGTGTGGGAGCTCACCCCCCGAAAGGATCTAGCATTGCACCCACAGTTTTCCAACGGCACTAAAAGGAAGCCCTCAGGCTGCTTCTTATGACTTTTGACCCTGGGAACCCACCCTATAGTTTACCTAGGCGGGACCCTTTGCATAGCAAAGGCCAGTGAACAGTGTCAATCTAATTTTATATTTGTTTTTAATTGGTGGTTTCTGTCTATGCTTTTATATTGCTTCTGTCTTTGGTCCTTTTGGCCTCACTCTTCTCCCAGGGGTGGGAGCTTTCTCCCCCTACCTTACCCAAGAAGAGATAGCAACTGTGACCATATAGCCAAGCTATAAGCAGACCGAGTAGTACTCCACCATCTGGACAAGAGCCAAAACCAGCTGCTAGGCATTACATGTGAAAAGAGAAGCCTATCTCCAGATCATACCCACCAGGAGACACTCAGCAAACTTAACAAAAGCAACATACATACATTTAAACAATAAAAACTCACATAACTGTTGAAAATGTCCAAGAAAACACAATTAAAGATATCAACACATGTCCAAAAACAGAAAAAAGTAACTGAGACAAATGAGCTGGAAGCAGACACAGACTTTCAAGTAGAAGAGCAGGCTCTGCATCTGCCTGAGAAGGAATTCTGAAGAATAACATGGAAACAAATTCAAATGCTCTGAAAAGGGGTGGAGGAAAATAAGGAAGAAGTCAGGAAAGTGCTACAGGAGCAATCAAACAAGATAGATACACCATTGGAAACTATCCAAAACCTGCAAAAAGAAG
>NW_006408694.1:7115823-7127959 GCF_000296735.1 Chrysochloris asiatica | reverse complement strand
GTCCAACTGACTACTACAAGAACAAGCAAATTGCTCCCCTTGAGTTATCAAGGCAAGTGGTCAGGTCCCCTCAAGGCAAACCCCCTTCCAAGACTGAAACTCAAATGGAACACACTAGCAGGCATATGGTCCTGCTGCTGACCATGTTGGTCACTGATAAGAGGAAGAGGGGGAAAAAAGCAATGAAATTGTGAACGAAGTCCGACCACATTCAGCAGACTCCTGTTAACTGGATTGAGACCTGGTTAACCAGCAGTTTGATGAGACCTCGGGACTCCTGGGCCCAAGGCAAGGACATGCCCCAGAGGACTAGAATGGAGTGTGAAGCATCCAGCTGATATAAAGAGAGGGAGAATGCACAAGAACTTTCACACTTGCAGACAGTACCCTTTTGACCTAGCATCAATAGCTGTATGATCAGAACATGACTAGAGGAAGAAAGACGAGGAAAGAAAAAGAAAGGAATAACCCACTATAAGTAGATGATCTTGACCTATGCTTGTGGATGCAGTACAACAAAGAAGCGGACGAATCTCTACAGTGAGGATCATTGCCACCCCCTTGGTACACAGGGTCGAAAGGGAGGGGAAACTTAGACATTGGCTACCCAAAATGGGGGGACTACAAAGGCAAGAAGTGACTGACTTACCAGCTTTCAATACGGAACCTAGCTCCAGAGGATACAGGGAAAGGTAGAACCTTCAATGAATTGTTTCCAACCTGTCTGGATGGAGTTAATAAAAGGTGAGGGGGAAGGACTCCTGTGGTTCATTAGGGAATGATTACTATCAGGCCTGACTGTGAGTGTTTGAAAGGTAAATGTAAATAGTAAGAAAAGGATTTTGCAGCTGATTTTGCAGTCCAGGAGTAGAGATCCCTGGAACCATCAAGGGAGAAAAGCGAACTCTGAGACCATGTCCGGAGAGGCAGTGACACTAGGATTGGAGGCAGAGGCAATGACATGGACAGAAGGAGCAACTGGAAACTCTAGACTCAGAGAATGAGAGGGGTTGTGTGCCAGCGGCCAGGGGGCCAGGAGTGTGGGGTGTACCCTTTGGGTGTTTGATGATGCAGGCAAGGGATTGTGATCATTGCAATGAAGCAAAGCATGATAGGATGAATGTAAATATAATGTTCACTCATGTAAACTAACACATAATTCACAATAAAAACTTAAAAAAAAAAGCATGATATCTTGTGTGAGAAGAAAAGAATTTTCAAAAAGTTAATTACAGAAATTATTTGACTTAACTCAAATGTGTAAATATTAATAAATTAATACCACATATATTATTGTGACCACCACTTACCTGTCAGTTTGTCACATTGTGATGGCTTGTATGTTATTTGATGCTGGAAGCTATGCCACTTGTATTTTAAATACAAGCAGGATCACCCCTGGTGGACAGGTTTCAGTGCGGCTTCCAGACTAAGACAGACTTGGTAGAAGTGAAGATGGACTATTTCTGAATGTTAAACCACTGAAAACCTTATGAATGGAAATGGAAATTTATCAGATAATAGTACCAGAAGATGAAACCATTGTGAATAGCCCCACAGCATTGTCAGATACTTTGCTGGAAGATGAGCCCTTCAGGTTGGAAGGCACTGAAAGTACGACTGGGGAAGAGTTGAGTTGAGACAGGGTAAAAGTAGAGTTGACCACAACTACGTGAATGGAGTAAACCTTTTGGGACCTTCATATACTCGTGGGACATAATTCCAAATTAAAGAACTGCAAACATCTGTTAAAAATAAGAATGTGGAATGTACAAAGTATGAATCTGAAACTTGCTCTTGCATATGTTGTTGTTAAGTGCCACGAGTCAATTTTGACCCATAGCAACCCTCTATAGGGTTTCTAAGGAGCAGCTGGTGAGCTTGAAGTACCGATCTTCCAAATTTCAAATGACTTTGCAGTCTGGTGCATTGGCCCAGAGAGCCACATCAGGACTCTAGAATATAGAGAAGTTAAAACAAGTGGAAAAATTGAGGAAGTAAAAGAACTGAACAGCAAATGTCAAAGGGCAGTTCAAGGAGACAAAGTATTATAATGAAATGTGCAAAGACTTGAAGTTAGAAAAGCAAAAGGGAAAAATATACTCAGGATTTCTCAAACTAAAAGAACTGAAAAACAAACAAACAAAAAAAATTCAATGGGCAAAATACTGAATGACACAATAATCAACAAAAGAAGATGGAAAGAATACATAGAGTCACAATACCAAAACAGAAATAGCTGATGCTCACCTATTTTAAGAGGTAGCATATAATCATGACCCAAAGGTACAAAAGGAAGAAGTTCAAACTGCACTGAAGGCACTGGAGAGAAGCCATACTGTAGGAACTGATGGAATACAAAGTGAAATTTTCTAACAAACTGATGCAGCACTGGAGGTGCTCACTCATCTATACTAAGAAATTTGGAACATAGCTACCTGGCCAAATGATTGGGACAGACACATATTTGAGCTCATTCCAAAAAGAGGTGACCTAATGGAATGCAGAAATCCTCAAACAATATCATTAATATTGCAAGTAAAATTTTACTGAAAATAATCTTAAAATGGTTGCACTGTACATTGACAAGAACTTCTAGACATTCAAGTCCAACTCAGGACATAGACTTAGGTACATAATTGCTGATGTCAAATAAATCTTTTGCCGTATTTATTCAATATGTATGCTGAGAAAATACTCTAAGAAGTTGAGTTATATGAAGAAGACTCATTAACAACCTTTGATATTCAGATGATATAGCCTTGTTTGCTGAAAGCAAAGAGGACTTAAAATACTTACTGAAAGAGATCAAACACTACAACCTTCAGTATGGATTGCACCTCAATGTAAAGGAAACAAAAATCTTCACAACTAGACTAATAAATAACATCATGATAAATGGAGAAAAGATTGAAGTTCTCAGATTTAATTTTGCTTGGACCCACAATCAACACTCACAGAAGCAGTAGTCAAGAAATCAAACAACATATTGCATTAGGCTAATCTGTTCAAGAACAAAGTGTTTTTAAAGTGTTCAAGAACAAAGATATCAGTTAGAGGACTAAGGTGTGCCTAACCCAACCAAGCCAAGGATTTTCAAATACCTCATATGAATATGAAAGTTGGACAATAAATAAGGCAGAGTGCAGAAGAATTGATGTACTTGGATTACGGTGCTGGAAAACAATACTCCATGAGTACCCTGGACTGCAAGAACAAACAAATCTGTGTTGGAAGAAGTATAGTCAGAATGTTCCTTGTAAACCAGGATGGTCAAACTTAATGTCTCAAACTTTGAACATATAATACATAGGGACCAATACCTGGATAAGGACATAATGCTTGGTAAAGCGGAGGGTGAACAAGAAAGTGGAAGACACCCAAAGAGATAGATTGTAACAGTGACATCAACAGTGGATTCAAAGATAATAACAATTGTGAGAATGGTGCAGGACCTGGGAATTGATTTGTTCTTATGCACATAAGGTTGCTCTGAGTTGGAACTGACTCCATGGCACCTAACAGCAAAAGATACTCTTGTAGAAAATCTTTGGGTGAATACACAAGAAATTATTAAAAGTAATCATTTCAGTGGATCAAGAATGATACAGTCAGGTGCAGGGTATATATATGATTTCAACTTCATACAGATCAAGATGAATACATATTAGATGCAAGAACCTTGGCTGTGCAGTACGTTAAGTGTTGGGCTGCTAACTGCAAAGTAAGCAGTTTGAATCTACCAGCTGCTCTGTGGGAGAAGATGAGGCAGTCTGCTTCCACAAAGATGCACAGCCCCAGAAATCCTATGGAGCATGTCCTATAGGGTTACTATGAGTCAGAATCAACTCAATGGTGGTGGGTTTGGCTTTGATATTAGCTGCATAAAATCGGTCTCTTGAAAATTAGCTCTCTAAAATCATTATGTTGCATTATTTGTAAGTGAAACAAAAGGTTTCTTTCAGGAAGAAAATACTGTCTTTGTTATTTTCCATTAATGTGTCCACGATCAGAATTATGTTACATTTCTTGCTGAGAGTCATTACTTTTCCTCTAAAATGTCACTTGGATGGCCCATAGAAGCAGTGTGATCCTTACTTTTTACATGGTGTTTCTTAATAACTTGACACAGAAAATACATGATGTGAATTCCTCTAGGCCAAGTAACAATGCCTAGAGGAATCAGGAGGTTCCTTATTAGTCTTGTGGTGATTTCCAGGAGACAAAACAAATTAAAGCAAGTATAGCTGAGGAGAAATTTGATTTCTTTTATGGCATGAGATGGTATTGAGGTTGTCTTCGGAACAAACATATAAACACATACTGTGCCTTATGGGCTATCAAAGTCAATATTTTAATGATCCCAAGTAAAGAAGAGAAGATTTGTACAATATGAGCTGAGAACAAAAAGGTTCCTTCGTGTAAGACAAGTTAATGTTTTCTTTCCTTATCTTGTAATTTAGAAAAAGAGTGGAACCATACAGTGACCTAAAAATGATGAATGCATCGAGAGTAGAATAATAAAACTCTAACATTTCTAAAGAAAACTATATACGCAAGGAGAGAAGGCTACAACAATGTATTTAAACAAGTAAACAAATCCTTCTCATCTAACTTAACATAAATGTTCAACTATGTTTTTAAAATGATGTAGTTAGTGAAATATTGATCTAAAGATGACTTGTGTCACATGGAAATTAAGATATTAATATTTACTTTAATACTAGCATTCAGTCAAAATGTAGCTTCTACTTTGTATAGAATTGAGGTTTATTATTTCCTATAATGACTACAGTGTTAGAGTACTATTTTTATATGCCACCATTCATCTGTCAGTTTGTCATACTGTGATGGCTTGTGTGTCGCTGTGATGCTGGAAGCTATGTCACAAGTATTTAAATATGAGCCGAATAATCCATAGTTGAAAGGTTTCAGTGGAACTTAAAGTTAAAACAAGCTTGAAAGAAAGAAGGAATTTTAATGACGAGTTACTGAACATCTTCTGAGTGGCATTGGGACACTTTCAGACATAGTGCCAGAAGAGAAGTACATCAAGTTGGAAAACACTCAAAATATGACTATGGAAAAGATGCCTTCTCAAAGTAGAGTTGATGTTAATGGTGTGGATGGAGTTAAGAATTTGGGATCTTCATCTGATAATGTGGCACACGTCAAAAAGACAAAACAGCTGCAAATATCCATTAATAATCAGAGCATAGAATGTATGAAGTATATATCTAGGAAAATTGGAAGTTGCCAAACTTAAATGGAACACATAAAGACAGATATGCTAGATGTTAGTGAGCTAAAATGGACTGATAGTGGCCAGTTTGGATTCGACAAACATATGGTTTACTTTGCCATGAACATCAAATTAGAGGAATGGTGTTGTATTCATTTCTAAAAAGGAAAATTCAAAATCTATTTTGAAGTACACTGCTCTCTGTCAGGATAATAGGATAATATCCATACATGTACAAAGAAGACCAGTTAATACTCCTATTATTCAATTTTGTTCACCAACCACGAAAGCCAAACATGATAAAATTGAAAATTCTACAAAGCTCTTCAGTCTGAAATTTATTAAACATGCAATCAGGATGCATTAAAAATACTATTGATTGGAATGTAAAAGTTGGAAACAAAATGGAAGGATCACTAATTGGAAAACATAGCCTTTGTAAGACAATGCTGGAGATCTCATGATAGAATTTTGCAAGATCAATGACATATCCATTTCAAATACCATTTTTAAGCAATATGAAAGGCAACTATATATATATATTTGTTGTTGTTATGTGCCGTGGAGTTGGTTCCAACTCATAGCAACCCTAAACAGGGTTTCCGAGGCTATAAATCTTTATGGGAGCAGAAAGGCTCATCTTTCTCCCAAGGAGCAGCTGGTAGTTTCGAACTGCTGACCCTGTGGTTTGCAGCCCAATTTGTAACCACTATGCTACCAGAGAGAGAGAGAGACTACACCAGATGGAATACACAGGAATCAGATTGACTATATCTCTGGCAAGATAAGATGGAATAGTTCAATATCATCAGCAAAAAAACAAACAGGGACAAACTGTTCATCTGAAAGTTCAGGCAAAAACTGAAGAAATTAAAACAAGTCTACAAGAACCATAATATGACCTTGAATACATCGCACCTAAATTTAGAGACCATCTGAAGAATTGATATGATGTATTGAAAACTAATGACAGACGATGAGTGAGTTATAGAAAAACATCAAAATCATCATACAAGAAGACAGCAAAATGCATTTTAAAAAGATAGAAAGAAATAAAAGACCAAATTAGATATTGAAAGAGACTCTGAAACTTGCTCTGGAGTATAGAGAAGCTAAGCCAATGGAAGAAATGAGGAAGTAAAAGAACTGAACAGAAAAATTTAAAGGGAAGCTTAAGAAGAAAATGAAAAGTATTACAATGAAATTGGCAAAGACCTGGAATTAGAAAACCAAAAAGGAAAAACACACTCAACATTTCTCAAGCTGAAATAACTGAAGAAAAAATTCCAAGCCTTGACTTGCGATATTGAAGAATTATCTGGTCAAAATATTGATGAGTGACAGTGGATTATGTGGCAAATTAGTCATGACTGCCTATGAAGTAAAAAACGACAGACTTGGCTTTTGAGAAGTTTGTGCAAGATGAGTACCAAAACAAATCATGGAAGATCATAACAGAAGCTTTTGGACATCTGCAAACAAGGTAAAAGTTTCCTTAAAAAAAAAAAAATGTTACTCTTGACAAGGCATAGATTCACCACTACAAGTAAATTGTAGAGTATGAAATGAAAACATTCTCAGTCATCAACCAAGAAAAAGTTCAAATTGAAGCTTACAGTTTTCTGGGATTCTCAAGTAACGGAACTCTATCAAGAAGACAGTTCAACAATCAAGTGTTTGTTATAGTGAGATGCTCACTGAAAAGCTGAAGCATAAACTTTGGATTAAACCCAGAGGACTGATATCTAAGGACATTGTGATCTTGCATAACAGTGTATGTCCACACACCTCTGCCCACACTGTTGACACTCTGCAAAAACTTCATTTTGAAGTGTTAAAGCATCCTTCCTATAATCCTGATCTTACTCCACTGGTTTTTACCTGTTTGGTATCCAGAAAGCATCCCTTTAAGGACTAAGATTCAACTCTGAAAAAGAAGTGAAGACAACAGTGCATTTATGGCTCGGCCTAAAACATTTTTTAATAAAGGAATAAGAAAAGTTGTTGACAGATGGAAAAAATGTAATGAAAAGCAAGGAGAGTATGTAAAAAAAATGATGTATTTGTCTTTTCTAAAACTTGATTAAAATAAATTCTACAGCAAGAGTATGGCTAATTTCTGACTCACCCTTGTAGAAGCATTAGATAACTATGACATATAACATTCTTAAATGAATCAAAAATATGAGCCTCTGAGAGGGATCAAATTGACAAGTGTGAAAAGTGATACTTGCTTTCAAGCCTCCATCAGATATGTGAGGAAGAAGGCCATATGCAAAACAAGGAGTAATTACATAGGGGGTGGGCATTTTCCTACTTATGCATAGGACAGGCACTATGGAAGTTGTATCTGTTTTAAACTCCAGAACTTTAGTCATTATCAGTAGATGTGGGGGGATTGGTGGTGGTGTTAATGATAATAATGTTAATAGTAATATGCTACCTAAGGACAGTGTCACTGTCTGCAAAGTTCTGGGCACTGAGTACTAGAGACTGCTCGTAAGGTGCCTTCTAAAATCATCCAGAACCTTAAGAGTGGGGATGCAGAAAGGGTTTGCTTTAGGAAATGCTATTGCTATTGTTATCTGCATTGATATGGTTCTGACTCATAGCGACCCTTTATGGGGCTTTCAAAGAGCAACTGGAGGGTTTGAAGCACTGACTGTGGTTATCAGTCTAGCACTTATTCTATATTTCCACACCAGGGCTCCATTAGTAAAGGAAGAAACATCTAATGTCACCTTGAATTTAGCAGACTAATTCAAGAGCACATGTGAACCACCCTTGACTACATAACATATCTGAGCTGTTAGAAATTATCTGGACACAATGATGTAGTGGCCGGGAAGCCTGTTATGTAAGTACAAATGAAAGTCAATGAAGAACTAGATATATGCACATGTCTTCATACTGGCAAGACTTAGGAAACATGTGAGTATATTATTGTAATACTATCACAATCTATCACAGTAATTTGTAATAAGCTTTAAATATATTCTTCACTATCAGTAGGCATTTCAACTTATATAATTACTGCCCTTTCTATTAAAAAATATTTCCATGTCAACTATAATGTAAATCAAATCTTTGTTGATAAATTTTCACCTACTTAACTATAATAACCTAGCATAGAAGAATATTTGCTTAATTAGAAAAATCAATCAACAAGGACAAATGTGTGCCACGTATATAACCTTCCACCACACTTACTTAATTTGTATGCTGAGTAAATAATCCAAGAGGTAAATAATCCAAGATATTAATAAAATAAGGCATCAGGATTGGAGGAAAGCTTACTAACAACCTGAAATATTCAAATGACACAAATTTGCTGGCAGAAGCGAAGAGTACTTGAAGTATTTCATAATGAAGATCGAGGATTACAGCCATCAGTGTGGATTACACCTCAAGATAAAGAAAAAAGGAAATCCTCACAACTGGATCAATAAGCAACATCATGTCAAGGAATTCATTGTAATTGTATCAATAATCAATGTCCATGGAAGAAGGAGTCAAATAAAATCAAAGGACATATTGCATTGGGCAATTCTGTTTCTAAAATACTTAAGACCTCTTTAAAGTATTTTAAAGCAAATATGTCACCTTGGGTCTGAGTCAAGCCCTGATAAACCTACTCCCCATGTATTACACATCTCACTCCCTGATGTTTCTCATTTATAGCAACAGTAAACAATCTACTTAAATTATCTTAAAGCCAAGTAAGAACACATGAGTTTTGAGTGAGAAAGTGCCTCCATCCTGAGTCCTAAACCCTTGATCCCTCCCGTCTACTCTTCTCCTTAGTCTTGAATGTGAATAAAATTAAAAGAGAAAAAAAGGACAACAGGACATTGTTTGTCATTAACTTATAACTTTGTGGCATCAGCAAATCCCAACTAGGTTGTATATTGCTGGCTGTACCCACTGTCCAAGCAGAGCTACCACATTGGACTACAAGTCTGGGTGAAGATGACAGAAGACCCAAACAGGAAATTTGGTGGTCACCTCACTGCAGAATACAAGATTTACCTTTTGGGCACTTCAGGTCAATGAGGCCAGTGGGCACTGGTCCCTGATGGGTGATCATTTTTATGCAAGAACTCCTTATAGGTCAGGGTACCTTGCATCCCCTTCTGGCTGAAAATTCTGATCCAATCAGATCTTCCCAATGTTGAAGTAGTGCAAGCCACCCTGCATTGTAAGTACTAAATTTAAGACTCGGGAGCAAGCAAGCTGTGAATAGCAGCTGCAGGGGCGGGGACAACACTTATGGGGTTACCTTGGAAATGACTTACGGAGTTTGTGAAATTTCAGTCACTGAAGACTCACATAATGTCAGGTTTTCTCATAACAATCTGACTTTGGGGAACTAAACATGTTGATAAGTGAGAAGTAGTTATATTTTCAATCCCCTCATATATATGCAAAAGCTGAATAATGGATTAGGAAAACCAAAGAAGAATTAATTGAAGCATTTGAATTCTGATGTTGGGAAAGAATATTAACTATATCATGGATTTCCTGAAGAACAAATGAATCCATTTTGGCAGAAGTACAGCCAGAATGTGCCCTAGAAATTAGGATGGTGAGACTTTGTCTCAGGTGCTTCAGGCATGTTATCAGGACAGGTTAATCTCTTGAGAAGGATATCATGCTTGGTAAAGTAGAAAATCATCAAAACAGAGGAAGAACTTCAAAGAAATACTGACACAGTGACTCCAACAATCAACTAAAAAACAGCAATGTTTTTGAAGGATGGCAAAAGACCAGGCAGTATTTGATTCTGTTATACAATGTAGTTGTTGTTAGGTGCAGTGGAGTAGGTTCTGACTCACAGTGATTCTAAGTACAAAAGAACAAAACACTGCCCAGTTCTGTTCCATCCTCACAATTGTTGTTACATTTGAGACTATCTCTGCTGCCACTGTGCCAACAATCTCATTGGGAGTCTTCCTCTTTTTTTCTGACCCTCCACTTTACATAGCATAATGTCCTTCTCAGGGACTGGTCCCTCATGATAATGTGCCTGAAGAATGAGAGATAAAGCCTCACCATCCCAGCTTCTAAGGAGCTTTCTGATTGCACTTCTTCCAACACAGATTTTTGTTCTTCTGGCAGTTTCTTTGTTACTTTCACTATTCTTCTCCAACATCATAACCTACATGCATCAATTCTTCTAAGGTCTTCCTTATGTTATTCATTGTCCAACTTTCACATGCATATGAGGCAACTGAAAATACTGTGGTTTGGGTCAAGTATGACTTAGTCCTCAAACTGATGTATTTTCTCTTCAACAATTAAAAGAGATCTGAATAGCATATTTGCCTAATGCTATATGTCTTTTGATCTCTTGACTGCTGCTTCCAGAAGAGTGGTACATACAAGTAAAATGAAGTCTTTGAGAACGCCAACCTTTTTTTCCATGTATCAGGATGTTAATTACTAGTCCACTTATGAGGATATTTTTTTACATTAAGATGCATTCCATACTGAAGGCTGTGGCCCTTCATCTTCATCAGTAAGTATTTCATGTTCCCTTCTACTTCAGCAAGGAAGGTTGTATCATCTGCATATCACAGGTCATTAATGAATCTTCCTCCAATTCTGGGGCCACATTCTTCCTTATAGGTTAGGAACCAAATCAAGGGTACCTAGTAGCAATCACACATGCACAGAGGAAGGTAAATACAAACTATTGCCACCAGTGTTCCAGTTCACACATGTAGGGGTTTATTCCAAACACAAATATTTCTGTGCAATCAGAGGATGACTGGAGATAAGTTTTCTAAGGAATCACACTTAGTCTTATTAGGGTGGCTTCAAAAATAAAAGTTCAATCAAGACAGTGTCTTCTGAAAAGATCTGCTGAGTCAGAAATCAAGGAAGAAAGTTCACTTCAGAAGGTTAGACTTCTGAAGTGATTGTGAATTTTGGGGGGTATCCCAAAGAAGTAATGTTGATAGAATTTCTTTAAGGACACAGGATGACCATGGCCTTCCGAAAGCACAAACAAGTCTGTCTTGGAAGAAGTACAGCCCAAATTCTCCTTAGAATTGAAGATAGCAAGACTTTGTCTCTCCTACATCGGAAGTGTTGTCAGGAAGGGTCAATCTCCGGAGATTGTGCTTGATACAAGACAGTGTCAGTAAAAAAATGGAAGAGCTTCAACAAGATGGATTGACACAATCGCTTCAATAATAAACTTAATCCTAAAAGTCATTATTATGAGGGTGCCATAGGACCAGGCACAGGGCCATTCTGTTGTGCACTATTGTTGTTATTGTTTAGTACTATCAACTTGGTTCCAACTCATAGCGACTCTGTATAGGGTTTCCAAGAAGTGACTGGTGAGCTTGAACTGCTGTCCTTGTAGTTCAGACTGACTTTTCAGTCCAGCACATTAACCAACTGCACCACACCAGGATATCTTATCTCTTGGAAAGAGGAAGAATTGTGGAGATATTTCATAAAATACTGTTATTTTACCTCAAGAATTACATGGATTTGGATGAGACAGATTTATATTTTAACTAGAACTCTTCCAAGTGTTAAATACATTGTCAATGAAAACAGGGTTATTCTTGTTGTTGTGATGCGACGTTGAGTTGATTCTGACCCATAGTAACTCTATATAGGGTTCCCAAGGAGTACCTTTAAGGTGAGCTTAAACCATTGACCTTGCGCTTCAAACCAACTTTGCACCACACCAGGACTCCTCAAAGCAGGGTAAGTGTTGTTAAAAAGAAGTACTGTGTAATATTTTATGGGATTAATTATTATAGGTTATTCAATTGCAAGGTCAAAATGGATGTCAGAGGAGACTCTGAAACTTGCTCTCCAGTGTAGAGAAGCTAAAACAAATAGAAGAATTGAAGAGGTCCAAGAGCTGAAAAT
>NW_006408694.1:7106050-7114948 GCF_000296735.1 Chrysochloris asiatica | reverse complement strand
ATTTGCAAAGAAGCCTGGTAGTATAGTGGATTACGTGTTGGACTGCTATCCACAAGAACAATAGTTCGAATCTACCAGTTGCTCCTCAGGAGAAAGATTAGGGTTTCTACTTCAGTAAAGATTTACAGCCTTGGAAACCTTATACAGAGTCTCTCTGTGAGTCAGAACCAACTCAGTGGCACTACAACCACTCATCCTCAAGTACTTCTGTCATCTTTCTATCAATCATTTATATCTCTCTACCTAAGAAGTTTTATTTCATAGCATCCCTCAAATTTTACTTTGATAGGTGTTATGTAATAATAGTCATCAAATTTCTATTTTCCATACAAATGATGAAGAATGGTAGTCTACCAATAAATTCTATTTTAATTACTTTAATTAGAATATAGATTACTTGTAGTAATGAAGTTTAAAACAACAGCTTTATAAGACCATTCTGCCAAAGAATCAGAAAATTCTACATATATATATATAGTTGCCTCTTTGCTCAGCCTCTTCATTCAGGTCTTCTTGCTGAGCTTCAATTTTTCAAAAAAGATGTACTTGAAAGCACCTGGCATCCAGTGGCCACTAAGCTGATGACATCTTTCTGTCCTTCTAATAGTTTCATTTATAATAGAGAGGAAGGTGGAAACCATTCTCTATTTTCTTCTTCAAGTTCAAATTCCATGCATTTTCTAAGGCAAAAATCTGAAGTCCACTTAGTAAGGGATTTCTAACATAGTGTGGTTTCAAAGGTAAGACGAGATCATGTACATAAAGGTCCAAGGCTCTGCCTGGCATAGAGTGAAAGAAAAGTAAGTGTAAGTCACTTTATTATTACAGTTGCTGTTAAGTGCTGTTGTGTCAGTTCCAATATAGAGGAACACTTTATATGGTTTCTGAGGAGTGGCTGGTAAGTTTGAAGCACTGACCTTGCAGTTCAAACTGACCTTGTGGTCCAGTGTTTATCCTACAGTGCCACACCAGTAAATCCTGCAAAAGCTGGAACCTGTATAAGGTGGGAACCTATCAGAGAAGAAAAGCTGAAATATTTTCTATTAACCGTAAGTGATAGAAAAATTGCAAGATTGCACCTTGAGAAAGGTGGAGAAATTTTAAGAAGGAACAAAACAAGGGAGTCCCATTGTTTAATTCATACGGGTCTTGCTGCTCTACTACTATTAGACAAAGTGAACTTTTTACAGTGTATTAAGGATCAAATTGTCCCCCTCAAAAAATGTGTCAATTTGGCTAGGCCCTAATTCTCAGTATTATGTGATTATCCTTCATTACATGATATGTGGTAAATACTAGACTTCATGATGTTAATGGGAGTCCTGGTGGGGCACTGTGGGCTAATGTGCTGGGCTGCAAAGTCGGTTTGAACCCCAAGGTCAGCAGTTCAATCTCACCAGTCTATCCTTAGAAACACTATACAGGGTCACTATGGGTCAGAACCGACTTGACTGCACTTAACAACAACAACAGCAACAGCAACAACATGATGTTAATGAATGCCCAGGTGTAGTGCTGTAGGGTAATGCACTAGACTGCAAAGTCAATTTGAACTGAAAATTCAGAGGTTCAAGCTCACCAGCTGCTCCTCAGAATCCCTATATAGGGTTGCTATGGGTCGGAACCAATTCAATGGCACACAACAACATGATGTTAATGAAGCAGGATGCAATCTACAGAATTAGGTTTTATCTTGAGTCAATATCTTTTGATCTATAAAAGAGATTTAAGAAGCAAGCAGAGCTAGGAGGGGCCTACTACCATTAAGAAAGAAGAGCCATAAGTGGAGTGTATCCTTGGACCCTGAGATTCCCTGTGACAAGATCCCCTCAGACCCAGGGGAAGACTGATATCAAGACACATGAAGATCACCCAAGAGCATAAGTTAAAAGATCCAAGTAGCTTCCTCCGTATGCAACAGAAAGCCTTCCCCTAGAGCTGGTACCCTGAATTTATACAGTGTTATAGTGGCACTAGATGACTAAGGCAATATAAATGTGACTCATCACACTGATTTCAGCAAGTATATTTCAATTGCAACAACCATGGATGTTTTGGTCTTATTGATGTTACACATATTTGGAAAATTATGCAATTGTAACATTTAATAACAAAATTATTCATTAAAATTGATATTTTAGGTGACTTATGTTGTTGTTGTTCAGTACCATCGAGTCGGTTCTGACTCCGAACAACCTTATATAGGATTTCTGAGGCTATAAATCTTTAAGGGAGTAGAAAGCCTCGTCTTTCTCCTGCATAACAGCTGGTAGTTTCGAACTGCTGACTTTGAGGTTAGCAGCCCGACTCATAATCACTATGCTACCAGAGCTCCCTATAAGGTGACTTATAGATGCCGGTTTTTTTTTTAATACAATGGTATAGATTATATTTAAAAATTTTCTTTATTACTCAAGATTTTCTCTTTAATTGTTTGTTCTTTTCTGGTAGCTCCACAGCAAAGAAAACACTGTTATTGAAGGCATATCTCAGACTATAATTTTTAACTATGTGATATCAAAATACAAGGGGTTGCACAAATGGAGTAAATTAAACAAAGAAAGGAACAAAATCATTAAAAGTGCTCTAAATAACGCTACAATGGCTCTAAATCCATCTCCAAAACAATTCATTTTTAATTTAGTGTATTAGTTAGAAATAAATTACGAATAAAACTCAACTTCAATTTAAATATACACTTTTCATCAGTAAGAATGAACAGCCTTATCAAGTGAAATAATAATTTGACTTGAGTTTGTATGTTCATGCCCTAATCTTGGGCATGCTATTTGGTCACAATGAAAATTTAGGAAGTTTCAAATTGTATAAATACTCATTAAAATACTATACCATGCAGATGGGACAGCCTTGCTTGCCAAAACTGAAGATGACTGAAGCACACACATAAAAATCAAAGACAACAGATTCAAAAACCAGATTCAGAAAATTACATGGAATGAGAGATAGCACTGCTAATGTGAGATAGATGTTGGCCTAAAGCAGAGAATACCAGAAAGATGTTTATCTGTGTTTCATTGATTATGCAAGTATATTCAACTGTGTGAGTCATAACAAATTATGGATAACATTGAGAAGAATGGGAATTCCAGAACATTCATGCTCATAAGGAGTCCTGGTGTGGTGCTATAGGATAAGCACTTGACTGCAAGGAATCTGTACCTAGACCAACAGACAGTCATTTAAACAAAACAAGGGAATATACTACATGGCTTAAAATCAGAAAAAGTGTGTACCAAGATTGTATTCTATAGCCATACATATGCAAGCTGTATTCTGTGCAAAAAATCCACCCAAAAAGCTGAGCAACGTGAAGAAGAACTTGGCATCAGGATTGGAGGAAGACTCATTAACAACCTGTGAAATGCAGATGAAACAACTTGTTTGCTGAAAGTGAAAAGGACTCAAAGCACTTACTGAGGATGATCTAATACTATAGACTCTAGTTTGGATTACACCTTAACATCACAAAAATGAAAGCTCTCACAACTGGACCAGCACATATCATGGTTAAGAAAAAATCAAAACTGCCAACAATATCACTATACTTGGAGGAAGAATTGGTGCCCGTGGGAGGAGCAGTCAAGGAATTAAATGATGCATTGTGTTGATAAAACTCTTCTCCAAAATCTTCTTAAAAGTTTTAAAAAGCAAAGATGATACTTAAATGACTAAAGTGTACCTGACTAAAGCAAATAACCTCATATGCAGGCAAAAGCTGGGCAATGAAAAAGGATGATAGAAACAAAAAGAAAACTGATGCATTTGAACTATGATTTTGGTGACAAATATTGGCTATCATATGGACTGCCAGAAGAAGGAACAAATCATTGTCAGAAGAAATACAAATGGAAAGCTGCTTTGAAGTGAGGATGGAGAGACTTCATCGCACTTACTTTGGACACATTACCAGGAAAGACCAATGTCTAGAAAAGGACTTCATGTTTAGCAAAGTAGATGTTCAGTTAAAAACAAGGAAACCTTCTAAGAGATGGATTGAAACAATAGCCTCAAGAATGAACATACCAAACATATCAAAGCTTGTGAAGATTGTGCAGGGCTAGGCAACATTTTGCTTTGTTACACAGAAAATCTTCATGAGTAGGAGTCAACTCAACAGCAATTAACAAGAACAACCAAGAATCTTCCAAACAAGGATAGTAAAGTTGCAGCTGACAAGAAATGAGACTGTTATTCACAAGGGCATCCATTAGCCTCTAAGCCTAGTTTCTCAAGATGACATTACATTAGCAGACAAAATTTACCAGAATTTGGTATATGAACCAAAACATAATTTGAAAACATATTATAAATTTCTATTAACTTTGTATCTTCTTGACCAATAAGGAATTATTCTGTTATACTGGAGCTGTGTTGTTGTTGTTGTTGTTGTTAAGTGCTGTCAAGACGACTCTGACTCACATGATTCTGTATAGGACTTCCAAGGAGCAGCTGGTGGGTTTGAACTGCTGACCTTGTGGTTCATAGTCCAGTGCTGATCTACAGCACCACACTAGGAATCATTTGGTAAGATGTGGGAAAGCAGTCTATAACTTTTGATCAAAATCAGCCTTCAAGTGGACCAGCTTTCTAGGCTGTGATCTGTACATATGACTTCAATTTTTCATACCACATAGTTGAGACAGGACTATTAGGGTACCCACAGTCAGGGAAATGTCCTCTCTGGTCACTCTTCTCTTACCTGTAAGATAAGGCTCTGGTGAAATCTTTCTTTTTGGAGGATAGGCTGCTGTTATGGAAAATTCTCTGAAAATATTGGTCAATGGTTACTTTTCCCCTCTTCTTTTAAGATAATGGAGGGTCTTTCTGGGCTTTTAACCAGAAAATTTTTCTGTATAATTGTTCTATCTATATTGATAGTTGGGTACAAAAGTTTCCAACTATTGGTGTTTAATTTCTATATCTACCATCATTTTTTTTTGTTTCATTTATTTTAAAGTTCTGTTGTCATTAACAGATATGTTTATAAACTTATATGTTCCTGATGGATTGACACTTTAGTCATTATGACATGTCCCTCTTTATTTTCTAGTAACTTTATTTTGTTGTTTTGAAGACATTTTACCTGATATTAATAAAACAAGCACAGTTCTCTAATGGAGACTATTTGTATGGCATATCTTTTTCATACTTTTTTGATTTGACATGTATCTTTGAAGCTAAAATATGTTTCCTATGGACAGAATATAGTTAAATCATGGTTCTATTTGTTAAATGAAATCCTTCTGCTAATATCTACCTTTCTCTAGGATGATATAAGTCTCTCATATTTAATATTACTGACATGTTTATGTCTAAGTCTGTCTCTGTCATTTTACTTTTTATTATGCTTCATATATTTTCATATTCCTCTGCTCCTCTTGAACTGCTTCCTTTTCCATTCAGTGAATATTTCTAGTGTAAGTGTTTGACTCTTTTAATAATTTTCTCACTGTATATTTTTGAGTTACTCTCTTTGTGGTTGCTCTAGGACTTACAACATACGCCCAATCCTCCCTTATCAATATAGTTAGTTTCCGAAGACTAAGTTGTTAGGAAAACTGGAGGACGACCACATCACTATGCAATTGCCAAAATACATCATTAAATAACTGTCAAATCACTGAGAATCATGGCTCAGACAAGCTGACACATACCCTTAACCATCATAGTCAGCATTACTCTTGCCTTACAACTTGACATTCATTACTGCCTACTGTATGTCACTAATGCACAAAATAATCATACAGTAGAATTTTTACTATTGTTGTAAATGCACATTGTTGAATAATGAGATAATTGATAAGTAAGAAGAAAGAGTATAATCTTAACATCATCTATTTCAGTTATATATTCATTGTATTCCATTAATATATAGAAACCTTACTTCTCTACAACTCTGTTACTTTCCCCCTTCCTTGGATTGTTTTTAGTCATACATATTACACTTATATTTAAAACAATATATTGTTATAATTATTGCATTATATAGTTTTCTCTTTTAAAAAATCTGAGAAAAGATAAAAGTGTAAAGCACATGTATAGTTTATTGTACACTTATTTGCCATTTTATGTATTCTTTATTTTTCCTTATGAACCTTAATTATCATCTAGTATCATTTTCATTCCCCAATACCACATCACTCAATATAATACCCATTTTTGTGCTGTTATTTCAAAATATATTTCATTTTGTATGTTATAGGAGTCCTGATGTGGTGCTGTAGGATAAGCACTGGAAAGGTACCCACAAAGTCTGCAGTTCAACTCACTCGCCACTCCTCAGAAACACTATACGGCATTGCTATGAGTTAGAACTGACTTGATGGCACTTAACAACAATAAGTTGACAATATAATTATATTCATATTATTTTTTACAACTAATTTTTAAATAAGTTAAGATAAGTTAATACATATTTAATTATGCCTCATTTTATAATTGCCTACACATACACCTTTTTGATGCTCTTTGTTTGGAGGATATGAATTTGAAATACATTCTGATGTCGTTTGCTTCAGTCTGATGGAATTTCTTTAATATTTTATGTAATGTAGGAGAATTTTGTAATGAATTCTCTTTATTTTTGTTTGTTTGAGTAGATTTGTTAGTTCCATAACTTACTGAACTGGACTCCTGGTGTGGCACTGTGGGCTAATGCTCTGGACTGCAAAGTCAGCTTGAACAGCAAGGTTAGCAGTTCAGACTCACCAGACATTCCTCAGAAACCCTATACAAAGGCACTATAGGTTGGAACTGACTCGACAGCACTTAACAACAACAACAACATGACTTACTGAACTAGGTCAGTGACATCTCAGAGTGTAGCTTTTGATATCTTCACTTGGAGTGTGGACATGACCAGAGTCACCATGATTCCTGAAAGGACAAATTAGTCTATCTTTGACTTTCTCTGATCTCCTTGTAAGATCTCTGGTTGGTCTGCTTCTATTGATATTACCCCCAGCTATTAACCTACATTAGCTAGCTAAGTGCTCAACTGTTTTTAATAACCTGGGACAAAAATTGTTCCACCACTTGATTGATCAAATTAAACTTGGCCCCATTTACATGGCTACTCTTTGAGACTGGTCTTTTGGGTTTCTCTAACACAGGAGGGATCTTCATAACTATATTTTCCCCTGATTCTCTCTGGTAAACTTCTAGCTGGTAAATTGTTTAGCTTAATGCACTCAACCACAAGAATCTCCATTATTATTGACATTTTCCCTAAGTTTTGAATTTATTCATATTCTGTTCCACCTCACTTTGTTGTTAAGTGTCATCAAGTCTGTTCTGACTCAGTGACCCTGCATAGGTTTATGAAGAGCAGTTGGTAGGTTTGAACTGCTGGACCTTATAGTTCACAGTCCAGTGCCGATCCTACAATACCACACCAGGAGTCAACAAATACAAGCCATTTAAAAAGAGTTATAAAATTCTCTGTTCTAATAATCAAGACCATAACAAAAAGACCAGGCTTACTAGGCAGATAGAAACTGGTAGAATCCCTGAAGTTATGATCTTTAGTCACCCTTCAAACTTAGTACTGAATTTATCCACATGACTTAATTTGCAACCAAACTATAAAACAGCTCTAAAAGCTGGACACGTGTCCTGGTGTGGTGCTGTAGAAGAAGCACTAGACCACAAGGTCAGTTTGAACTACAAGGCCAGCAGTTCAAACTCACCAGCCGCTCCTCAGAAACCCTATACAGGGTCACTGTGAGTCAGAACCTGGATGGCACTTAACAACCATAAC
Source organism: Chrysochloris asiatica (assembly GCF_000296735.1). NCBI lineage: Eukaryota > Metazoa > Chordata > Mammalia > Afrosoricida > Chrysochloridae > Chrysochloris > Chrysochloris asiatica. Next base: position 7,107,168 of record NW_006408694.1, on the reverse strand, counting down.
AACAATATAAGGTGAAAAATAACATTTATGGGGTACACATGCCTTAGAATAGTCAATCATTTGAGATCAAATGGGTAGCTTTTACCCAAGGGCAAAGTTCATAGTCCAGGGTAAAAATTCAGAAACAGCAAGGGTTATTAAAGAAGGAGGGGTAGAAACCAGAAACACTGGGAAGAAGTGGGTAAGTGATGAAAAATCTTTTAGAGTAGTAAATTTAAAATGATTTTTTATATTTTGAGACCTTGTTATGCAAGTAAAAATAAACAATTATTCCTTTTTTTTCAGATGAACAAATTTCTATCAAAATTTCTTGGAGTAGCTACTGAAAGTCCAAGTCATAACACCAGTAGAAGAAACTGTTTTTCTTGGAGTTGGGACTTAGATAGACCTCAAGATGATTCCTAAGAAAAATAAAAACAAAAGATAAAAAAGTACACTGAACATTGTATGTCAAAACCAAAGTTTTCAAGACAAAATTTCATCTACCTTTTTAGGTAACCCACTAAAAAATTCATCCAAGTTGATGTCATTTTTGGTGAGAGGCCAATTTGTTCAGCCAGTTCAATCAACAGAATTATAGGATTTGTACCTGTCTTCTAGCTTACAATTTTCCTTTTTACAGAAAGCTACAGAAGCCAAACACTCGTAAAACAGCACAACACAAAACAAGGCCACACGCACCAACAAAAGTAGCTATGCAATTCCAAGTTGAATTAGTCAAGTCAATTCATTTTAAAATTACTGGATGTTTCCCATGAGCCTAATTAAAGTATTCAGCTACAATATTTACAAAATTCCTCAAACCTGTCCAAGATCCCTTGCAACCAAACTGGGCCAAGTAATCTCTTGAACCTGTCAAGAGTTCTGTACCTGTAAGCATGTACTCTGTTAAAATAAATGCATAGAGATTTGCTGGAAATTCAAAACCAGTTCAAAATGGAGAACTATTGATCTCACAAAATGAAATCAAACACTGAAATGGTGAGGCAACAGAGGCTTATTTATGAGATAAAATCAAGGACTAAAGGTACAATATTCTGATTGGAAGTTCCAAAATCAGGGGAGGACAATTTGAAGTGGGGGTTTTACACTGATTGGTTGGAGACAAGAATACGTGT
>NW_006408694.1:7101771-7105516 GCF_000296735.1 Chrysochloris asiatica | reverse complement strand
TGTTTTTAGGTGGATCCCAAAACCAGGCTAAAATTTGGTTAAGAAAGTTTCTTTCCTTACAGATGCACCACTATCCCCGCTCCCCCATTCCATAGCTCTAGTTTAGCCAGAGGGAAAAAAAAATTGTTAGGTACTTAAGTCTCCCTCAGTCCTTGTTAATTGAGAGGGAAATCCTTTGTTATATACTTAAGTCTGTTTAAGGGTTTGGGGATTGTAAGGGAGATTAAAAAAAAGGTTAAAGTAGGGTCAGGGCTCTCACCTGGGTCTATTTATTATTCTGAAACAAATCAAGAACCTGAATTTTGGAAGTCACACAAACCAAGCCAGAACAAGTATTCAAATAAAATTGCCTGAATCATCCCTCATATCAAATCTACGTTTTGTGGAGTTCATTTTAATATTCAGATAATGCAAATGAAATAACTCCCTAGTCCTGGTGTAGCACTATGGGTTAATGAGCTGGACTGCAAACTCATTTGAATTGCAAGGTTGGCAGTTCAAGCTCACCAGTCACGCCTTGTAAACTCTATACAGGGTCACTATGGGTTAGAACCAACTAGGCAGCACTTAACAAAAAATATACCTGAGCACTATGCAGAATTTCCCCAAAGTGGGAAAAAAAGGACAGAGCAGATAGGAACCAAAGTCCTCAAAAAGACAGTGTGAAAAGATAAATTACCAGAGAAGTGTCATCCATACTGCTCAGATATACACTCAGAGTTCAACACAAAAGGACTGGAACTCAAATTGAGAAGATTTTACCATGCTCCTCAGTTGTGGTGAAGAAACAATTGGACATTTTATGCTTGGTTCATAATACTTGATCTTGCACCACAAAATTGGATGCTTGTCACAGCGATCTTCTTTGCATGGGTCCCTGATTTTCTGAGTACTGTTTCTGACACCAAACAGTCATAAATAATCAAACTCAATAAAATTTGAACATAAGGAAGTAATTCTATGTGCACATAGGTAGAACAGTTTGTTATAAGAAAAAGCAAATGGCTCAAGGAAGTTAAGTACAATGAGACTTATAAAAAGAAGAGGAAGTGAGCACTAGATGGTCTGTTTCACAGTTGGCCCTTGACCTTGTTCTGAGTGATGATATTCAGTTTCTCCATCACCCCTTTCCGCAGATGTAGTCAATTTTATTCCTGTGTCTTCTACCCATTGAAGTTCCCATGTATAACCAACATTTATGTTGTTGAACAGGGTTTCCAATGAATACATTGATGTTGCAATAGTCTACCATCCTTGCCATCACTAAATATGACCAAGGTCATATTTTTCAACTACTGATTCTTCTTGGTTTCCAACTTTCACCTTCCAGTCACTAGTAATTATCAATGAATCTTGATTTCATATTATTCAATTCAGACTGCAGATGTAGTAAAAATAATCAATTTCTTCATCTTTTTCATTAGTGGTTGGTATGTAAATTTGAATAATAATTGTGTTAACTGAACTTTCTTGTAGGAACATGCATATTATATTATCAGTGATTGTGTTATACTTCAGGATAGGTCTTGAAATGTTTTTGATAATGAATATGATACCATTACTCTTCACTTTGTTATTCCCAGCATAGTAGACTATATGTGTGTCCTATTCAAAATGTCAATAAAAGTCCATTTCAGCTCAGAAAAAAAAAGAGGAGGGAGCAATATGGAAGATTAAATAGCATTCAACTTCAAGGTCATGATAGTACTTGGTTTGTATTTAGTGTGGAGACTGCCTGGGAATACTGGGTGCTGAAGAATTTTGAGTCTTGATAAAGCACTGGACTGAAAGGTTGGTTGAAAATGCAAGGTCGGAGATGGGGCTTGATGGTGGATAGGGTAGAGGTGCAGTGAAGTTCTCCATCAGCAATACCACATAATACCATGGTAAGCAGGTTTAGGACAGAGCTCCAAAACTCTGAACCACATATCTAGGAATATTTTAAAAGTTTGAAGGATTATAGCTAGTGGAACTGGCAACAGAAGCAAAAAATCATGTACTTTAGATTCTGCCAGGCTCAGGGGTCTGGAGCCAACAAGTTGGGCGAGACCAAACAGCAAGACCAAGCAGGGAAGCAAGCAGACCAGCCAAGGAATAATGCAGCAGGAATCTCGGAGCAAAGGTGGACAATATACATTGGAGGTTTTGCTTTGTTCTCATTTTTTTCAGGTATCAATTCATTAGCCCCCCACTGTTTGTGCATCTCCATTCTGGTGACTAGAGGGGATGCCAGGATAAACAGAAGCTAAGGGATTTTGCCAAAGCCAACCCTGCACTACAATACATCCTAAAGGGAGTTCTGTGGTCTGAAAACCAACAAGAACAGACAACAACCAGAGATTGACATACGTGGCAGCACCTCCCAGAAATAAAATGCAAAGACGGCAGTTCAAATCACCAGCCACTCCTTGTTGTTGTTGTTGTTGTTAAGTACCATTTAGTCGATTCCAACCCATAGCTTGTTCCTGTATAGGGTTTCCAAAGAGTAGCTGGTAAGCGTGAACCACCAACCTTTCAGTTAAAATGAATTTGCAGTCTGATGCATTCGCCCAGAGTGACATACAAGGACTCCAGCCACTCTTAGGAGACCCTATAACTGGGTCACTGTGAATCAGAACTGACTCTATGCCACTTAACAGCAACAATTATCTTATCATGATTAATAGAGCCCTGTCCTTTCCCTATTGATGTGAGAAACGTCTATACTTACAAATGCTCAAGTAACACAATCTGTACTTATTTTAGCAAGAGTGAGGTTTTCTTTATTTGATTTTTGCAAAATCGGTCACCCAATCCAGTAGACACAGGCAGATGCACTGCATGGCTGGCCAGCAAACAGCTTTATTTTCCTGTCTCAAAAAAGCCCCTCCTCCACTTTCCCTTCTACTTGGTATTAGGAGGTCACAATTTCCTTCGAAGGTTGCCTACTAGTCGTTTACTGGGAGCATTCTCATTTTTAAAGTTAGTTTCCCCTTTCCCAATGAGCTTCCCCTATTTCCTTGATGGGTGTAGTCTAATTTTAAAGTTCCTAGCCAGTCAAACTGGTTCTTCCCCTCCTCTGAGCTCCTTTTGTTAGTGAGCCTGCTACACCCAAGACTTCCCTTAGTCCTGAAGATGGGCCATGCCCATCTTATTATTTCTCACAGTGAGAATAGCAGGCATCAGAACACCAGATGGTCCCTGGCCCTCCTGCTAATCATATCTTTTGAAATTCAAGTTCAACAAGCTGAAATTTCAACAAAAAAGAAAGAATTTGCAACTTTGGGTGAGAGAAAAACTGCTGGTAGGATTAATTTTGGACAGGAATTGGCTTAGAGGGAACATCTGGTTTTGAGAGAAAGAAAACTAAAAAAAGCAAGTATCTGCTTTTTGTATAAACAAAAAATGAAAATAAAACATTACTACTACTATTTGAAGACCAAAGATGTCACCTTGAGGACTAAGGTGCGCCTGACCCAAGCCATGGTATTTTCAATAACCTCATATGGATGCGAAGGCTGGACAGTGAATAAGGAAGATTGTAGAAGAATTGATGCCTTTGAATTGTGGTGTTGGAGGAGAATACTAAAAGTGCATTGGACTGCAAAAAGAACCAATAGATCTGTTTTGGAAGAAGTGCAGCCAGAGTGCTCCTTGGTGGCCAAAATGGCTAAACTTCGTCTCTCATACTTTGGACATGTTGTCAGGAGGGGACAGTCTCTGGAGAAGGATGTCATGCTGGGTAAGATGGAGGGTCAGAGAAAAA
>NW_006408694.1:7093671-7101671 GCF_000296735.1 Chrysochloris asiatica | reverse complement strand
GTCAAGTGTGGCGGCAATAGTGAGGTTGGCCCAGGATCGGACATTGTTTCGTTCTGCTGTGCATGGGGTCGCTGTGAGTTGGTTCTGACTCGATGGCACCTGACAACAACAACAACTACTATTTTTACTGTTGAAGTCCTAGTGTGAGCAGCATTGGACTGCTAACCACAAGGTTCATATCCACCAGCCACACCTCGGAAACTCATATGCTCACTATGAGTCAGAACTCCACTGCACTTAAAACAACAGCAACATTATTATTATCGCTGTTCAGTTATGCTTTGAGGTCCAAGGATTTTATTCTTATCTTTTCATTAAGTGACAGCAAAATAATGAACTAAAGTTTTATTTTGGTTCATTATTATCTGAGACGATTCATGAACCTGTTAGAAGCAAACGAAATTTTGGTTCATTATTTTGCTGCAGCTAAATTTGAAAACTTTCTAAATAATTTTCAATAATTTCCATCTATAACCTCTGTTCTATTTCACTGAAGAGCATCCTTACAGCTATTTAAATAAAGCTGAGTTAAGTTGGTTCCAACTCATAGTGACCCTGTACCGAGTTTCCAAGGATCTGAGGGTGGGCTTGAAGCTCATTTATGATGCACCAAATACTGTATCTTCTATAAGAGATCTATTAATAATAATGTATATTCCTTTCATTTAAAAGCAACTCATTCCTGTTATAACTTTGTTTAACTAATTAAGGAAACCATCCAAATCTCCCAAATGCAGTGTCAAACAGCCTCTTTTAACACTTGTATTCATATATCAATATCTTCCTTAAGAATATTGATACCTATTTGCATGAAGCTATAAACACCTCTTTAAATCTCTTAGTTGCACATGATGTAAATATATAAGTCCAAGTGAATGTTTCCTATGTCTATGGCCATTGCATTTGAATGTGTCCTATCTCCTCTGATCTCAAAAGCTAAGCAGGGTCAGGCCTGGTTAGTACTTGCATGGGAGACCGCCTGGGAATACTTGGTGCTGTAGGACTTGGAGTCTTGGTGTGACACTGTGTTGTAAGGCAGTAGACTGAAAGATTGGTTAGAACCACAAGGTCCCTCCTTAGAAACACTAATCAGGGTCTCTGTGAGTCATAACAGACTCAACAGCACTTAACAACAATTCTTCATTCAGTGTGGTGCTGTAGAATAAGCAATGAACTGTTAACCTGCAAGATTGGTTGCAGTTAACAGTTAACAGCCACTCCTTGAAAATGGAATCTACTAAGAGGCACTTAACAATAGCAACAACAATTCATCATTTAAAATGATAGGAACAGATTAGGGGTATCCTGAGCCTGTCCCTCCTTCACCCATAACAAAGGAAAGGTGGAACCACAGTAACTGAATTGAGAAACAGGAACACAGACCACAAAAATTCCGGACACACCTTGAGGTTTAGGACTCATTCTTAGCATGGCCTTTTGACTTGTACTGGCTTATTATAATATAATTAACTTTTGTATTCAACCCTGCATACAATTAATCCCTCCCCCCAACTCAGCATTTTATATATATGCAGAAAAGGGCTGAGGAAACCCAACTAAAACCTCCCAAATGACTCCCCCTGGGCAGAACAATTTCCCTAGGGGAGGATTCCTGAGTTTACTAAACCTTATTCCCCAATTCCTCTGGGTCTTCTCCACTGTCAGAGATAGACCCACTTCTCTGAAGTCTACTCTCACTAGCCAATAAATCTTGTGAGTGAATGCCCAGTGTGCTTGCATACGTGAAAAGTCGCATCACCTTTAAATCTGATTCTTCAGATTCCTGGAGAGGGGGACCAGGGGAAATGTGACATCAGGGATATTAATTTTTTAATTAAGTCAATAAAATAAATGACAGAGAATCTTTCAGTGAAATATTCCTAACTTCCTAGGAAGAGTTAAGTAACTACAAAAGCTATCTTTTTTTAAAAAAGAAATCAATGTTCTCTATCATTTTTACCTATTTTCTTTACTGGCAGTGGTAAATATCTCTTTTTATTTACCTTAAATGACTAGACTGCATATTATATACAGAGGTTTGAAATAAGTTTTATTTCAGAATATTAACATACAAAAATATGCCCATATTTGTATATATATATTTATTTCAATTAACATTTTAATGTGTGCCTTGCCTTAAGATCTTTTAAAAAGTAGTTATTGTCGTTTTTAAGTACCTTCGAATTGGTTCTGACTCATAGTGAACCTGTTTAGGGTTTCCAAGGAGGAACTGGTGAGTTTGAACTGTCAACTTTGTGTTTCAAACTGACCTTGCAGTTGGTTGTTTATCCTATAGCTCCACACCAGGACTCCTTTAAAGGTGATAAAGGTTAATTACATTTGAGATGCTTAGTGAATTGAGAGGAGTCCTGGTGGGGGTGCTGTAGGATAAGCACTGAACCGCTAACTACATGGTCAGTAGTTCAAATCCACCATCCATTCCTCAGAAGCCCTATCCAAGGTTGCTATGTGTTGGAAATGACTCCATAACACTTAACAGTGTGTCCTCACGACATTAAACCAATTTAAAGGGAACACAGCATGCCAACTATTTCCAAATTGAAATTGTCTTTGTAAGAGCCCTCACCAGGTCAACTGCATCCTTTTTTCAGAAGAGTGGATACACAGACTAATATTCCCAGACTGACTTTTCTTTCTGCCATTGGAAAGCCTCACATTAGAGCACTGATGACTCCCTAAAATCATTTTACATTTAAAAAGCTAAGCCACTAAACAGATATCTGATGTTTATAGCACTTTTAGAATTCATGCACAGTAAAACCTGAGGCTGGGGCACATTGTTGTGGTTTAATCACCATGACTATAGCCCCAAGTATTCCTACCACATTAAGAAAAGCCCTCAAGCTCTTGTTGTTATGAAAGGAAAACTTGAAACACAGTCTCAAACTTTTTTTGATGCAGATTTTTACACCATGCTCTATTTTGCTTTAATCTTTTCTGGCACATTAACTATGTTGCATACATAATCTCTTAGCTGATCTTATTTGCTCATGGTTCATACACATTTTATATGATAGAAAGAATTTTTTTCTTTGATGTAGGAAGCTGAGAGCTTAAATTTTAAATGTATGATCTATATCTACATATTTTTAACATGCTAAAGAAACATTTCAACCACAAATGTGTCTCAGACTATCATATATCACACTGATAAGCTATTTCAAAGTTACAGTGACTAAGTTATTACGACAATCAAAATCACATCTATTGAACCTTTATGTAGATGAATTCATTTAGGAAAAAATGTAAGTAAAAGAAAATCTAGATAATATTATAATGTTTTACTCTCCATTTCAAATGGTTATGTGTAAAAATACAAATGAAATATTCAATTTATATCATGATGGAGTTTTGAATAATGCAACTTGGAAACAATTATCTTTATGATTAAAAGAAAAAGAAAGTATATTCTACAACTGTAAATCTACTGCCATTGAGTTGATTCTTACTTAAAGCAACCCTATGTAGGTCTTCTGGGACTGTAATTCTTTACAGGAGCAGACAGCCTTGTCTCTCTCCTTAGGGATGACTGGTGAGTTTGAACCATTGACCTTGCAACTGGCAGCTTAATGACTGATCCACAGTTCCATCTGGCAATTTAAGATTGAATAGTATCCTTTATTAATAAAATAGCAATACATTACATATGAAGGCGGCTTTGCAATGAATATAGAAACTTTACAAATATTGTCATAGATGAGTGATTATCATTAAAATGCCTGAAGTAGGTATCTTTCCAATCAGAGAACATAATCATGCAATGGATCCCTTTGTCACAAGGGTTTTTGGTTTATTAAAAAATATAATGCCTATGGTCCTCAGTTGTCTATCATGTTGCAATTGCTCTGGCAATTTCAGAAGAAAAACCAAAGGCAATTTAGTGTATAAACATTTCTAAACTTGCATGTGTAGCTAGTGATTGTTTTTACACAGAGATTTTATTTAGTCTGTCATTGCCTTGAATAACCTGGATGGTGCCAAAGGTTAATGCACTCAGTGTGCTTGGCTGTTAATTGAAAGATTAGAGGTGCTGAGTGATCTATGTCTGAAAACTCAACTCCTGAAAATCCTATGGAGTGCAGCATTATTCTCATATACACGGGGCTGCTGTGAGTCAGTGTCGACTAGATGGCACCCAGTTTTTGCTGGGTCATTGCCTTACAGATTCATATGGGCACCTGAAGCAAAAAGAAAAAACCATGTTTATCCTGTTTAATTTTACAATTAGATATTTTTTCACCACAAAATTTTGATTCACTGTTCTTTTTAAAATTATTATACTAATTTTTATATAACATACTAAATTATTATAATCTATATTACTGAAATTTCTGGAACCCCCATAAATGTTGCACTTAAGAAGAAGAAGAAGAAGAAGAATCGTTAGTAAGCAAATCTATTTCCTGGCAACCTTAAGTCACCTAGGCACCATTCTTTCTGGGCAATCTATTTTCACTCAGTTTTACATCATTGCGTACTTGTGTTGTTGTTAAGTGCCATCAAGTTGGTTCCAACCCATAACAACTCTGTATAGGGTTTCCAAGAAGCGGCTGGTGAGCCAAACTGGTGGTTCAAACCAACTTTGCAGTCCAGCGGATTAACCCACAATGCCACACCAGAACCCCATTGTGTACTTTAGTTGCATTTAGATTTTTGTTATTAAAATACCATTTCACTATACCACCAATTCACTAACATGGACCAATGGTTCAATAAACTGATTTAAACAAAAAGTAGTAATTACTAGTAAACAACCTGCTAACATATAAACTACAGATAAACAAAAACTAAGTATAATAACATAAATGTAAATACATAAAAATGACTTATGGAATGTGATTTAGAACACGAATAAGAAATAAGTCTTCAGATGTGATTTCACACAGGCTGCTGTGCTGACAAATTAATGTTGAACAGAAATCTCAATCATAATGATCTAAAAACATTTTCTTTTTGATACCCAAAATTCCTGTTTTACTATATTTGATAAATTTTGTCAGATTATGGAGTAAAGTTACCAAAATTTGTATGTTCTTTTTTTTTATAATTAGGTATTCTACAACATAATCAAAAGTATGTTTTATAATATGAAATAGATTAATTTTTAACTTGGAGGCTCACAAAAGACCCAAGCTAAAGAAGTACTTTTTAAATAGTTGTTAAGTGTTGTCGACTCATGTTGTTGTTGTTATGTGCCGTGGAGTCGGTTCCAACTCATAGTGACCGTGTACAGGGTTTCCGAGGCTGTAAATCTTTATGGGAGCAGAAAGCCTCATCTTTCTCCCACGGAACAGCTGGTAGTTTCGAACTGCTTACCTAGCGGTTCGCAGACCGATTTGTAACCACTACGCTACCAGAGCGCCTATAATTGAGGCTGTGGAGACTTGGTATGGCATTGTAATTGATAAAGCATTGGACTGCAAGGTCTGTTTGAACCTCAAGGTTGGCGGTTCAAACTCACCGGCAGTCCTCAAAACCCTAAACAGGGTAGCTATGAGTCAGAAATGACTCAATGGCACTTAACAACAACATATGCTTCTGGGAGCAGAAAGCCTCATGTTTCTTCCCACGATTTAACTGGTGAGTTTCAAAAACTGACTTTGTCCATCAATGTCCAATATTTACCCTCTAGAGACACCGAACTCCCAAAGGAGTACTATTATTGTTAAGTGCCATCAAGTTGTTTTTGGCTCATAGCCACTCTGTGTACGGTTTCTGAGGAGCAGTTAGTGAGTTTGAACCACCCACTTTACAGAGCAAGTCAACCATGAAGTCCAGTGCTTATCCTGTAGCGCCACATCAGGACTTCAAAGGAGTACTGGTGGTGGTAGTGTGTCACCAAGTTGGTTGTGACTCATAGCAATCCTATATAGGGTTTCCAAGGCTGTAAATTTTCGCAGCAGCAGAAATCCTCATCTTTCTCCCACAGAGCAGTTGGTGGATATGAACTGCTGACCTTATGGTTAGCAGCCCAGCTCATAATCCACTATGCTATAGGGCTCCTTAAAGGAATACTTACTGTTGTTGTTGTTGTTGTGAAGCGTCTTGACGTGTGTTATGATTTATAGGGACCCAAGATACAGTTTCCAAGGAACAGCTGGTGGGTTTGAACTCCGCATCTTATGATTCAAAGCCTATTGCTGATCCTACAGCGTAACACCAGGAGTCCAAAGGAATACTATGGTGATGGTGATAGTGATGGTGATGGTGATGGTGGTGGTGTGCTGTGGAGCTGGGTGCGATTCACAGCAACCCTGCATAGGGTCTCTGAGGCTGTAAATCTTGATAGGAGCAGAAAGTTTCATCTTTCTCACACTGAACGGCTCGTAGTTTCAAACTGCTGAACTTGAGGTTAGCAACCAAACTTATAATTACTACAATACCAGAGCTCCTTAAAGGAATACTAGTAGTAGAAAAAAAACATATTCATAAAACACTGTTAAAGTTAATGAAAAATTATATGACTGAGGCCAAAACAGAGTGAATGTTGGCAAATCTATTTATCATATGACCCTGTGGAAATTGCAAATCAATGGCTGTTTCTCAACTAGATGATATCCTGTGAATGCACTAGTCCATGTTTGGCGTGCATATGATAATAATTTGGGAAAGAGTACTTATTCAGTGTTTTTCTTTTTTCACTGAGTGAAAAAGGGTTTTTATATATTAAACAACTATTGTGGCTATGGTTGTTGTCATTGTTGTTAAGTGCCGTTGATTCGATTCTGATCCATAGCGACCCGATATAGGGTTTCCAAAGAGCAGCTGGTGAGCTTGAACCACTGACCTTGCAGTTAGAACGACTTTGCAGTCTGACACATTAGTCCACAGCGCCATACCAGGACTCCGTGAGCTGTGGTATAGATGAAACAGTCTGTGGTTTATCATTAAGGTACTTGACTCATGTCTTTCTTTTCTTTTCCCTAAAAGTATTGTTATGAACTAGAAATGCCTACTTTAAATAAAGATTAGTTAGACAAACTTATGACATACTTAAAATCATATATATAAATACTTGTGTTAAAAATGGCAAATAATATAACTTCCTAATAGGGGACTGTTCAGACATACACAGAGAACAAACTATGAATTGTTACAAAATATGAATTGTTGTTGATGTTGTTAAGTGCCATGGAGTCAGTTCCCACTCATAGCGAACCTGTATAGGGTTTCCAAGAAGTGGCGGGTGAGCGTGAACTGTTGTCCTTGCAGTTCAAACTGACATTGCATGCCAGCACATTAATCCATAGCACCAAAGTAAGACTCCACACATAATACATGAATAAGAAACAATTAATTTCCACATTAAATTTTATACCATGCAAAGTTATATTATGAGAGAGTTATGTATATTATCTCTCTTTTTGAAAAAAAAAATAAATAAGAATGATTGCCTGTTGATCTAAGATTATTAGGTAATAGTATGTCCTGTCTAATTGAATATTTTCATTAACAAAAAAAATGCATGGGCTCTCAGTTTGAAAATACTTTAATAAATATTTATTGTTCAACTAACTATTGTGTAGAGAGTTAAAGCTTGTGACAAAGGTAAAAATAAATAAGTTCTGTTTTTCATGTCTTGAGATGATTCAGCTATTTTTAGGTTCTGCGATCATCATTATGATCATATCTCAGTTTATATCTATAGAACCTTGCACTTTTCTTTCAGAGTTCTTAACACATAATGTGTTATTATGCTTTATTTGGTTGATAATTTCCTTTAGTATCTGTCCTCTTAATGAAACCATAGTCTCCAATAGTGTAGAAAATCTTTCTCACCACTGAATCCTCATTGAGACCATATGAGAGTTAACTAAATTAACAGTTTAATTGTACAGTTCTGTGAGGGGGAAAAAAAAAAAAAAAAACCTAGACAGTGTAGGAGATTTCTTTAAATCAGTGCAACCAGCTAATAAAAGGTTCTCGACAGTTGGTAAGGCATTAGATACTTTCATCCTTACTTCATTTCCATACTCTGT
>NW_006408694.1:7091705-7092822 GCF_000296735.1 Chrysochloris asiatica | reverse complement strand
CGATCTTGCAGTTCAAATGGCTTTGCACTCTGGCGCATTAATCCACAGCGCCACAACAGGACTCCTAAGTAGGGTCATAAAGGGTCATTTTGAGTCGCAACTGACTCCATGGCACATAACCACCACCAAACATGACTAAGAACCCATTAGAAGACACTTAACAACAAATAACATTCAGCTATTTTCCTTAAATCTCCTAGATCATGTGGTAAAACTGCCCCTCTATGAGAGCTCTCCATGAACTTGTTTAAGCCACAATTTTGGTTCAGTATTCAGCAAGCATTACCATATAAAACAACAAAGAATTCACATAATGTCTGAACTTATGTCAAGCTTCAAAATGGAGTTTAAACTTTCACTGTGGACTGCAATCTTCCACAGATCAAGTGCTTTGGGATTTAAGCTGTAATTAATGGAGGCTTTAGGGGAAAGCGAATATATTTAAATTAATATCAATTTTATTAAAAACCAAACAAAAGATAATTCTATACGAAGAATTATTTTAAGGGCAGGTTGCTTTTGTTAAGTGTCTTTAAATCAGTTCCTTCTCATAGCAATGCTACATAGGTTTCTGAGGAATGACTGGTGCCTTTGAATTGCCGACCTCCTGTTTAGCAGTCCCATGCTTATCCTACAGAGCCATACCAGTCAAGTACTTGCTCATAAAATATTGATTTGACCTTTCTTTGTTATCAACTATGTGTACTTAGCTAAAATCCAATATTTTCCCAGGAAATCTGATTAAACACAGCTTTTTCAGCTAGGATGCCTGCCATTTTTTTCTTACCCACCACCTTCCTATGTTGGCATGGAATGCTGATAAAGTGCAAGAAGCAATCTTAGAATGAATGGTGAAGTTTAAGTTGGCAGTCACATGCTGAGGATGCCTAAGAAGAAAGATAAATGTGTCTGGGTCTCTATGGTGGACCTAATATATCAGTCTTTTGTAACCAGTCTTGGACTTCTGTTTGGCAAGAGAAAAGTCAGGCCTTATGTATTAAAGTCATGAGGTTCCTATGATTCACAGCTGAACCTAGTCATGGATGGCATGGGGAATATGTAAAAGCATTGAGATTAGTTAAAAACCCACAGATATCTAGTCAGTTCTGACTCATAT
>NW_006408694.1:7089895-7090885 GCF_000296735.1 Chrysochloris asiatica | reverse complement strand
TGGTTTCCAACTGCTGACCTTATCGTTCATAATCCAGTGCTGATCCTACAGTGCCACACCAGGAGACCAACATCATTCAAAGACCATAGAAAATTATCAACTTAAAAAATTATCCAGGTATATTAGATCAAACATTTAATGAACTCACCCCTAATGTGATTGTTGCCAAAACAAAACAAGGGTTTACCACCTGTCACTGTAGTCAATCACGGAGACAGGGAGAGATCCAATCCAAGCTTTATTAGCAGAAAGCAAGCAGGCTGGAGGATGGTGAGAATAGCTTCTCAACACCATCCTGCTTATTGTGGAGAGTGAGCACACTATACAGGATAAATTACATTTGGATATACACTTAACCTAGTTTAACATTAAAGCAATATATTCTACTTTTTGGAAAAGGGGAACAAACAGGTAAGAATCCTTGTAAACATTTTAACTCTTAGGAAAGGAGAACAAACAGATAATAATCCTTTTCGCTTTGCCTGTCCTTAACTAATTTCAAGACCTAATGACTAAACTAACTTAATTTTGTTTAGGTCAGTAAGCCCACGCTATCATTCCCCACCCTTATTTTTAGATTTCATTTCTATGAAATCAGTTGTAAATGAAAATATTTTGTTCCTGCACATTATTCTTTGGATCAACCAGATTAAGCTTAGGTTGTTTAAAGCAATAGGTTTTTCAAAGAGCGATACAACACGGTGAAAATTGAATACAGCAACATATAAAAATTCCTATGACAATACAAACTTGGAACCCTGCTACTAATAATGTATGTAACCATTTTACATTAGGTAACCAAGACAACCAATTTTTGAGATGTATTCCAAAGAAGCCCTTTCTCTGTTGAATGTCAGAAATTAGTCCTTTAACATTTTTCAGTTTTTGTTCCAATTAGTTCATAATTGTCTGAGAGATTAAAACAACACACCCATGATTATACCATAAAAGTAAATAATCTATAGGAGCCCTGTTTTCCAGTACTGCCTC
>NW_006408694.1:7088507-7089315 GCF_000296735.1 Chrysochloris asiatica | reverse complement strand
CTCTGAGGGATCCTCTGTTGGTCTCTGTTGCACTGTCTGAACCATATTAAGACTTTTTTGTTTGGGATCTCCTTTTGAAGACCTGCCAATATATATCTCTTGTAATGGCTTAGAAGTGGAGGTCTCCATCATTTGAATTCCAGTCATGTTCTGTCAAGGGCATGGCTGCTGCCAGAGCAAAAGTGTCATTAGGGCTTTCCAAGTATAAATGATCAGCTTCCTCCTGAGAACAAAAGAGCCAGCCTTCTTTTGTTACTTGTCAAAAGCATGCTTAGCAGAGCCTACACATATGCCCAGTTGGGATGGTGGGTGGAGAAAATAGTTGTCACCAGTTCCATTACCTTAGAAGGGTCAATGTGGTAGGGAGGGTTAGAATTTTTCCAATTTAGTAAATCAAAAGTTGAGAAAGGAGTATGAGCCCAATAGTATCCTATGGGTTGGCCCTGCTAATTCAGCCCAGTGGGCAGTTGTTGAATGGGTTATTGCCCAGCCTTAACCCCTCCAAGTGTTCCCTGTCCAAATTGTGTTCCTTGTCTAGTGCAAGAGGGTGAGGCCACTTCTAAGCCTCCTTCTGTTGAATAAGGGGGTGCTGGATCCCCAAAAGGAGCTTGATTGACCCGAGCCAGGGGAGCTGAAGGTCTGATGCTTGATAGTATAACCTAATTTTCTAGTGTCTCTGATTCTGGTTTTTCAGTTGGACCATCATATAATACTGTTTTCCCTTTTTCTTTGTTCGACTCTGTTTGTACCATTAACCTATTTCCCTTCAGCTCTGCATCTCTGTTATGCAGGGTCATAAAGGCTTGTA
>NW_006408694.1:7086135-7086972 GCF_000296735.1 Chrysochloris asiatica | reverse complement strand
AAGCATCAAAGAGAAAAATGGAAGGAATACACAGTCACTGTACCAAAAGGAAATGGTTAATGCTCAACCATTTCAAGAGTTAGTATATGATCAAGAGCCAATAATACTGAAGGAATTAGCAAAGAACAAGGCACCAGGAATTCATGGAATAAAAATTGAAATCTTTTAAGAAAGTGAGGTGGCACAGGAGGCACTCACTCATCTCTACCAGTAAATTTGGAAGACAACTATCTGGCGGACTGATTGGAAGTGATCTGTATTTGTGCCCATTCCAAAGTGAGGTGACCCAACAGAATGCAGAAATCATTGGACAAACTCTTTGATATCCCATGCGAGTAAAGTTTTACAAAAGGTAATACAGAAATGGCTGCAAGCATACATTGACAGTGAACTTCCAGAGGTTCAAGCTGGATTCAGAAGAGGCCATGGCATGAGGGATATCATTGCTGATATCCGATGGATATTGGCTGAAAGCAGAGAATATCAGAAAGTTGTGTTTTGTTGTTGTTAAGTACCGTGGAGTCAGTTCTGACTCATAGAGTGACCCTGTACAGGATTTCTGAGGCTGTAAATCTTTACGGGAGCAGAATGCCTCATCTTTCTCCCACGGAACCACTGGTAGTTTCAAACTGCTGACCTTCCAGTTGGCAGCTTGACTGGTAATCTTGTGCTTTATTGACTTTGCAAAAGCTTTCAATTGTGTAGATTATGACAAGCCATGGACAACATTGTGAAGTATGATTATTCTGGAACACTTAATTGAGCTCATGAGGAGTCTGTACCTACACCAAGAGGCAGTTGTTTGAACAGAACATGGGAACACTGAATGGTTTAAAA
>NW_006408694.1:7080312-7084680 GCF_000296735.1 Chrysochloris asiatica | reverse complement strand
AAAAAAAAATGAGGCCTTGCTGCCTGTCACTGTAGTCAATCACAGAGATGGGGAGAGATTCAATCCAAGCTTTATTAGCAGAAAGCCAGCAGTCTGGAGGACAGTGGACATAGCGTCTCAAGACCTTCCTGCTTATTGTGAAGAGTGAGCACACCATATAGGATAAATTATGTTTGGATGTACACTTAAGCTAGTCTAACATTAAAGCAACATATTCTACCTTTTGGAAAAGGGGAACAAACAGGTAAGAATCCTTGTAAACATTTTAACTCTCGGGAAAGGGGAACAAACAGAGAATAATCCTTTAGCTTTGCCAGTCCTTGGCTACTTTCAAGATCTAATGACTAAACCACCTCAATTGTGTTTAGCTCAGTAGGTTCACACTATCATGATGACTGGAACTGCAGTTACCTTGGTAGGGCCTGACCAAAACCAAATGATTTTGCTGGCCTTATATGCCCCATGACAACAACAACAACAACATATGCCTTGTGGGCTGGATGTTCCCCACCCTTACTGTACAGGATTTCCAAGGAGTAGTTGGCAGATTTGAACCACTGACCTTGTGGTTCACAGTCCAGTGCTTATCCTACAGGGCTCCTAAGTTGTTGTTAAGTGCCATCAAGTCAGTTCCAACCAATAGTAACCTGATATAGGGTTTCTGAGGAGCAGCTGGTAAACTTGAACTACTGACCTTGCAGTTCTAATGGCTTCGCAGTCTCACACATGAACCCATAGCACCATACCAGGACTCCTAAGTAGGAGGCTATTAATGGATTAAACCATTTGATAGTGCTTTTTCTGTAGGTAAATAACAACAAAATGAAATAAAAACAAAAGCCAACAGCTACCTGTGTATGTAATAATTTAGGCATTTAACATTTCGAAGATTTAATAAGATCTCAAGGCTAGCTGATAACATAAGATTATCCACAAGAATTAAAAATGAGAGAAACTCACAAGCCATATCAGATTTCTAAAAAGACAAGAAGCCATTGAAAAAATGGAACATTTACTGATAGTGATTCCTCAATGATAGCATGTCATTTTTATCACAGCTGGAACACAAAGACAATCCTAGACTGATAGCACATGGAAAGTAGATTTTACTAGTCACAGCAAGAAGTAGACAGTACTTGAGAAAAAAAACAAAGATCCCTTTTTGAATGTCCCCTTAACTCAAAAAGGCTGTCTGGGCAGAGATGAAAGCACTTCTACCTGTATTTTACTTTTGTGTTGCTAAGAGAGGGACAAAAAAGGGATACCTACCATCTCCATATCCCTCTAGGATAGGTAAGCTTAGCTAGGTAAGCTGAAAACTTCTGTTACACATCCTGAACCTAGCACCATAGCTAATGGTTTTCTGAGATGCTTCTTCTAGCCATTTCTTTCATATTTGCTTGTTCCAAGGCCTCATTATATACCTCCTCTCTTTCTGAAGCCTGTGGCTATGATAATAAGTTGGAAACTCCCAATTCATTTGCACATGTTTATGTGTTATCTGATCATTTTAGAAATACAAAGACACCTTGGATTACTGGGAAATTCCAAGGACTATTTTGTTAAACCTGAAAAAAAAGGTTCAAATCAAGTGTATTGTCTTACAGTGCCAGTAATTCTAATGTAAAGCACAAGAAGAATACTATATAAGGTGTCATGTCCTCTAGTGGCAGGTTCATTTCACTAGCTGAACTGGGAGAATCAGGGAGGAGTTGAACTCCAACATGGTCAACTCAAAACACTCATGCAGGTAGACTTTCAAAACACAGTTCATTAGTAAAGTGAAACTTAGGCTTCTCAAAGGAAAGAAACAGTTTGTCTCCATGAATGGAGAAGACCTAGATAGGATCTTAGCTCTGTGGTTTTTATTGAATCAACCTTAACATATGATAATAGTGGTGGTTATGTACCATGGAGTCGGTTCTGACTCTTAGGGACCCTGTACAGGGTTTCTGAGGCTATAAATCTTTATGGGAGCAGAAAGCCTCATCTTTCTCTCACAGAACAGCTGGTAGTTTCAAACTGCTAACCTTGCAGTTCACTGCCCAATTCAAAACTTCTATGATTACCAGAGCTCCTTAACATATGATAATAAAGGGAAGGAATATTCATTTGTTTTTCTGGGAAGGGGTGAAGAATTCCTTGAAATGAAGTGCTACCTGTTTTCTGTCCTTTTTTAGTCATTTCCAGATCTAACATGGTACCATGGGTGTGCATTTTACTTCACAGGGTCACTATGTGTCAGAAACAACTGGACTGCACTTAAAATTTAAAAATGATGCAAAAGTAACCTAGCGGTCACCCTGCTCCTAGCTGCAGATGCCCAGATTCAGGGACATCCCTTGTTCCTGCCAGATTGTGCTTGCTCATCTTGCAGACCTTATGTTTCTTTAATTAGCCAGGGATGTTAGGCCAGGTCTTGTGTCCAACCTCCTGGTTCTTGATAATTCTGTTCTTTGTGCCCTAGGCCCTGGTTTTCCTCTTCTGCCTTACAATAGTATTTGGGTCCTGGTATGGCGCTGTAGGATCAGCATTGAACTTCTAAGCATAGGGTTGCTATGAGTAAGAACTGATTCGATGGCACTTAACAACACAGGCTTTTTATAAGGGCCAATTAGACAGTTTCAGGGAGACCTCACTATGATCAAGAAGAGTCTGGAATGGTGCTTGCCTTTGAACCAAGGATCCAGTGTCCCTGCATTGTGAACTTCCTAGACTCAGAAGTGGGGTTTGTGACACTGAAGATGGAACATGACTGAAAAAAAAACATGAAGGTCCATGGAGCTAGAAAGGTATGATGGACTTGAAAGTCTATAGGGTGAGAGCTGAGCTTCTTTAGGCAGGAGTCTTGTTCACTGAGCTAAAAGAGTTCTATGCTTGTCTGTGTAGGGCAGAGAACTAATTTTTGACAAAGTGAATCCCAAAATTATGAAGGTCATCAATGAAAAAATAGGGACCAATTTTTAGTATGTCCCAATCATCTATTCTGTCTACTTTTGTTTGTGTCATTTTCAAAATGTATTCCCTGTATTACAGCCCTCACATTGGTCCCTATTTTATCATTGATGACCTTCATAATTTTGGGATTCACAGTTAGGTCTTTAATCCAAGCTGATTTGGTTTTTGTATAGAGTATGAGATAAACGTCTTGTTTCAATGTATTGCATATTACTTTCCAGTTCTGCCAACACCATCTGTCAAAGAGACTATCTCCTCAACATGTAATATGTTGAAGCACTTTGTAAAAACTTAGTTGGCTGTATGTGGATGGGTTATTTTCTGGATTCTTGATTCTGGTTCACTGATCAATGTACCTTTCATTGTACCAGTATCAGGCTGTTTTGACCACTGTAGCCATGTAGTAGATTTTGAAATCGGGGAGTGAGAGTCTTCCAACCTTGTTCCTCTTCTTAAGTACATTTACAGTAATAGTGGGCAATTTTAATATACCACTTTCAAAAATGGATAGAACAACCAGAAAAAAATATCAACAAAGACACAGAGGACCTGAATAACACAATCAGCCAACTGGACTTCATAGATGTGTACAGAATAGAACATGTGTTAGGCCACAAAACAAATCTCCATACATTTACAAATATCAAAATACAACAAAGCATCGTCTCAGACCACAATGCTATCAAATTAGAAATCAAAAATAGGAAGTCCAAGGAAATAAAGTCAAATACATGAGAACTGAATAATACTCTGCTGAAAAGAGACTGGGTAGTAGAAGAAATAAAACATAAATTTACAAAGTTCCTAGAAACAAATGAGAACAAAAGCACAACATACCATAATATTTGGGACACAGCAAAAGCAGTGTTGAGAGCACAGTTTATTGCAATAAATGCACACATCCAAAAAGAAGAACCAAAATCAACACATTAACACAACATCTCCAATAACTAGAAACAGACCAGCAAAATACACCTTTAGTCAACAGAAGAAAGGAAATAAAGACTAGAGCAGAAATAAACAAGATAAAAACAGAAAACTATAGCAAGAACCAACAGGACAAGAAGCTTGTTCTTTGAAAGAATTAATCAAATTGACAAACCACTGGCAAACCTAACAAAAGAAAAGAGGGAGAAGAAACAAATAACGTGCATAAGAAATCACACGAGTAATGTCACAAGAGAACCAATAGAAATAAAAAGGATAATTAATAACAGAATATTATGAAGAGATGTACTCCAATAAATTTGAAAACCTAGAGAAGATGGATACATTTTTAGAAAAGCACGACCTACTTAAACTTACACAGAGTAAAGTAGAAAACTTGAAAAGACCTATAACAAAGAATGAAATTGACCAAGTCATCAAACAACTCCCAACCAAAATAAGTCTAGGTCCAGATGGCTTCAC
>NW_006408694.1:7047238-7080212 GCF_000296735.1 Chrysochloris asiatica | reverse complement strand
AAGATAATTTTTTTTTTTTTTTTAAATAAAGGAAACGTAGGTAAATTGCTACAACTTGATGAACTTGGTCTATGCTCATGGAGATAGTAACTATAAATACCAAAAGAGAGCGAAGGAGTCTTCACATCTAGTATCAATGCTATCCCCCATGTACAAGGTCAGATAGGGACAGGCAACTTAGATATCGGCTATCTAAAATGAGGGGGTGATGGAGGTATGAAGTGACTGGCTTACAACGTTTCAAGTGGGAGTTAAGTTTAATAGTGTGTGGGGGAAGAAATTGTCCCCACTGAATAGTTTTCATCTTGTGTATATGGGTCTTATGATTCAGTAGTGAGTAATAGTTATCATGACTAAATTAGACTGTCACAATTATAAAGGTAGAAGTTTTATAACAAAAATGTGGGAGTAGTTAATTTTGCAGTCCAGAAACAAAGGACCCTAGGACCATCAAGAGAGAAAAGCACAAGCAGAATGCGGGCCCTTATCCAGAGAAGCAGCGACACCAGAGATAGGGACATAGAGAGAGGGAGCAGCTGAGAACTCTAGATTCATGGGAAGAAAGGGACTGAGAAGTGTCAGCCAGGAGGCAGACTTGCAGAAGGTGCCCTTTGGTGGTGTAAATTATTATATATGCCTGTTTTGTTTTGTTTTTTTCCAAAGAGCTAAAGTGAATAGAGAGAAATACTGTTATGTGATGGTACATGGAGGGGATTATAATCATTGTAATGAAACAAGGTGTATAATTTGTTGAATGTAAAACTGATGATCTGCTCTGTAAACTGTTACATAACAATAATAATAATAATTGAGAGGCACTGGGCTGAGTCTGTTGTTGATATTCATGAACACACCATAGAGTTTCCGGTAGATGTCAGGTTCACTGTTGTAGGGAGTGGGTGTCATGTTGTAGAATTTAGTTCAGAATTCCGTTTATTTGTTCTACCAGCACAGCCCTAGTTTGGTTGTATGGGAGAAGGAAGTGCCAAACAATGCCCATGCTGTCTGCCCAATCTTGGCCTTTTTGGCCTGTTTTTCAATGTAGCCACTCAGTCACTTGCTCTGCCAGTGTGTGTTGTCTGGCACACAGCTAGGTCAGTTCATCAGCTTGAGCATTCCCAGAGGAATGAGGGGGCTATGAGCTGGCAATGTTCATGCCCTGTGTCTGGGCCCCAGAGAGGTCACTGCTTAGCTCACCAGTCTTGCTCATTCCATTGTGTTAGCAACAGCACTAATCTTTTACACACTGCCCAGCTGTCCATGGGGTTTGGCTTATGCATGAGCAACATTCAAGCAGCTCTCAACTAAGCCACTGACTGCTCTGCCCATGCCTGATCAATCCACACACCTTCTATGGCAGGTTGTATGGCCACTGTGGACCACGATTTGGGGGTTTTACATTGAGCTGAGCCATCTGTGTAGCAAGTGTCCAAGAATCTGTCCAGCACCGTTAAGTATGTGACTTTCTTGTGGAGGTACCGCCGTCGTGGATGGCTAGTGCTTTCCATCAGTGACATAGGTAATTGGCCCGAGGATCTGATGTAACAGCACTCAAGGGGCTGGCTGAGAGAACACTTCTCTTGTTGAAAATATGCATGCCATTTGGCCAATGTGCTGAACTGGGCCAACCCCAAATGGGGCTTGCCTGGTATTTAACCCACCCCTGTATGGGGTAGTGTGTTTGCACTGTTAAAGGGGCCTCTTTTGTGATGTCTTTTATGAGCTGTAAGCTATTATATAGGACAAAGTTATATATGTAGGACAAAGTTGCTTTTCTATAGTGCTTCTGTATTGTGTTTCTGCACTTTCCATAGTTGAGATTAGAGTCCTAAGAGAACACACTGGCCCTATTGCCATTGCCATTGCCACAGACCTTAGTCATAACCTTTCAGATAATTGACAACATCTAATTCACACTCTCGCCCTAGTCCCAAAGGTCTGTATTTGTTGCATTGCAAATTTGGCAACATTGAATACCTGTCCTGTCTCAGGGGTCCAGTCTCAAATTGCCTCCTTCTTGACAAAGCAGTATAATGGGCACAAAATCTCAGTCAAGTGATCAATAAAGGCCTTTCAATAGCCCAGCATCCCTAGGAATATTTGCAACTCCTTTACTTTGGTAGGGTAGGGTATGCTTTCACCATATCAATGATTGTTTCAAGAACCAAGAATTTGACAGATGATCCAGGACCCTGTAGTCTGGCATACTTAATGACCCATATCACGACCTTAAGTGTAGTATTAGTTGTGGTGCTACTTGTTGAATTAAGGAGAGAGAATCACACGTTAACATAACGTCATCAATATAATGGAACAGGTGGATACCTGGGGACTTGGCCCAGTTCCCTAGTTCCCATGAATTAAGGTGCCCTTGTCCCCAGAATCTACTAATGCTAACTCTGTATGTTTGTTCTTAAGAGACAAGTACATAATTAATTCTACATGGGACCTCTGGTCCCCTGATAAACTCCATAGTCAAGTCAAGGGGGAAGCTTGGCCCCACCCCTAATCCAGAGGTGTCAGTACTTCCCATGTCAAGGGTTCCCTAGGGGCAGTGGGTTCCTGAGGGTCTTTTATTTTAACAAACTCTTGTTTGGGGTGGAACTTTTGCCATAGCTTCATTAGCACTGCATTTGGTTGCCTGCCAATTTTGTCTCCAGGGGTACCAAAAGTAAACAAGTCAATTCACAATTGCTTCCTGGTTACCCAGAACTGGCTCTCTTTGTTTTCTGTCTCACTTGCTCATTCCCTTCCATCTATCATTCCTGCAGCTCAGACATGCCATCTGCATAACTTCTCTGTCTGCCCTAGGTCTGCTACTGCCTGAGCAGCCTGCTGGGACTATAGGTGTCCCACCATAGAGCTTAATATAGACACCAGCACTCCATGTCACTGTTTAGCAACTGATTGTAAAACAGATTCCTTCATTCCAGTGGTAAGCAACTCATTAGCAGCCCCAATAATGTTCTGTATACGTAGCATGCTTCGTTTCCAGGTCTCTAATCACTTTCTACAATTCTTCTATAGATGCCCAGCATGTGGGAGAGGCCAGGGTGTGTCCCTCATTGGCCAGGCAGGCCAATTTTGGAGAATTCAGCTTTCATCCCTACAGAAATACAGACAGAATGCTTCTTAGAAGTGAGGATGGCAAGACTGTCTTTCGTACTTTAGACAAGCTGTGAGGATGGTTTTGTCCCTGGAGTATGACATAACGCTCAGTAAAGTGGAGGATTATCTCAAAAGAGGAAAGCCCCCAAGGAGATGGATTGACTCAGTGGCAGCACCATTGGACTCAAACATAACAATTGTTAGGATGATGCAGGCCTGGGCTGTATTTTGTTCTGTTGTACAAAGAGTTGCTATGAGATAGAACTGACTGGTTGGCACCTAACAGCAACCAAAAAAAAAAAAGCAACAGAGTTTATTATTTATAAATGAATGCCTCATATATGTCTCTTGCAAGTTTGACTGTAAGATCCAGAAACAGCAGAAAAGGAATATGCCCATCTATTGAGACTAAAGGAGTCCTGGTTTGGCACTGTGGGTTAATGTGTTATGGGTTAATGTGCAAGGTCTATGGTTCAAGCTCACCAGTCACTCCTCAGAAACCCTATACAGGGTCACTATGGGTTGGAACCAACTCAACAGCACTTAACAACAACAGCTGAGACTAAAAGAAGTCTCAGTAGCATAGTGGGTTATGAATTGCTCTGTTAACCACAAGGTCAGCAGTTCGAACCTACTAGTGGGGGAAAGATGAGGCTTTCTGCTTCCATAGTGATTTACAGCCTCAGAAACCCTATACAGGGTCACTCACAATGAGTCAGAACCAACTTGACCACCACAACCACTAAAACTAAATAGATGTTTATACTGTTAAACTGCTGTAGTAATAGTATACTATACACATGCTTACAAGGAGTCATGGTGTGGCACTTCAGGATAAGCACTGGACTGCTAACCATAAGGCTGGTGGTTCAAACCCACCAGCTATTCATCAGAAACCCTATATAGGGTCATTATGAGTCAGACCTGACTTGATAGTACTTAACAACAACAACAAGGAAGATCAGTGGGTATGCACTGGATTGCTAACCTCACTTATTCAAACCCAATCCTGTCAAAATTTCCATGTATTACTGTCAAAGGTGAATGCTTGTTGCCACTCTAAATCTCTGCACAGACACAACATTATATTGAACATTTCACTGCTATATAAACTAGAATCAGAATACAGTACAAAACACAAAACCTCTCAGACATGGGCATGCTTGGTGGCCTGGAGACTTCTCATATAGAATTAATATAATTTAAAACAAATAACAGTGGATAAATCAAGGAAGGTTATTAGGAAACAAGATATACAACCACAGCAATTTCTTTTAAAAATAAAACTTAGAATCAAGCTCATAAAATTGTATCTACCTCCAAAGAAGAGTCATTTGATTGATTGCATTTTTTAATACTTTCTTCTCCTGCTACCTTCTAAACTTAAAAATACCCAGATTAAGTTTCTAAATTTAAAATACTCAGATTAAGTTCAAAGATCATTTATGAAATACTGTCTCATCATAATAAACTAATAGGTATAACTGGAGTACTTAAGAGATGTCAGGCAAAATTTTATGTTCTTTAAAATTAACTCAGCCTTCACAGTGACCATTTGAAATAGGCGCTCCTATTATTCATACCAATTTGCAGATGAACATATGAGTCTTAGAGAGTAGCAATCTTTTCTAAATTCACACTGTTAGAGATAGCATAATGATGATACTTAGATTTGTCTTAATCCAGCTCTTTAAACTGTAGCAGAAACTCCTTCTCTATTTTTATCCAATACATCAATATTCATGTTCCAATCCATGACTTAATTGCCTCATGAAGTCTCTTTAATGGCTCCAGCTCAGGCTTGTTCCTCTTCTCAGTTACGTTCCACTACCCTTAGGGCCACAATTTTGCATTTCAGAGCATATGTCCATACAGAGTGTATTCAATTAACAATCTTCCTTACCTCACATAAATAAAGTATCTTGAGAATGAGGTAGGAGAAGTCAGAAAAAATGACCTTTGCTCAGAGTCTTAAAGAGTAAGTCTTAAAGGCTCGCAGGAAATAGTGAGAAACTGCCCATGCTCTGAAATGAACAATGTCAAAATGTGGTAATAAAAAGGGCTTAATAATTGTGAGGGATTTAGTAATACTAATAAACTTTTTCCTGGAGGTTTTAGACAATTTAATAAATCTTGACAAAGACAGAAAATATAAAAAAGATTGAAAAGAAAAATTTTAGTTGTCACAATTTTAGAATAAAAGCAAAATATATGACAAATAAATTATTATAATTAAACAAAGCTAGGAGATAAGGGTCAATATAAAAATAATTGCATTTCTATATAATAAAAACAATAAGATACTAAAAATGCTAATTAATAATATTTGTTATATATATTGCCAAATAATCCTAATTAACCAGAAATAGAGTTAATAATTTTTATTTATGCTTTTTTCACAGAAAATTATAAAATGGAAATGGGTTAGTGCAAACCTTAAATTATGGATAGTTACATTGGATTCATGGATTGTTGTTGTTGTTAAGTGCCATCAGTTGACTCACAGCGACTCTGTATAGGGTTTCCAAAGAGTTACTGGTGAGTTTGAACCGTTGACCTTGTGGTTCAAATTGACCTTGCGGTCCAGTGCTTTATCCCACAGTGCCACACCAGGACTCATAGATAGTAAGACTAAAATATTTATGATATTTTATGCGATATGGTTGAAGCCATTTTTGCATTATCTTTAGTAAAACTTTATTCACATTGGATATCAATGATATTGATTGATGATTTTCTCATTCTGTTAGGTCAACTCTCTTTGGAATAGGCACAAATATGGATCTCTTCTAATCAGTTGGTCAGTTAACTGTCTTCCAAATTTCTTGGAATAGATGAGTGAGTATTTCCAGTGCTGCCTCAGTTTGTTGAAAGATTCCAATTTGTATTTCATCAGTTTCTGGAGCCTTGTACTTTGTCAATGCCTTCAGTGCACCATGGATTTCTTCTTTCAGGTTCATTGGCTCTTGATCATATGCTACCTCTTAAAACAGTTGAATGTTGACTATTTCTTTATGGTGCAGTGACTGTGTATTCCTTCCAGATTCTTTTGATACTTTCTGCACTATTCAATATTTTGACCATGTGGTAGTTGTTATGTGCCATGGAGTTGGTTCTGACTCATAGCAACCCTGCTTAGAGTTTCTGAGGCTGTAAATCTTTACAGAAGCAGAAGGCCTCATCTTTCTCCTGTGGAACCACTGGTAGTTTTGAACTGCTGACCTTGAGATTAGCATCCTGATTCACAGCCACTACACTACCAGAGCTTATTTTGCCCATGTTGTTGTTATTAGGCGCCATTGAGTAGGTACCAACATATAACGCCTCTATGCACAACAGAAAGAAACACTGCCTGATCCAGGGCCAACCTCACAATTATTCCCACTCTTGAGCACACTGATGCTGCCACTTTGCCAATCCATCTCGCTGGGGGGTCTTCCTTCTTCCTCTATGTTGTTGTTATTAGGTTCCATCGAGTCGGTACTGACCCAAAATGGCCTTATGCACAGCAGAACAAAACACTGCCCGATCCTGGGCCAACCTCACTACTGTTGCCACGCTTGAATCCATTGATGCTGCCACTTGGCCAATCCATCTCATTGGGGGTCTTCCTCTTTTTCTCTGACCCTCCACCTTACCAAACATGATTATCCTTCTCCAGCGACTGGTCCCTCCTGACAATATGTCTGAAGTATGAGAGACAAAGTTTGGCCATCTTGGCCTCTAAGGAGCACTCTGGCTGCACTTCTTCCAAAGCAGATCTATTGGTTCTTTTGGCAGCCCATGGCACTTTTAATATTCTCCTCCAACACCATAACTCAAAGGCATCAATTCTTCTACAGTCTTCCTTATTCACTGTCCAGCTTTCGCATGCATATGAGGTTATTGAAAATATCATGGCTTGGGTCAGGCGCACCTGAGTTCTCAAGCTGACATTGCTCTTCAACACTTTAAAAAGTTCTTGTGCAGCAGATTTGTCTAATGCAATACACCGTTTGATTTCTTGACTGTTGCTTCTGTGAGTGTTGACAGTTGATCCAAGAAGAATGAAGTCCTTGACAAGTTCAATCTTTTCTCCATTGATAAGAATTTGTTTATTGGTCCAGTGGTAAGGATTTTTGTTTTCTTTACATTGAGATGTAATCCATCCCGAAGGCTGTGCTCTTTGATCTTCACCAGTAAATGTTTTAAGTCCTCTTCACTTTCAGCAAGCAAGATTGTATCATCTGCATATCACAGGCTGTTAATGAGTCTTCCTCCAATCCTGATGCCACATTCTTCTTCATAAACCAGCTTCTCGGATTATTTGCTCAGCATACAGGTTGAATAAGCATGGTGAAAGACTATAACCCTGTCACCCAGCTTTCTTAATTGTAAACCTTTCAGTGTGCCCATGTTCTGTTCGAACAACTGCCTCTTGGTCTAGATACAGACTCCTCATGGGCACAATTAAGTGTTCTGGAATACTCATGCTTCGCAATGTTGTCCATAGCTTGTCATGATCCACACAATCAAAAGCCTTTGTTTTTTTTTGCATAGTCTATAGAACCCTTCAATATTCCAAGTCGAGGCTTGAATTTTTCTTCAGTTCCCGCTGCTTAGAAATGCTGAACATATTCTTCCCTTTTCATTTTCCAACTCCGTGTCTTTGCATATTTCATTATAATATTTGACTTTGTCTTCTCGAGCTTCTCTTTGAAATTTTCTTTTAAGCTCTTGTCAATCCTCCTTTCTTCCATTTGCTTTATCATCTGTATGCTGGAAACCAAGTTTTTGAGTCTTTTTGATATATATTTAGATATTTTCCTTATTTCTTGTCTTCTTAGTGGCCTCTTGATTACTTCCTGCATGATTTTCTTGATGTCATCCCACAGTTCTTCTGGTCTTCGGTCATTTGTATCTGATTCATCAAATCTGTTCTTGCGATGACCTTTAAATCCCTATGAGATATGTTCAAGGTGATATTTTGGCTCTTATGGATTTGTTTTCATTTTCTTCAGCTTCAGTTTGAATATTTGATATGATACAATTGATGGTCTATTCCATAATCTGCCTCTGACCTTGTTTTGGCTGTTAGTATGGAGGTTTTCCACTGTCCTTTTCCATATATGTAGTCAATTTGATTTCTGTTTATTCCATCTGGTGAGGTCCATGTATATAGTTATATAGTTGTCTTTTATGTTGTTTAAAAAGAAAGGTATTTTCATTGAAAGAGTTTTTGCTTTCCAAAATTCTGTAATGCTATCTCCAGCATCATTTCTACCACCAATACCATATTTCCCAATGACTGATACTTCCTCTTTATTTCCAACTTTTGCATCCCAATTGTTAGTAATTATCAATACAGCTTGAATGCATGTTTGATCAATTTCAGACTGAAGAATTTAGTAGAATTCTCCAATTTCATCATCACTGGCTGTAGTGGTTGGTGTATAAATGTGAATATTTATATTAACTGATCTTTCTTTTTGGTGTTTGGATATTATCCTATCATGAATGCATTGTACTTCAAGATAGATCTTGAAATCGTCTTTTTGATGATGAATGTGATGTCATTCCTCTTAAATTTGTCATTCCCATCATAGTAAACCATGTGGTTGTCAGATTCAAAGTGACCAATACCAATCCATTTCAGCTCACTTATAGCTAGGATATCAATACTTATGTCTTCAATTTCATTTTTGACAATTTCTAATTTTCCTAGATTTATACCATGTTCTGGTTTTTAGTGAATGTTTACAGCTGTTTCTCCTCATTTTGAGTTATGTCCTATCACAAAATGAAGTTCCCAAAAGTTTTCTTCCATTTGCATCATCATTGTCAAATCACTTTGAGGAGGCAGTTCTTCCCCAGTCACATTTTGATTGAGTGCCTTTCCAACTGAGGGGCTCATATTCTGGCACTATATCTGACTATGTTCTGATGTTCTTCACCATGCTCCAATATTCAGTATTCTGGGGGTGACAGTATTCCACTGCTATCCGTAAGATTTTCTGTGACTAAATATTCAGAATTAGTCCATTTCTCATCTTCCTAGTCTGTCTTCATTTCAAAGCTCATCTGAATCCTGTCCCCCATGGGTGACCCTGCTAGTATTAAAAATACCAGTGGCATATGGTCCAAAGTCACAGCAATACACAAACTACTATAGTAGGGTAAACTGACAGATGAGTGGTGGTCATCTAATCATTGCTGTTATTAAGTACCATCAAGTTGGTACTGATTAATTGTGACCCTATGTATGACAGAACAGAACACTTCCTAGTCCTGTGCCAACCTCACAATCATTGCTATGCCTGAGCCCATTGCTTCTACCACTGTGCTAATCCATCTCATTGGGGGTCTTCGTCTTTTTCTCTGATCCTCCACTTTACCAAACATTACATCCTTCTTCAGTGACTGTTCTGTCCTGAAAATATGTTTAAAATATGAGAGACAAAGTCTGGCCCTCCTGGTTTTCAAGGAGCACTTTGGCTGTACTTCTTCCAACACAGATGTGTTTGTTCTTTTGGCAGTCCTAACGTTATTGGAAATACCATGGTTTGGGTCATGGGCACCTTAGTCCTGAAACTGACATCTTTGCTCTTTAACACTTTAAATAGGTCTTGTGCAGCAGATTTGCCTATTGCAACATGTCATTTAATATTTGCTGCTTCCATGAATGTTGATGATTTATCTGAGCAAAATGAAGTCTTTGACAACTTCGATCTTTTCTCCATTTATATGGATGTTGTTTATTGGTCTAATTGTGAGAATTTTTGTTTTCTTTACACTGAAGTGCAACCCATATTGAATGCTATGGTCTTTGATCTTCATCTGCAAGTATTTAAAGTCCTTTTCACTTTCAGCAAGGAAATTTTTATCATCTGTATATCACAGGTTATTAATGAGTCTTCCTCTACAACCAATCCATAGATTATTGTTATTTCAGGTAATATATAAAACAGTATATATTATAACAGTGTTTGTGTCTATTGTCTTTAACTCTTGCACTCCTCCCTGTGTCTTCCAATTTTTGTGGTAACTCAGATTGGAAGTGGTAGTTTACGAGCTTTCAGTTAAGGTCCATTAGACTTCAGTGATGATATAGCTAATTCCATATCCACTTCTGAATATGGCTTGAATTTCTGGTAGCTCCATGTTGATTGTACTACTGCAAATATTTTTGAAATATTTTCAGCAAAATTTTACTTGCTGCATGATAGTAACGATATTGTTTGATAATTTCTGTATTCTGTAGAGTTACTTTTCTTTCAAAATGACAAAAGTGTGGATTTCTTCCATTTTTTTTGGCTAGGTAACTGTCTTCCAAATTTCTTGGCACAGACAGTTAAGTGTTTTTGGTACTGTATCAGAGTGTTGAAACATTTCAATTGATACTCTGTCAATTCCTGGCTTCTTGTTTGTCATCAGTGCCCTAATCAGAGTAGGAAGTACTGTTTTAAAAGAGAGAGAGAAAGAAAGAGAGAGAGGAAGAGAGGGAGGCAATTATTTGTATGCTATTGGTCCCTTGTTTATATTGAACACATTACTCAGGGATCAGAAGAGTTCATTTATCTGGAAATCCAAATCACGTTCTGGATAATGGGTTGTCCAGACATGTACTCTGATGAAGCCCAATAGCAAAGCATTGTTAAATTAAACGATTCATTCAAGATTGGGGCTATCCTGGGCCCTGGTAAATTTCTAGACCCAATGAGTTGCTAGCCAATGTCCCAATGGGTACCACAACTTAAAGATACCCCCAGGGATAGGCAATGGTGCTTTTATTAATTGTTGCACTAGTTTACATCCCTTTGGGGTACACTCGGCAACTGCCCACTGGATAAATTATACTATAATTAAAAATGGGAAAAGCTTCCAATGAACGGAGTTGAACAGGGCTGATAGAAATCCAGTATTCCTCCTTTGAGTCCCCTATTTATATCTCCCCAGATATATGGGCAGTGACCGATGTGCTGGCAGTGTAATCAGATGCTTGAAGGGACATGAACTAGAAAATTAGATGCTCCACTATTTGAGGCTAAGAGCTGTCATATAGCAGCTGACTGGCCAGGACTATATTTGTTATTCATGTTGATATTCATGACCAAGACCTTCAAAAAGATGAGCATTCATGGGACCAGAGAGCTGATTACGCTTATATCAATGCCTTGTTCACAGAGCCTGCAGAGAATGATGTTTGATCTGGGAAGTCTCTTATCAAAGAGAAGTATCAGAGTGACAAGACATATGAGGAAAATGTCTCAGACAAGGGGCTACAGGAAGACAGAGATCTCCCAACAATCATCAGCACTCAGTTGAATACATCACTGCATGGGCAATGGAAACCCTGAGACTTACAGCCTGGACTGTCAATTATGGCATCCCTCTGACTTGCTTGCAAGTTCGTACTTCCAAGTTTACACTGTTAAGCTAATATTTTACTATAAACAGTTTCAAACTACAAATCTTTCTTTTTATTTTCAAAAGAAGAATCTGAACAACATACTCTAAGGAGGAGCATTAACAGCATACCCTAAGTAGGAGCAGGAAGACTTCATAGAACTCATGATCATGCCTATGTTTTGGCTATCATTCTCACTGTCGTCAAATAGATTCCAATTTATAGTAATCTTACATAGGGTTCCCAAGATGGTAAATCTTTAAGGGAGCAGATAGTCTCATTCCCTCTCATGGATCATCTAGTGGTTTGAACTGCTGACCTTGCAGTTAGCAGGCCCAAATCTAAGTCATATGGCTCTTTATGCTTTGACCATGTGTTTGACTATGTCAGACTAGGAAGAAGAAAAAGTGAAGAACTACTGAGTGTTTAGCCACTGAAAACCTTATGAATAGCAAGGAAACATTGTCAGATATAGTGCTATAAGATGAAAACATTCTAAATAGCACCAGAATATTGTCAGATATAGTGCTGGAAGATAAGCATGTCAGGTTGGAAAGCATTCAAAACCTAAGTAGGGAAGAGTGCCTCCTCAAAGTAGACTTAACCATCAGAATACAAATAGAGTAAAACTTTCAGGAGCTTCATTGCTTATGGGACACAACACAAAATGAGGAAAACTAACTATAAGCAAACATCTATTAATAATCAGAACATGGAATATATGAAGTGTCAACCTAGGAAAATTAGAAGTTGTGAAGAATGAAATAAATACATAAAGATAAATATCCTAGGTATTAGTGAGCTGAAATGCACTGGTATTGGAAATTGTGAATATCATAATTGTATGATTTACTGTGCTGGAAATGACAAAATGAAGAGGAATGGCATTGCATTCATCATCAAAAAGAACATTTCAAGATCTATCTTAAAGTACAACACTGTCTGTGATAGGATAAAATCCATAGGCCTACAAGGAAGACCAGTCAATACCACTATTATTCAACTTTGTGCACCAACCACTAAAGCAAGTGATGATGAAACTGAAAACTTTCGCCTACTTCTTCGGTTTGAAATTTATCAAATATGTAATCAAGATGTATTAATAAATACTGGCAATTGGAATGCAAAGTTTACAAACAAAGATGAAGTATCACTATTGGGAAAATATGCCATTAGTGATAGAAATGATGATGGGAATTATATAATATAATTTTGCAAGACAAATGATTTCTACATTGAAAATACCTTTTTTTGAGCATCATGAAAAGTAATTACATATACATGGACTTCACTAAATGGAATACACAGAAATCAAATTGATTACATCTGTGGGAAGAGACAGTGGAAAAGTTTAATATCATCAGCCAAAACAACTATGAAACAGACCAACAACTGCTCATTTGCAAGTTCAAACTGAAGAAAACTGAAAGAAGTCCACAATAGTCAAAATATGACCTTAAACACAGCCCACCTGAAATTAGAAACCATATCAAAATATTGAATGACACAGAAAGCATTTAAAGGAGATGGTTGGTATATACAGAGTCATTGTGCCAAAAAGAAATGGTCAATGTTCAACCATTTCAAGAGATAGCATATAATGAAGAACTCATAGTGCTCACGGAAGATATCCAAGCTGCACTGAAACCAGGCTCCAGGAATTGATGGAATACAAATTGAAATCTTTCAAGAAACTGATGACGTGCAGGAGGTGTTCCATTATCTATGCCAAGATATTAGAAAGAGAACTACCTAACCAAGCAATTGGAAGGCATCCATATTTATGCCTATTCCAAATAGAAGTGACCCAATGGAATGCAGAAATCATCAAACAATACCGTTAATAATACCTGCAAGTAAAATTTTGCTGTAGATAATTCCAAAACATCTGTAACAGTACATCAACAGGGAACTGCCATAAACTCAGGCTGAATTCAGAAGTGGGCCTAGTACTAGAGATATCATTGCTGACACCAGATGTATCTTGGCTGACAGCTAGCTGGAAATATCTGAAAGATGTTTACCTGTGCTTTATTGACTAGGTTAAGATTTTTGACTATGTGGATCATGACAAGATCTAGATAATATTGTAAAGAATGGATATTCCAGAATATTTTATTATGCTCATGAGGAACCTGCACATAAACCAACAGACAGTTATTCTAACAGAGCAAGGGGATAGTGAATGGTTTAAAATCAGGAACGGTATGTGCCAATGTTGTATTCTTTCACTCTGTTTATGGAATCTTTATGCTGAGCAAATAACCTGAGAAGATGGATTATATGAAGAAGAACATGGCATCAGGATTGGTGCAAATGTTGTTTACAAACCAACAATATACAAATGATACAACCTTAAAATCTTTACTGATGAAGATAAAACTCAGCCTTCAGTAAGGATTAAGAAATCCTTACAACTGGATAACATCATTATATAACAAATAACATCATAATAAAGGGACACATGATTGAAGTTGTCAAAGACTTCATTTTACTTGCATCTGCAATCAACATGGATATAGCAGTAAAGAAATCAAACATTTGCATAAGGCAAATCTTTTGCACAAGACCTTTTAAAAATGTTCAAGAGCAAAGATATCATTTTGAGGACTAAGCTGTGCCTGACAGAAGCCATAGTTCTTAAAATTGCCTCATATGCATGTGAAATTTGGACAATGAATAATTGAGACAGTATAAGAATTGATGTGTTTTAGTAATGGTGTTTGAGAAGAATGTTGAAAGTACCATAGACTGCTAAAAGAACAGACAAATCTGTGTTGGAAGAAGGATAGTCAGAATGCTCCTTTGAAGCAAGGATGATGAGACTTTGTCTCTTAGACTTTGGATATATTATCAGTAGGGACCAGTCCCTGAAAAAGGACAACATGCTTGGTAAAGTGAAAGGTCAACGTAAAAGAGGAAGACTTCCAATAGGATGGACTGACACAGTGGAGCAGCAATGGACTCAAGCGTAACACTTGTGAGGATGGCACAGGACCAGGCAGTGTATCCTTCTGTTGTGCATAGAATTTCAATTGGTTGGAACTGATTCGACAGCACCTAAGAACAACAAAGTTGATATTTTTTTTCAGACTATGGTATGGCTTTTTTGATGATATTTGAAAATTCAATTAGTCCATGGGACATACTTGATAAGAGACTCTGCCAAGTGTTTGTATATTCTGATGCCATATATTCTAATTGACATATCCCCTTACTGCCCAGAACACACAGTCCTGGTCTAGCAAGAAATGAGTTAGATGAAAGTTCTATTTGCCATACCTTCAGCAAGCTTCATGAGCCATAGAGAATGTTAATGGCTGCTCTCATGTGGCACTGTAGAATCAGTGGACTTTGAAGTACAAGGTCAGCACTTCACACCCACCAGCTGCTCCTCAGAAACCCTATATAGGATCGCTATGAGTTGGAACCAATTCAATGGCACTTAACGACAACAGCAAAAAGAGCACAAAGACAATGTCTATAGAGCGTAGATGGCCAGGTTCCTGCCGCCCTTTGCAAACTTAATAGTTTAGGAAAACATGACTCTGCTTAACTTCATGTGGAAGAGAGATGGGAGTGGGTGCCTTCATCATACACATGTAAAGATGAAAAGTTAAGCTTTTAATTAACTTTTTCATTAACTTTTCATTAACTTCCACACCAAGTGGCCCAAAGAAAGTTAAGATAATTGGGAAATGTTACAGAACTGTGTACTTGATTCCCAGTAACACCCTGATAGTATTCCTCTAGGTGACAATAGACTAGAAGTTCTAAACACAGAGGGAATAATTGTTCACTTGACAGGTCCAATGTCTCTCTAGGGAAAATGTGGTGCTACTTATAGGTGGCATCCTGGTGTGGCACTATAGGATAAAACACTGGACCATAAGGTCAGTTTGAATCACAAGGTCATCAGTTCAGATTTACCAATTGCTACTTCGAAACCCTATAGAGGGTCGCTATCAGTTGGAACCAACTCAATGGTACTTAACAACAACAACCGGTGGAGATGGCACAACAGAATCAGCTGTCCACCATACAAAACGTAATAGAGGCCTACATTAACAACCAACAACATAAAGGAGGAAAGAGCCAGACTAACTAGGTGGTTACTGGGTTATTGATGGGCAAAACACCATCACCTAGATTGACAGGGAACATTGTTTTCATCAAGAAGTTCTGGGATAAAGGGAGAAGACAGGGAACAGTAATGTAATTCTCCACTTCCTTTCTCACAGGACTTCTAGCAGTACAGGGTTCCTGAACCCTAACTCATTTCTGCAGCTGACTCATGCCATGGACGATGATATGAATTACAGCAACTATTGCGTCGGTGAGTACAACTCTGCCCCACCCCACCATCACTGAAATGCTTGGACTGGAGTCTAGGTCTAGACCATCTTACTGACTTTGATCAAGATACAAGCCAGATCTGTGTCTAGACATTACCATATATTTTCCTTTGTGTAATATCACCTCACCTCTTACATTTGGGATATACTTCATTAGGTGACCACATTGACCAATGTACTTTTTTGCTTTACTTAAAACCAGACTGATGAAAATAGCAAGTCTATATATCTTTTCCAATTGATGGAACATGGACCAAACCATTATGCAAGAAACAAAATACTACTCTTTATAACTGTTAGAAGAGTAAGGTAAGATCTTGTTGGCTAAATGGAACTTACTGGCAAGCTGAGAGGCTATGACCCCTCAGTTGGATTACATGTGAAGCTTATCCCACCATTTGATCTCACCAAACACTAGAGTTTCCATGGCTACAAATCTTTATGGGAATAGAAAGCCTCATCTTCTCCCAAAGGTCATCTGGTGAGTTTGAACTGCAGACGTAGTGGTTAGCATTCTAGTGCTTATCTTACAGCACCACCAAGGCTTCTTGTTTGTGGATATAAGGCAGTGCTGTCCAGTCAGTTCTGACTCACAGTGACCCTGCATAGGGTTTCAGAGGAGTAGTTGGTGGGTTTAAACAATAGTCTTGGGGTTAGTGGTCTAATGCTCATCCAATAACACCACACCAGGATTGGTGTGGCACTGTAGGGTAAGTACTGGATTGCAAGATCAGTTTGAACCACCAGATTGGTGGTTCAAACTCACCAGTCACTCTTCAGAAACTCTATACAGGGTGGCTATGATTTGGAAATGACTCGACAGCACTTAACAACAAAAGAACTTCACATTTGTGGTATGGTCCTGAATCATAGCGACCCTGCATAGAGTTTCTGAAGCTCTACAGCTTTACTGGAGCAGAAAAGCTCATATTTCTCCTGGGTTACAGCTGGTGGGATTGAACAAATGACCTTGTGGTTACTACAAAAGTTTTCTAACTAATAGTATTTGTTGTTAACTGTCGTTGAGTTGACTCCAACCCATAGCAACCTTGTATAGGACTTCCAAGGATCAGCTGGTAAGCTTGAAACACCGACCTTGCAGTTTAAATGACTTTGCAGTCTGATGCATTAGCCCACAGGACTACACCAGGACTGAACTAATAGTATAGGGAGCTGTTATATTGGATATAGAGTCCCTGCCCTAACATTGCACTCTAATCCTCTGGTCTTTTTCTCACCCATACAGTTTTCCAGTAAATTAAAATTTCTTCATAATAAGAGCCTGTGATCATCTTGTGTGCTTCAAGAAAATCTATTATAATCACCCTCTTGGAGTCCCAAAAAGCAGTCTCCAAACCCAGCAGCCACTCCGCAGAAATGCTAAATAAATTGGAACCAACTCAAAAGCGGTCAACAACAACACAGCAATACTTTTTGACTTACTTTCAATGAAGCCTCTGTCTAAGGGTAATGAGTCATTGAATCTAGGGTGTAGACTGAAGAGTCAAAAAAGCAATTTTTCTCCCAACTCCTGCATAAACTCTGTAATGAAACTGTACTGAATATTTTTATCCTAAGGGAAGTAAGTCCTTCTCCTTTAGTTTCCTAGTGGTAAGGTGTATAATTAACTGTATAATTACATCCTGGCAAGATTTCATCTTAGGTACCAGAGGGTAGGAAGTGTTCTTCCTTTGACACCATAAGGCTTGGGACAATACCACAAGATCATCAGGCACTCTGAGCCTAGATTGCCACAAGGGGCACTTTCTTCTTCCCTTTTTCCTATGCATCCAACACATAAACCCATCCTGCCTGAAGTATACAAGCTCAGGATCCCATAGCTTCTCTGTCTTTTGCATGTGTGCTAGAGGTCATTTTGTCATCTCACCTTGGGAAGAGGGCCAAAGAAAGAGGAGTCTGAAGTAAATCTTGCCCTGTATTTTTTTTTTCTCCCCTGTCTCCCATTTGCTTGCGATTTCACTAAAAAGTAATGTCAACGATTTGCTGAGAACCCACAGTCCTGCCAAGCTAATTTTTCATTCCCAGCTCACAACAAATATATTTCTGAAAAACTTGCCACAGAAACAAAAGCTGGTATTCCATATCTATTTTTTTCTATCAATTTTACTATAAAATTGAAAATGAATACCATCAAGAAAATATTAAGCCTTCAGAATTTTAAAAACATATCCATTTTTAAAATCCATATATATACAGTAAAATGTACTGTATATTTTTAAAAAACTATAAGTCAGAGCACATAAGTAATGTTTATTTCATATTATTAAAAGAGACACTAACCTACTAACAAATCATGCAATCAAACTAACAAGAAATACATACAATTGACCTTATTTGCCCCTCTAGATATCCTAGGGAATCCTGTGATGGTGCTGTATGATAAGCACTAGACTACTAACCACAAGGTCAGAAGTTCAAACCAGAAGCTGCTCCTTGGAAGCCTTAAACAAGGTCACTATAAGTCGGAACCAACTCTATGGCACATAACAACAGATATCCTAGATATATGTTACCGATGGCATTCCGATTCTAGGGCAAGTTCCAAACTAAAACAGAGTTGGAAAAAAGGCCTGATGATCCACTTCCAAAAATTTGTCAATGAAAACTCTATGGATCATAACAGCAGAACATTGTCCAATGTAGTGCTGGAAACTGAGCTAATATGTTGGTAAGCACTTAAACATACAGTGGTCACTATAATGAACTTGAACATAACAATGATCATGGAGGTGGCATAGGACTCAGCTATGTTTTGTTCTTTTGTACACAGGATTGCCACAAACCAGTGGTGTCTCCTTGGTAACTAACAACAAGCAAGATCATGGGTTAACCACTTAATGAATGCTTGATGAAGAGCTGAGTGATGAGTCAAATCATATTTATTGTATTTTAACACATGTTATACATACTGTTGCACTATACATTTCACCCGCCACATTAATAAATTTTAACATGTTGCTCACTTAACATGAGGGTGAGTTCTATTCCAGAACTGAAGAGTGACCAAAAGCCATAACATCAGGATCCTCCAGTCTTTTTCTGACCAGTAAGTCTAATCTTTTTTATATTTTTTAGTTTTGTTCCACATTTTCTCCTAGTCTATCCAGGCCCTTTTAATGTGATCCCTTTTTGAACAGTAGCAGGGCACCATCTAGTTCTTCTGGTCTCAGGGTCATGGTGACTGATGTTTATGTGTTCCATTAGTCTATTGAACTAATTGATTCCAAGCATCTTCAACTTTCATCACTCTTCATTCTTCTCCATATGAAGTGACCAATAATTGTACCTTAGATGGCTGCTCTTCGGCTTTTAGATACACTCAATACTCACAAAAGTAGGATATAAAACATTGTATTTATAGACTGTGTTATGCCAATTGACCATGGTGTCCCCTATGAGTATGGTCCTGATTTCTAGGCCCAGCAACTTATTCCCTCAAGGTGTTTGATAATATTCAGGAAATATTTCATAGTTGTGCTCCTGTATGCTCCACCATATTGTTGGATATGTTTGCATCAAAGGTAAATACTTTTATACAAATATTTTCTGTCCAACCTTTATACATTTGTGGGTACACCCTCTCTCCTTCCCATACCCATTCAACCTGTGTATCTATCTGTGTATTTAACTGTTGTTGTTGTTGCTAGGTGCCATCAAATCAGTACTGACTCATAGCGACCCTATGCACGAAAGAACGAAACAATGCCCGGTCCTGGGCCAACCTCACTACTGTTGCCACGCTTGAGCACTTTGCCAGTCCATCTTGCTGGAGATCTTCCTCTTTTTTTCTGACTTGCCACCTTAACAAATATGATATCCTTCTGGTCCCTCCTGACAATATGTCTGAAGCATGAGAGACAAAGTTTGGTCATCCTGGCCTCCAAGGAGCACTCTGGCTGTACTTCTGCCAACACAGATCTGTTTGTGGTTTGAACCACAAGGTTGGCAGTTCAAACTCACCAGCTGCTCCTCAGAAACCCTAATCGCTAAGGGTTGGAACCTTGGAACGGACTCAACAGCACTTAACAACTACAACAACAAATAGAACGCATATTGTGAAGGATCATGGTTGGTATATGTTTTGCTACCTTGAGGTAAATAACACATGTGTACCAAATTTGGCGTTCATTTTCTGTTGCTGCTGGTATCATGTGTTTTAAGAAATGTGTATAGTATGAAAAACTTGAAAATATGCATGAATGAAAAATGTTTTAGGAAAGAAATAGATATTTTCATGCAAGTATTCAGTTTCACAGTATAAATTTCAAAGCAAGATTTGTTTGTTAGTTTGTTTCCTGTAAAACAGATCATTGCTCTATGAGAGGATGTTCTTACTTGTCAGTGCATTTCTTTTGTCTCCTCCTGCAGTGCATTATTTTGCTCTATTTATTTTTGTGTGCAAACAACATGCCAGTGAGAATGATAACTGCCTCACATGTAAAAAATAAGTCTGGATTTAAATAACTAACAACTAATGAAATCCTTACAAAAATAATATCCAATTCAAGTGAAAAATGGCTTAAAAATTATTAATAAAAAAGACAAAACACGTCTCATGAAGAATACAAAGATAAATGTCTGCTGAGTGTCTTAGTTCAGATGTTTCAGAATGCTTCTTTATGCTTTATGAGGAATCTGAGGGAAAGGCTTCAAGGCAGCAGGTGTTAAGGTGACCTACATTGACTTAAGTGGTAACTCAACTAGACTGTGGAACTGTGGGATGCATATGGATTCAAGCTGCTTGTTAAGGAAGAACTCCCCACTATTGTTCAGAAATCCTTTCTCATTCTCTCTCTCCGCAAACTTCCTGCCAACCACTGGCTCAATTTCTAGTATTTCAATATCTTCATTCCAGCTAAATATAATTTGTCCAACTAACCAGTGTGTTTTCCTTCTCAACCTGTTCAGCCTTCCTTACCTCACAACAAAACTGGTTTATCAAAAAACAGTCCTACCCTCCACTCACAATCTGGCTATCCCAAGATGATTGGTTTAAGATTTCTAATTGTACCAAATTTGCTATTCCTTTTTCTTGTTTATCTCAGCTTATAGATTTTGATACCAAAATTTTCTATTTTAGTTGGGACACTGACCTATTCAAATCATTTAATTCATTAACAACATCTTAAGGCTCATGCTGTGAACTAAGTTAGATAGTGCTTGCAATAAAGGAATCAAAGTCAAATGCCAGATTCTTACCCCTTTCTTTTTCAGCCAGTTTATGTGATGCTTCCTCTTGTCCTACCTGGACTTTAAACAGTCCATTCCTTACACACTTTGACTTGCTTTTTCATCAGATTTTTCTTTGCTTTGTTGTTTCTGCTTGGAAAATTCTATGATGAGGACCCCTGGTGTGGTGCTTTGGGTTAATGCCCTGGACTGCAATCATGGTACTTTTCCTAGTTATAAATGTGACTGTGAGTTTCACCCATAAACAAAATATCATCTACTTCATTTTCAATATTAAAGGGGTGACTTGAAATGACTCACCTGTTAGAAAAGAATATATGCTCATGTAAGGATGGGGGCCATCACACTTGTCAAACTGTGGCAGCTTGTGTGTTACTGTGATTCTGGAAACTATGCAACAGGTATTTTAAATACAAGCAGAGTCACCCATGGTGGACAGGTTTCAGCTGAGCTTCCATATGAAGAAAGATTAGGAAGCAGGAAAGATGGACTATTTATTAATATTTTGTCACTGAAAACCTTATGAATACCAGTGGAACACTGTCAGATAGCACCAGAGTATTGACTTATTGAATATTGAAACATGATGAAGAGTACCAGTATACTGTCAAATATAATGCCAGAAAATGAGCCTCTCAGGTTGGAAGGAACCCAAAATACGACTGGGGAAGAGCTGCTGCCTCAAAGTAGAGTTGAACATGATGACACAAACTGAATAAAGTCTTCAGAACCTTCATTTGCTGATGGGGCACAGCTCAAAATTAAGAGAAAGACCTGTGAACATCCATTAATGATTGAAATATGAAATATACAAAGTATGAATCCAGGAAAATTGGAAATTATACAAAATGAAATGAAACACATAAACATTAATGTCCTAGGCATTAGTGAGCTGAAATGGACTAGAATTGGCCATTGTGAATCTGATGATCACATGATTTACTATGTCAGGAATGACAAACTTAAGAGGAATGGTATCGCATTTATCATCAAAAAGAACATACCAAGATCTGTCGTGAAGTACAATGCTGTCTAGGATAGGATAATATCCATATGCCTACAAGGAATACCAGTTTATACCACTATTATTCATATTTATGTACATCCACTAAACCCATTGATGATGAAATTGAAGAAATCTACAAAATTATTCAGTCTGAAATTGATCAAACATGCAATCAAGATGTATTGATAATTACTGGTGATTGGAAGGTAATGGTTGGTAATAAAGAAAGATGATCATTAGTTGGAAAACATGACCTTGGTGATAGAAACAATTCT
Organism: Chrysochloris asiatica; assembly: GCF_000296735.1. Lineage (NCBI taxonomy): Eukaryota > Metazoa > Chordata > Mammalia > Afrosoricida > Chrysochloridae > Chrysochloris > Chrysochloris asiatica. The sequence goes on along the minus strand of NW_006408694.1, from coordinate 7,057,871 downwards.
GGAGATCACATGACAGAATTTTGTAAGACCAGTGACTTCTTAATTCCAAAAACCTTTTTAAAACAGCATAACAGACAACTATACACATGGACTTAATCAGATGGAATACACATGAATGAAGTTGACTATATCTGGGGAAAGAGATAGTGGAAAAGCAACAGACTGTGAAATAAAACATCATATGCAAGTTAAGGCTAAAGCTGAAGAAATGCAAAAAAAATTCACAAGAGCCAAAATATGACCCTGAATATATCCAACCTGAATATAGAGATCCTCTGAATAATAGATTTTATTCATTAGACACTAAACACTGAAGACCAGAAGAGTTGTGAGATGACATCAAGAGCATTATATAGGAAAAAAGCAAAAGATCATTAATAAGAAGACATTTACAGAAGAAAAAGGCCAAAATGGATGTCAAAAGAGACTCTGAAATCTGCTCTCCAGTGTAGAGATGCTAAAGCAAATAGAAGAAATGAGGTGGTAAAAGAGCTGAACAGAAAATGTCAAAGGTGAGCTCAAGAAGAAAGAATTAAATACTATAATAAAATGTTCAATGTCCTGGAGTTAGAAAACTAAAAGGGAAAAACACATTCAGCATTTGTAAAGCTGACAGAACTGAAGAAAAAATTCAAACCTCGAATTGAAATATTGAAGGATTCTATGTGCAAAATATTTAATAATGCAGAAAATATCAAAAGAAGATGGGGAGAGAGGGAAAGGTGGAGCACAGGGGAGGGAATAGACACAAAATAGTTTGGGTGCTGGGGAGGAGGAGTCAATACACAAGAAGGGGGGAATAGAAGAACAAGGCAAATGGGAAAACAATTAGGCAGGTTTGCATGGGTTAAGTGGGACAGAGGTAAATAATGATGTATGCACAACCTTGGAACAACAGGGCTCTGGGATATAGGGATTGAGACATGGTTAGAATGGGCAAAAGGGGGGAAATAATGTTAAGATGTTTGGCTGACTTTTGAAACTTGGTTTCCCTAACATACCATTATAAAGTAGACATTGAGGGGGGAGAGAAAGGAATAGCCAGAAATATCACCATAGAAAGCTTTTAAGTCCATCTTCTGCCTATAACTGATTGGCATACCTAAAATGGGGCTACAATGTGCCCAGTGAAGGAGGCTTCCTGCAGAGCCTCTGCATTACATAAGACCATAGATAAAATCCTGAACAAAATTCTCACCACTGGATCAATGAACAGCATCCATACAAATGGAGAAAAAATTGAAATTGTCAAAGACTTCATTTTGCTCATATTAACCATTAGCCCTCTTGGATGCAGCAGTCAAGAAATAAAACAACACATTTCATTGACAAATCTGCTGCACAAATCTCTTTAAAATGTTGAAGAGCAAAAATGTCAGTTTGAGGACTAAAGTGCACCTGATTCATGCCATGGTATTTTCAATAACCTCATATGCATGTGAAATTTGGACGGTGAATAAGGAAGACCACAGAAGAATTGATGCATTTAAGTGTTGGAGGGGATTATTAAAAGTACCATGGATTGTCAAAAGAACAAACCAATTTGTGTTGGAAGAAGTACAACCAAAATGCTCCTTGGAAGCCAGGGTGGCCAGACTTGGTCTCTCATACTTTAGACATATTATTAGGAGGGACCAGTCACTGGAGAAGGATATCATGTTTGGTAAAATGGAGGGTCAGAGAAAAAGAGGATGATCCCCAAAGAGATGGATTAATACAGTAGCAGCAGCAATGGGCTCAAAGATAGTGACATCATTGAGGTTGGCACTGGACCAGGCACTGTCTCGATGGGTGAGTGCTTAGCCTGCTGTTAAGTGATCCATGGGGCTCAATGTCAAAATTTGTTTCATGAAATCCAGTGCTGCTCGACTAATTCCTGGAAGCTGCTGAGTTAAAAGTTTGTGTAGCTCAGTGATGTAGTTTCTAATGTAAACTGGAATTATGTTGAGAAGCTCTTGATGATCTTCCTTGTACAAACAGGAATAAATTGTTTTATCAGTTGCATCTGTTCAAGTTTATGTGCACCTACAAGATGGTTTTACAAGTCAGTATTTCAGTGAAGAGGCAGTCTGCAGCCCACATGTGAATAGCTTTAGTATAGTTATTAGATGAAAGTAAGGAAGTCCATAGAAGAAATGAAGCTTTTGAGTTATGGTGTTGGAGGAGAATATTGAAAGTGCCATTGGCTGCCAAAAGAACCAACAGATCTGTGTTGGAAGAAGTTCAGCCAGAGTGCTCCTTGGAGGCCAGAATGGCCAAACTTCCCCTCTCATACTTTGGACATATTGTTAGGAGGGACCAGTCCCTGGAGAAGGATGTCATGTTAGGTAAGGTGGACGGTCAAAGAAAAAGAGAAAGACCTCCAGAAAGATGGATTGGCAAAGTGCCAGCATCAATGGGCTCAAGCATGGCAACAATAGTGAGGTTGGCCCAGGACTGGGCAGTGTTTGGTGTGCATAAGGTTGCTATAAGTTGGTACTGACTCGATGGCACCTAACAACAACAAGAACATGGAGATCTGTACTGTTTAGTAACCAATCCTTCATAAAGATGACCTTTGTGGGAATAATGGAGACCCATGATTAGTGCAAGACCGAAGTCACTTATCTTCAGCATCAAGTCTTCAGTATCAATGAAAAGATAGGCTGTTTTGAGATTTCTGTGCAGTATGTTTGGAGAATGAATGCATTTGAGAACATGTAGTAGTTGATACAAGAAGCCTAGCATGCTCCTCTAGTAAAGGGTCCTGCTCCAACACAATTAGCCAAGTCCATCTTTGGGTACTCCTGAACAATGTAAACACTGTTCTGTTTGGTAAGAGAGCCTAGATCGTCTGTTAACTGACTTCCACTGTCAAGAATTTGGGACCAAGAATTTCAAGCACTTTCACAATGTTATCATGTGCTAAACAATTTGACATTTCACAAAAATGTGAATAAATATGCACACAACAGGCTTCTATGAACATTCTCCTCACAGTGCAGATACATTGTGTCAGCCTCGTCCCGAATAGCACCTTTCTAAGGTGCTAGTAAACACTCTTCCTATTTCACTTCTTTTCTTCCTTTGCTGCTATATATTTCCAGAGGAAGCCCTAGCTGCTGTTGGTTGACAGATGTCTTTTGTTAGTGACCAGGTGGCTTCAGCTCAAAGCTGCCATCCATCTTACTGAGATACAACTGGGACTTCTCCAAATTATCGCGGGAATGTGGGGCCTGTGGACAGCCTCCAGGATCCTCTCTGATCTCTGGCTGTTCTGATGGCAGCAGGATCTCTGAGCCTCTTGCTTTGCCTTAGTCACTACAAGTAATCCCACCCTATGAGACAGATCAGGGCCCTCAGGTGGTTTTTCAAACACATTATTCAATTTCCATGTATTGGATTTTTTTTCCTTTGATCTGCCGATTGTTGTTTTATAATTTTATAGCATTGTGATATAAGAAGATGCTTTTTAGCATTTCAATATTTTAAAATTCATTGAGATATGTTTTGTGAACTAATGTAATGTCTATTTTGCATAATGCTCCATGAGCACTGGAATAAAATGTATATTGTGCTGTTGCTGGGTGGAGTATTCTGTGTAAGTCTATAGGATCATGTTGGCTAATTGTGCTGTTTACTTCTGTGTATTTGCTGCATTGTCTTTCTAGTTGTTGGTCCTCCATTGCAAGTGGTGTTTTACAATCTTATACTATTACTATGGATTTGTCTTTTTCTCCAATTCTATTAGAATTTGATGTATGTATTTTAAGGCTTTTTCACTGGGAGCATAGATATTTATTATGGTTCTGTCCTCTTGTTTAATTGACCTGTTAATAATGAGATGTCTTCATGTCTTGTGATTTTTATCTTAAAATCTACTTTGTCAAGAATTAATATCACCACTCCTACTCATTTTTTTATTTTAATTAATCTGATATATTTTATTCCATGGTTTGATTTTCAATCTTTTTTTCTCTTTTTGTGTAAGGTGTGTATATTATCAACAGCATACTAAAGATTCCAGTTTTCTTGTCCATTCTGACTTTTATCTGTTGGCGTGTATATTTACTTCTGTTTTCTCATCCTCTTGACTGATGTATTGAATGCATTTATATTCAGTGTGATTGTTGGTATGTGTAAATTCATTGCTGTCATTTTGCTGTATTTTTTTTTGTGTGTATGGTGCTACTGATTTAGTTGTTCTCCATAATTTGCTGTGCTAATTTCATTTTGTTTTTGGGTTTTCTTGTCATTTTCTCCATTGCTGTTCTTTTAATGTTTATTAAATCTTTATGGATTTTCCCTTGATTATTTTGATGTGAAAGCATATTAATTTTCTTTGAGGTCACCCTATAATTTATTAATTCCTTCCCCTGCTTAACATACTCTGTTTTTCTCAAAATCTACTTGGTTTCCTTGCCAGTAGAAGTTCTGCAAGTGAACTATTCCCCCTTTTACTTTGTAGTTGACTTCATTGTAAATTGATATCTCTTGTTCACCATTTTCAGTCTTTTATTTAGGATACTTCTATAACTATATTGCGTTCTGGGTGGTTTTGTCATGTATGGTAATCTCAAGTTGTTATCTCATATTGGCTTTCAGTACAAAAAAAAAAAATATTTTTTGTAACATTGGTCTGGTTATTACAATTTATTTTTTTCTTTAAGAGTTTTATATATGTCCTTCAATTGCCTTCTTGCCTTCATGATTTCTGCTCAGAAATCAGAGTTTATAGCTTTATTGGGTTTTCTTTGTAGGTAATTTTTTTTTTTTTTTTTTCCTGAACTGTTCTCAGGATTGTTTCCTTATGTTTGGTTTTGATCATGATAGGTCTTGCAATTTTCTGTCCTGTTTTGGATTTATTCAGCTTCTTGAATGCTTATTTTCTCACATTTTATGATGTTAAACAAGTTTTCTTCCAAAAATCCTTGACAATTTCTCTGTACTTTTTTTTTTATGGTCTCTTCTGATCTGGAATTCTGATCACCCAAAAGTTAATTCTCTTAATGGTGTCCCACATAAATTTTAGAGTTCCTTCTATTTTTACTTCTTTATTATTATTATTATTCTAGCATATTAATATTGAGTGGTTTATTTTCAAGCTCATTTATTTGAATATCTGTTAATTTAAATTACTTTCTTTACCCTTTCAGTGTATTATGCATTTCTGAAATCTTAGTATTAATATTCCGAATTTCTATTTGCTAGTTTTGTATTGTTTCTAATTTTTCATCTATTTTCCCCCTTAGTTCATGTAGTGATTTCTGAATTCTCCTAAAGGTTATTCCTTATTCTTTCTCTCAATTTGTTGAATGTATCTAAATATCATTCTTTGTCAGATAGTTTCAATACCTTTTCTTCCTCAGAATAATTTTCTGACTGTACATCTTGGTCACTTGCTTGAACCATTCTGTCTTGTTTCTTTGTTTTAACTGAAATTTTCTGTTTTCTCTGAGACATTGTGGTATTGTTATCTATATGTTTATATGTGTTCATGTTCATGTGTTCTTAAGCACTCATTACCTGCCTCTTGGTGGGTGTGATTAGAAAATGGAAACTTGTGCACAGTCTCCATTTGCTGTCCATGCAGTACTATTTAGGGTGGATTTGGCTGGTGTTTGTTCTGTCTATTACTGATCAGGTGGTATTGGAGCTGGTATTGTCTCTTGCCTACTGGTTATGGTTGGGCTGTGTGGGTACTGCTGATGTTTCATATCAGCTGAGGCCAGAAGAGAATACACACACACATGCAAGAAGAAAATACAAAACAAATTAACAAGCAAGCAACAGAAAAAAGAGACTGTAATAGATGATAAAAATGAATTTGAAACAGGTGACAGTAAGAAAAAGAACATAATAACTAAAAAGAGAAGGGAGGGAAAGGAAAACATAGTTGTGGAAGAGAAAAATAAGAAAGAAATAATATATTTTTTTAAAAACTAAGCAAAATCATGGAGGGAGAAGATGAAGAGATCAGAAAGTAGTAAAGATAAATCAAGATTAAAAAAAGAAAAGAAGAGGCAGTAAAAGAGAAGCAGAAGAAAAGAAAAAAAAAAAAGGAAGACTTAGAGCTAAAAAGGATAAAAAGCATGGAGAAAGAAAGAGAAGACAAAGAGAAGAATGAATAAACAAACAAAAAAATACAAAAAAATGAAAGCAAAAAACCAGGAACAAGTACAGAACTCAGAGAGGAGAAAACTCTGGGGAGCTTCTGTAAGCCAAAGAACTCATTTTATGTACAAGGGAGGTAGAAGGCAGTGGCATTCAGGTTCTAGATGAACTTCCTATAGGCCTGCATGGCTCTGGGAGTTCTAAAGATCTGGACTAGGTCTAAATTCAATCAGCTCAAACGGTGCCCACCTTTAACTCATCTAGTATACAACTTCACGGTTCTGAACTCTCAGAGAGCAAGAGGTGTGCTGGGGTAAATGAGACTGGGACTGGCTATGCCTCAGACCATCAGAAGAGCAAGGGAAACAAAAATCACCCCTTTCCCATCACCAGTCACCCATGTGCATCTGTAACACCAGGCTACCCTATGCCTCCAAAGTAGCTCACAAAAGTTCAAGGTGTCTGCACCGAGTTTGGCCAGAAGACATTTCATCAATCTGTGTCCTTTCTTTGTCGCCCCACTCAACTTCTCCTCCCAGTAATTGGTCAATCAACTTCTCTATCCTTTCCTCTAAAGCTCAGGGTTCCAGGATTAACATCTGTATCCATTTCATTCAGTCTCCAATATCTTTGTTTTAGAAGGCCTGGGTAGCATGTTTGTCTAGTCTGCCATTTTGCTGTAAGTCCAGTATTAGGAAGTAATTCTATGTAAATATGAACCTACGGTTGGTGGAAAAAGCACAAGGAAAGTTGCACTGGGGAATTCTTTTCCTTTTTTTTCCCCCCATGCATCTGTTCAAACAATATATCTGTTCATTCTTCAAAGGTAGCAAGATACCAGAATTTTGCTGGGAAAACTGCCCCCTCCGACCTACAGTCCTGATCTTGTCCCTTTACACTTCTTATTGTTCCCTAAGCTCAAAGAGCATTTAGAAGGAATACAATTTGAGTCCCTCAATGATGCTAAAATTGCCATTTTCATATGTTGTAATTAGAAGAGCACAAAAGTACTTGGGGAATTGTTAGAGATGGAAAAAACTCCTTCAAATGGAGATTACGTTGGAAATAGTAGCTCTTCCTTGATATATTTGTTTTATAAAGACTTCTATTTGGCTTACCATCATATGTTCTCCATATGTTTAAATGATATCATTTTCAAATTTCCATGAAAACACAGCTAGAAAGCAACTCATAGAGAGTTCTCTTTTTTCCCCCTTCAGAGTAGCAGAAACTTTTATCAATAATTTATTAACTTAATTCAAGAAATGATCAAAGTAAATTATCTCTTGACTGTTTTCCCTCTCACATAAATTAGTGCTATTTGTAGGAAGATATTGATCTGGCTCCATCAGAAAGCACTTGTAAATGTTAATGAAAAGCCTGAGTACCCATAGAAAATGAACTGGTTCTTGATGTGAGAGGATTAGCACTTCATCAAGACGCATGTGTCAAGCACCATGTGAATGTTGCCATGAGTCTTGTTTTCCTTTACTGCTACAAAATGTTATTAGAAGCCTTTGTATATATTAAATGATAAAATAATTTGGCCTATATAGATGAAATAACCCTTTAAGACATATCTTAAAAACTCATATTTCCCCCCCAAAATTCTTATATTTGAACACTTCACTTAATTCATTAGTTAATTTAGTATGATTAAGTTCATATTGATTTCAAATTCCCTTTTAACAACTTTGATAAAGATAATTTTGGCTGAAATCTGCTGTTATCTTGAAGGATGTCCTCAGGTTCTCATTTGTAAATAGTCTCAGAATTTGTAAGTGTTTGTTTCTTAAACACAAAGATGTTCAAAAGTAAACACAGCAAAAATTCAGATATCTGCAAATAAAAATATTTAAAAATAAACACAAATATTTTCTAAGTCCCGTTGTTTTATTTTTTATCTTGCTAGCTTGTTCTACTAGCATAAATGCAAATGTGAAACCAAAGTGTGAGAAAACTCTTGTTGACTTGGTCATCTTCAGGACAAGGGAGTGTTGGAGGTAGCCAGATAGCATAACAAAAGGAGATCAGTGGAGGGGAAGAACTAATTTGATAGGTTAGGAACTTTAAGATAAGAATACACCCATCAAAGAAATAGGGGGAGTTCACAGGGAAATTAACTGTTGTTGTTGTTGTTAGGTGCCATCTAGTCTGTACCAACTCATAGCGACCTTATGCACAACAGAACAAAGCACTGCCTGATCCTGGGCCAACCTCACTATGGTTGCCATTCTTGAGTCCATTGATGCTGCCACTTAGCCAATCCATCTCGCTGGGGGTCTTCCTCTTTTTCTCTGACCCCTCCACCTTACCAAACATGATATCCTTCTCCAGTGACTGGTCCCTCCTGACAATATGTCCAAAGTATGAGAGATGAAGTTTGTCCATCCTGACCTCTAAGGAGCACTCTGGCTACACTACTTCCAACACAGATCTGTTGGTTCTTTTGGCAGCCCATGTCACTTTCAATATTCTCCTTAACACCATAACTCAGAAGCATCAATTCTTCTACAGTCTTCCTTATTTACTATCCAGCTTTCATATGCATATGAGGTTACTAAAAATATCATGGCTTGAGTCAGGCATACCTTAGTCCTCAAGCTGACATTTTTGCTCTTCAACACTTTAAAAAGGTCTTGTGCAGCAGATTTGCCTAATGCAATACATCCTTTGATTTCTTGACTGCTGCTTCTGTGAGTGTTGATAGTTGATCCAAGAAGAATGAAGTCCTTGTCAACTTCAATCTTTTCTCCATTGATAAGAATGTTGTTTATCGGTTCAATGGCGAGGATTTTTGTTTCCTTTACATTGAGATGTAATCCATATTGAAGGCTGTGCTCTTTGATCTTCATCAGTAAATGTTTTAAGTCCTCTTCACTTTCAGCAAGCAAGGCTGTATCATCTACATATTGCAGGTTATTAATGAGTCTTCCTCCAATCCTGATGCCACGTTTTTCTTCATATAACTCAGTTTCTTGTATTATTTGCTCAGCATACAGGTTGAATAAGTATGGTGAAAGAATACAACCCTGTCACACACCTTTCTTAATTTTAAACCTTTCAGTGTTCTCATGTTCTGTTCGAACAACTGCCTCTTGGTCCATGTACAGATTCCTCATGAGCACAATTTAATGTTCTGGAATACTCATACTTCACAATGTTGTCCATAACTTGTCATGATACACACAATTGAAAGCTTTTGTGTAATCAATAAAGCACAGGTAAACATCTTTCTTATATTCTCTGCTTTCAGTCAAGGTCCATCGGGCATCAGCAATGATATTCCACATTCCACAGCCTCTTCTGAATCTGGCTTGAACCTCTGGAAGTTCTCTGTCAATGTATGCTTGCAGCCGTTTCTGTATTACCTTTAGTAAAACTTTACTCCTGTGGGATATCAAAGAGATTGTCTGATGATTTCCGCATTCTGTTGGGTCACCTCTCTTTGGAATGGGTACAAATATGGATCTCTTCCAATCAGTTGGCCAGATACTTTGTCTTCCAGATTTCTTGGTATAGATGAGTGAAAACCTCCTGTGCCGCATCACTTTCTTGAACTAACTACTAAGTTTACATGAGAATGCTCCCAGTAAGAACTAGTAGGTGACCTTGGGAGGAGATTGTGAACTCCATTTGTTGTTCTTGTTAAGTGCCTTCGAGTTGGTTCCGACCCATAGTGACCCTGTATAATGTTTCTGAGGAGCAGCTGGTGAGCTTGAGCCGCCGACCTTGCAGTTCAAATGACTTTGCAGTCTGGCGCATTAATCCACAGTGCCACACAAAACTCTATAATAACCAGTAAAAGGGGAACTGGAGGAGGGGCTTTCTTGAGACAGGCGAATAAAACTCTTTGTGGGTTGGCCATACAGCACATCTGTCCCTGTCTACTGGGTTGGGCACTAGAGTTTGCAAAATTGAATAAAGAAAACGTAACTCTCGCCAAAATAATACAGATTGGATTACTTGCGTATTTGTTTATATCAACGTTTCTCACAATAGGAAACTTTTTTTTTTTTTTTTTAAATAAATAAACCTCTATAATACCTTCAGTAAGTGTTCTCTTCTCTTCACTCTAGACAGGCAGCTGTTTATGAGATGAGAATTATTTGAAACCTTCCCTCGACCAGCCCCTTTCACATCAGTAACATCTCACAATAATCATCCTCTAGGTTAAAGCCTAATAATTACCCTGTAAAAATACATACGATTTTATTGGCAGTGAGTGGAGTATGAAGGGAAAGGTATAGGAAAGACTGGATTAATCCAATATTTCCTAACAGTTTCAAGGATTATAGAGTTTTATTAATATATTTTATTTAGTCAAATGTGACTGACAAATTGTTTCTTAGAGTCTGATTTAATTCCTACATACATTTATTCATTCACACAACAAATATTTATTTCCTATCATAGGCAAAGGCAGGAGCCCTAGAGACACTGTGGATTGGGTGTGTTGTTGTTGTTGTTGTCAGGTGCCATCGAGTTGGAACCGACTCATAGCGACCCCATGCACAGCAGAACGAAACAATGTCCGATC